>NW_026571047.1:18884552-19484552 GCF_026225935.1 Boleophthalmus pectinirostris | reverse complement strand
TTTTTCAATTAAGAAAAGAAGACAATTTATCCCATTGAATTTTTGGTGACACTTAGTTACCATGGAAACCAAAGTCTATAAACCAGAGATATGTTCTTCAGACCAAAATTCACTAAGGCACTTAATGTAAAAATTAAAACAAGATCAAAACAAGTGAATGATGCATTAATAATGAATTTATTAATGAAAGTCATGGCTGATCATGATGATCAGCGGTGCAGACGCACACAGCGGCTCACAGCCTCTGCCACCCTCCGGAAAAACCGAGGAATCCTCCGCAAAAAGGAACGCTTAGGAGCTGCTTTTTCTGCCCCACCATGGAGACTCAAGAGTTCAGTGCTGCTCAAATAATAGAATGGCTCACACTCATCGGAGCTGCTACGAGGCGCTGTAGCTTCACTCGAGCAAGTAGAACATGGAGGTGCAAGTGCACATCTGGATCCAGAAAGTGACCAGACACCAGAGTCCTGAACATCAGATGTTGATTCTGGAGCATCTGATTGGACAGGAACTTCTACACTGGAGGTGTTCTCTGTGTCCTCTGTGGGACTTGAAGAAGAGCCCACCCCAGGACAGATCAACATCAGCTCCTCTGATATCTTCAAACTGAAAAACACACACATAAATTAGTACTGACACACTATTTGACTTTTTATGTAATTGTGTTGAGATGTTGATGATGTAGACTTACTATTCCTGGAGTCTAGTGTCCTGCAGATGAGACACTTGTTATGAAGCTCTGCTCGAGGGCCTGACTGGGAGTCACTCTCTGCTCCTTCCTTTCAGAAGGTCAATGAAGGCCTTCCTGTCCTCGTCCTCGGCTGAGTTATCTGGATATATCTGTACAACACACACAGACACACACACTGGTTAGAATCAAATATAGATCTGCATCATGTGAGTGGGGTGAGTGTTGATCAGTGGTAAACACTTATGTCGAGAAGGCCGTTTGAACAGATGGGGACATCAGAGAACACGGGCTTCTCCAGAGTGATGGTCTTGATTTTTGTAGAATATTCTTCTGGAGTCTATAAAATGAAAAAAGAAAGTGAAATTATAAGGCTAGTTTTGAAAGTCTCAAACCAAAATAAGATAATTCACAACAAAGTGAAGAATTACCAGAAGTCTCTATGCTGTGCCTTCAGGGTGCTGATTTTTGGTGAAAAACTTCCTGGTGTAGAGTCCAGTCTGCAGCATGTGTTCTGGGGTTAGTCCCAGTATGTACATGATGCGCTCTAACACTCGGTACTCACAATGTACCAGGAACATGTTATAAGAACATGTAACAAGAAAAAGGAAGGCCAGAACACAGCCGACCCCCCACACGTCTATGACCTCGGTGTATGGGAGACCAAGTGTGATCTCAGGAGCCCTGGAAAACAAAGCACACAATCAGATCAAGTTCAAATGATTTTGGTCCTTGTTTAGTCCTGTTTAGTCCTGGTTAGTCCTGCCTCGTACCTGTATCCATACGGCTGGATGAGAGCCCCTCACTTGACTTGGGAGGTTCTCTTGGCCTCTCCAAAGTCAATGAGCTTGACTCTTAGCGGCTCGTCCTTCACGTTGGTAAACATCATGTTGTCTGGTTTGATGTCTGTATGGACGAGCCCTTCAAGAGCATCTAAAGCACCAACAACTGCAGAGACAGAAGAGAGAAGTTAACATCATTTGAATCTTTAAAAAATGAACTGTTGTGTGAAAAATGTGGTCAAAATTGTGAGTGAGATCAACTAGATGTGTTTGAAAACAATATTCATTTTGTACATTTGTACTGTTAGAATATCTGTAGTAAATCCTTCAATACCTGGTGAGCAATAGGTCAGATCTCCTTCAGCTCGAGGGGCTCACAGTTATGCTTGACCATAAATATAAACAGGTCTATGTGGAGCATTTCAAAGGCCAGACAATGCAGGCCCATGAACTCAAACCGCTCCACAAAGTGCACTATGTTAGTGCGGACAGGGTCCAGGACATGGAGCTCGTCCTACATGGAAACCTACAACACAGAAGTCAGAGTTAAAACTGTGAAGTCAAAGACCATGATATTAAATAACATAAAGTAACACAGGACAAAAAGTCACCACCAAGATTTAACTAAGCAAATAAGTTACTTATTGGTCAGGTCTAGGTTCAGCAGAGGTGAGGTATACTTTTACTCTTACTTGTGTAGTAAATTCACAAAGTAACAGTACTCTTCCCAGATTAAAAGTTTTGGTTACTATTAGGACTACGACGATTAATCTGGACAATCATGACAAGTCGACTATATATGGTTGACTATTTTAATGATTATTTAGTTTGTCTAATCTATCCTTTAAAACTCTTTTTGGCCATCTTAACATGGCAAACATGACTCACCTCGTGTTCCATGTCTTTGACCTGCTGCTCTTTCAGGACCTTCACAGCCACAATCTGCTTATTGTCCAGTGTCTGGCACTTGGCTGCGTGGCTGAAGCAGCCCTCACCAAGACAGCTCTGGATCAGGTTAGTGTCGGTCAGGCAAAATTTAATCTCAACAAAATGCAGTTGTTGTTTTTTTTCCATTCAAAAAAGCTGAACCTTCATCCCCCAAAAGCCAGTTTCACCATCAAAACTCTATGTGCTCTTTCATTTATTTGACAGAGCACCTCAGAGGTTTTAATCCTGCTCTCAGGGACCACAGAGAGTCAATGGTTCAGTCTGACAATGCAGTTCACACTTTACACAGATGAATCTGGGGCTAGGAAACCTGTGCTTTTTTGTTTGTAAAATATTATGTACAATATAAATGTCAACATGACCAGTTACGTAAAAAGTAGATTTTGCAGAATTATGTAGACTGTATATTGCATATATCCAAATTATTTATGCTGAAGAAAACTGATGTGCAATAGTAAATACATCAACACAGTTTTTGTACAATAATATGTCATTTGTTCTTGAAAGTCTAACAAGACAGTTGTACATCTCACCATGTGTAAATCTGTATGTAGTCTTTATATTCACACAGTCTGTACTCAGTGCTGAGATGTTTCTTCCTGCTTGACTCGTGTGTGAAATCCTTTGCTGTTAGATTTTTTTGGTGCTCACAAATTGTAGATTTTTGCCTTTATGTTTGAATTTCTATATTGAAAATGACAGAGTTTGAGCCAACATGTGAGAACAGACCTGTAATACTGAACAAACAAGATGTGTTTGTGACTGACACTGTGTCAAGTGTTCTGAGAAAAAGCCTGAAAGCAGAAAGTGTGACGTGATGAGAAACCATACGACCTGAGCCCCTGTTCAGATACAGATTTGAATCAAATGATCAAACTAAACCAAGTTTTTAAAATGTGCTAAAACAATTGAAACTGTAAAAGCATACAATTTAATAAATGCATAACAGATTATTTTTATGTCATAGTCAGGAAAGTTTCATGATTGCAGATTTTTTTTACTTACTTAGACTTAGACAAATTTTACTGATCCACAAGGGAAATGATTAGGACACAGCAGCTCACACATCACAATATAATATAATCACAAAGAGTAAAAATGATAAATGGTAATAATATAATCTAAATAAGTAGCAAAAAAGAGCAAGAGACTGGTGTGAAATGAGACATAGTTATATAAATGTACAAGTCAAAATAAAATAGAAAGATTAAAAATAAAATATAAAATCACATCTTTATACAAGAGTTCACAGAAGACAGTTTTACAGCGTAAAAATCTGTAATTTACTCTAATATTTTCAAACCTGTGATCATATTTTGGTTAAAACTGTTCAGTTCTACACAGCAAACTATTACTGGTAAAAAGGAATATTTTATCCATATTTGGTTAAAGCTTAAACACAAAATACATATTAATATTACATTTAATATCAAATGAATCAACTTGGAGGAAGATTATATTATTTTAATTATTATTATATTATTATAATTATTATAATTATTACTATATTAATTAAAGCTGCACTCTGTTATTGCTTTGTCTGATGTTTCACAGTATGATATTAAACCTTTCTATCTTCATGGAGACCAAACTAGACAAAGTTACAGGTCAGATTTGTGGAGAGGCAACCCTGCTCACAGTCAGAATACCTGTTTTTCTGCGTAATTTTGCGCTATAAAACCACCTGTAATTGAATAAATGTAAGGCAGAGCTGTTTAATGTCACACTGTGGAACATTCCAGGCAGACAACAAACAACATCTCCATAGAAACAAGCAGGTGACGGACCCCTAACCAAAAAGTCACACGGTGCACCTTTAAGGAGAGAGAACATTGTTGTGTCTTGTAGGTTTCGCACTGGAAGCAGATGTCTCACCACTGGCTGCGTCTCTGTTTGTTATTGTGGCCTCTTCTTCTCTTATCGCGTGCAGAAATAGATCAACAAACCCCCAAAAGTCGAAAATAACCTGAGACTGACAAGTGTAGTGATGTCGGAGGAAAGGCTGTAATCTGGGTCTGGCTCTGAGGAGACACTCGCAGCAACTAAACCTTAATTTGAAATACATATTGGGACTTAAAGGTGTTATTTGAAATACTTATAGACTGTATACTATATGCAGTAGTGATACATTACCTTGGATCCTCTCTGATCGTATAACTAAGTAGAATTGTCAAAAAATAATGTCAACGTAGGGCTATAACTAGTTACTGGAATGACAAGTATTTCAATCTTGAAAGCAGCTGTAGCAAAGGAGTTGATTTATTCCATCTGCAAACTATCAGAAGTCAAATTATTTAAAGTACATGTATGTAACCAAGGAAGATGTAACTGCTTTAATGTTCCACAATTAACATTATACTTCTTGCTTTTATTCCATAACAAGTGTTTTTATCGCTCCAGTACGGTGGCTGACACTTTTACATTTCACAACACACATTTACATCTCGAAAACAAATTCCAAGTTTCATAAAACACATTTGAGAATGAGCAAATAAATTTACAAAACACGAAACATTTGCAGAAGCACAGAGACAAATTTACAAGTGGCACAAACACAAATACAAACTCCCAAAACAAATGAACAAGAAAGGGACTGTCCTAAAAAGTGGAAAAGACAAACCACCATGATGTTAGTTTTGCTCAGTAGTTCACTAATGCGTCGTCGTTGTTCTCCTTTAAGCTTCCATCTTTCTTATGTTGATAGTTGTGGATGAATTCTTTCATGTTAGAATGTTTATCCTTTGTGGACCTTGTTGGATGAAGATTTGGTGATGGAGCAGATTTATGAAGCTGCTGGAAAATACATGAGACATTTCCACAGATATTTTGCATTAACTGGAAGTGACGTTTACCCGACATCGCAGCCGTTTTGAAAAAGATCTATGTGTTTCAGGAGTTTGTATTTGTGTTTTTGCCACATGTAAATTAGTCTCACCACTTGTACAAATGTTTTGAGTTTTGTAAATTTGTTTGCAAATGTGTTTTATGAAACATAAATTTGTTTTCAAGATGTAAATGTGTATTTTTTTTTTTTCAAGCTTGAACAAGTAAAAAAAAGCTTGGTAATATTAAAACTAATATTAACAAAATAAGAAAAAATAAATAAATAAATAAAACAAAATTATATATATATATATATTAGAGCTGGGTATCATTAAGAAGTTGCCGATACAATACATAACTCGATACACAGGCCATGATATGATACATATCTCGATACAGCGCACTTTCGGTTTGATACGATATATTTCAAATCGATTCGATACGGTTCAATAAAAAAACAATGGCTTAAATCATGGCTGTGATACTAAAAGTCTTTGTTAAACCACGTCTTGTGCAAAGTTCATATGAAACACAAACATTTTAATCATCAACACAGTGAAAATGTCAAATGTGTCGCATAAAAAAGTTTCCTTCCTCTGAACAAGCAACAAAACTGTAGCACTGTAAGAAAATAATTTTGTACAATATAACAAAAATACCCTTGGCGATATATCGATACAGCAGTCTCCCTTTATCGATATTGTATCATCACATTAAATGATACGATATACCGATATTTTTGCACACCCCTAATATATATGCATATATACATACATACAATGGGACACATACATAAACATATACATATATATATATATATATATATATATATATATATATATGAGTCATACTCAATTAAAATCTAAATGGGGCAACAAACATTCTCCAAGTTTTCCAGTAAATTTGTCAAAGTCAAGTCTCATATTAAATGTAAATTTTTCCATTACATAAATTATGTGAACAACATTGATCCAGTTTCAATGCACAGAACTTTATCACTAAGCCGTCTTTTTGTAATACACTTTTTCCCAGCAGCCAGTAATATATCATAAATATATTTCTTACGTTCTATAAGATGGACAGGCTTTAGTAAATGTGTATTTTAAATGTAATTTTGTTTTCAAACTTGTTAATGTGTGTTGTGAAATGTAAAAGTGTTTTGCACTTGTTGGCCACCGTACTTAAGAATAGCTTGAAAAAAAAATTGCGTACTTTTTCTGCAGATTTGACTTGTAATTTGGCATGGTGATGTTGCCTGCTTGTCTCCACGGAGATGGATAAGTTTAATGCCACACTGAGGAAAAATCTAGGCAAAGCAATAACATCATCATGGAGAGAAGCAGAAACATCACATAGTAGCTTTTAAATATGACATTAAAATTACTGTTTAATATGAAAAAATCTGATTTTAAAAAGTTCAAATGAGTTGCTCTGTTCATCAAATTGTCTGAAATGTTCAAAAGCATGACAGATTTGGACCAAAATGTAACAAGATTGTAGTGAAAACGCTAAGGGAATAATTATAATTGCCTGTTTAAGTTTTATCCCACAGTATAATTTTAATTTTTTTTTGCATTTTCCATTTCTATCCTCGTGCAGAGTGTGTGACCGTGCATTCAACCACAGCCCTGGAACACCATGGACACTTGTGTTTATCATTATGGAGCATCTCCGCCTCAAATGAATGGTTTACAAACGCACTTCATGCCTTTATGTCTGGCTTCCTGCCGTGAGTGGCATGTCTACACTCGCGTACACAATAGCCTTAAATGTAGCTTAATCCTGTCTTTTCTTCTTATGTGTTTACTCTTCCTGTAGGGGGCAGTGTTTGAATTGAAGTAGGAAGCGGATCTGTCAGCACCCGTCGCCACAATAGGTTATTAATGACACTGTGGACTTTGAAGAGACTGCGCATTATTTAACCCAATTACAAAAGCGCTAAATAAAAGTTACGGCTGATGTGGGAATGCTGCATTGCATAACACGCTTCATATATTTTTGACGTCAAATCCGAGCACTTAAACATCCATTTGAAGCTTTATTTCATCTCATCTGCGGTTATTTTCACAGTTCAGTGAAATGACTCATTATTTGCCAGTTTTATTGTTTTTTCGCTTTTGCGCGTAAAACAAAAAGCTCATTCTGTACAACTGTCAAAAGTAACAATAATGTTTTAAGTGTTTTCAGGTCTGAACGCAACAACACTGGGTTCATAAAGCTTTTTTATTTAAAGCTGAATTTGATGACAACAGAGGTGGGACTCTAAAGTCGTGACTCGGACTCGAGTCAGACTTGAAGGTCAGTGACTCGGGACTTGACTCGGTCTTGAGGCCTGTGACTTGAGAAGACTTGATGCGTCTAAATAAATATATGTTTTTAGAAAATACTTTTCTCTTTACAGTTGATAAATGCAGTGTTTAATTTTACAAGAACAAACTGGAACATGTTCCTCCCACTTCTGTTTGGTACTTTGGATGTAACTGAAGTACTGTGATGTGGTATTCTCAAATGTACTACAATAATGTACAGTACAATACAGTACAACACAGTAAAACAGAGGGAATTACACAGAATATGATCAGTGCAGACACATGACAAAATAACTCTTGTTAAGCACTTTTAAATCTAAATGCTTACCATTCTGACCATAATAATTTGCACTCTTGTCAAGACATTTAAAAAGGAAAAATGAGCATTTCTACAACTCTTATATAAATATACCATGACATTTTAAGTACAATTTAGTTTAAAAGTCATATAAATTGCAAAAATGTAAGCTATATATTTACTTTGGTACTTTGGTTTAAAAACTTGAAATGACTTGAATCTCAAAGCAGATGACTTGGACAGTGACTCGAGACTCGACTTGGACTTGCCTGTATTTGACTTGACTTGACTCGACCTCTTTGAGATCAAAGACTTGAAACTTACTTGAGACTTGTAAAACAACGACTTGGTCACACCTCAGGATGACAACTTTATTGAAATTCATCCAACAGTAGAGCTGTAACGATATCCAGATCTCTCGATACGATATTCTCATGATATCCATCTCACAGTGTAATATTTATTGTGATATTTTGTGGAGCCAAAAAATAATAATATAAAATTGTGATGCATCAGAATGATATATGTGCTACTTTTCTCTCGTCATCCAAAGAGCCAAAAAATTATGATTTTAAAGTGCTTCATAACAGTTATTTTAGCTTGTAGATTGGACTGAAACAGAGCAAAGGAACATAGTCTGTGTAGTTCTCACTATTTTTTTTTTAGCTGTTGCTCCACCAAAACAATTAATTTAAGCAAAGAGGCTTGTAATTTTTTGATATATTGTGATGGCCCACGATATTATTGTGAGAACTTTGACGATACAATATCACCGTATTTCTGTTATTGTTACATTCCTATCCAAATAGCGAACAATGCAAACAATAATGATTAATTAAAGTTGTAAAAATAGCACAAGACTTGCCACATAAGCAACAGATACAACAATTTAAAAGTTCTTCCTTATTTCATCACAGTCTGTTTCTTTTTTGGGATACAACAACTCATTAAATCGCCTCATTTAGCCTCTGAAAACCGGAATGATACAAGAGGAAGGAGGATTGAGTTGTTTGTAAAATAAAGTCCAAAATAAACCACATCTAAAGCTGCCACATCCTTAGTGAACACGTAACCCAGAGGAAGTAATAAGAATAGGCTCTGTACACTGCGCGTACTTAATCAATTGGCACGTTCCCAAAGCGCTGTTAGCCGATATATCTTGTCCAGTTAATCTCCCAATTTATCGTTTCTAGGCTACCATCACATTAGCAACCTCTTTTACCCCACCCATTCTTTCTCTCTCTCTCTCTCCCTCTCTCTCTGCATCCATTTCTCTCTTCTTTCTTTCTCAATGAAGTTTCAGCACAGCTCCTCCAGCCCCTCCCACCCGGTGCTTTAATTGTCATCCTCGCTTCGTCTTAAAAACCGTGCGCGCCTATAGTCTCTTGCATAACTCCGGACGCGAACGAGAGCGCACTGGCACGTACTCGCTCCCCGTCTCAGATCATCCCGTGTTGTCTTCATGCGCATTGCCTGACGTACCGGTGAACGATGCAGGTGTGCGCCGTGATAGTCCTCGTCTCCAGCTCGGTTCTGCTTCTGCTGCTCCAGGGATGCTGCGCCGCGGCGAAGGACTGGAAAGTATTGAACAACGATGCCACGGAGAACTTACCGGAGTACAGAGGCAATGCCAACGCGCGGACGCAACAGCAAGTGATGGCGAGGGCGTCCAACAGCGGCAACCACAACCACACTTTGAATAACAGGGCGAAGAACGGAGGAAGGGCAGCTAATACGATTTCATATAGTAAGTGTGCCATTATGGATGATATTTGGAGTTTTACGCACATTACGCACAGTCAAATGTTACAAATTACAGTCATATGTGCTTAAATGTGTACAATTTATGTCACTTGAGAGCACGTTTAGAATAACTTAACTCATTTAAAACATGGAAAACTGATTGAGAATATGATTTGGCACACAAGTTGGCTCGTTTTGTGCTTAATTTACGCACACAACAAAATAGCGATAGACACTTGACACTGGCTTTTGTTTTAGATTACACTCTGCAGACGTCAATTCTTAAAACAAATCAAAATAAAATAAATCTTATGTCATAACTGATGTGAAAATTAACAGACCCCTTGCCCATAATTATGCTAATTAACCAACAAGGGCGTTTGTGCTCAAGTGGAATCGTCAAACTTTCACCTTTTGCAAATCAAATACAGGCCCAGGTCTGTATAATTGAACCCATCTTGTCACAATATAAGAAATTTCCCTTCATTTGAGTTAATTCCTTCCCACTAATTACCAAATTAAGAACAGCTCCGGCGCAGTGTTGAGTTTGTGCCCAGTGCAAATGTGCGGTGGTGGCGTGTGATGTAGAGACATTTTTGTGGCTTCTGCTGCACTCCGCGAGTTGAAATGAAGCGTTTAAAGGAGAATCAACATTTTTCACTCATTATTTCCTATACTATTAGAAAGAAGGGCTTTACTCACTCTCTGCGTAATTGTGATTGCAACAACGTGGGTTCTCCAATGGAAAATGCCAGAGTTTATACATCAATAGTTTTCTTTGGGTGGTTTGGGATCGCCTTTTAAATGCAAGAATGCCTTTGAGATTACTCCCACCTGTTACCAATGAAAATATTCTGATTGGGTCTAGCTCTGTCAAACTGGGTGGTACATTTATCACAATTTAGTCTTAATTTCAACAATTAACTTATTGATTGCATGGAAAGAAGTCATTATCTATTAGTGGTGAGGAGATGGAGAGAGCTACATTGTTTGCAAGCGAGAGTTTTACTTCTTGATGATAATAATAATAGGCTATTTAAGCAGAAGTATGTACACTAAAGAATTAAAATCGAGTTGGGGTGATGAAGCATAAAAAAGATGATTTATATTATTGAGATTTGATTATTTTTTCCCACTCACGTTTGTATAAGATTAACATTGAGTGGCAGTGGTAGAATATAGCTAGAAGTTCCATCTTTTTTTAATATATAAGTAAAAGTTGTGGTTTGCGGAACATCCTATTTACAAAAGTCCACTAGGCTAAAAGTCACTACAGTAAGCACAGTACCGAGAATGCAAAAAATCAGATTATGTGTTCCATTATGGCTGTAATTTAAGGCTTCATAAAACAGTTTTGGTAGCTCATCGACAGTAATAGGCAGCCTCTTTGTCCGCGGTCGTCACGGTGTCAGCGCGGTTTGGACCGGTGCCTGGCCCGTCTCCAGCTTTCTCCCAAACGACTCTCTCCCTCTCATCACACAGGGAGAATTAGCAGCTCACGCAACTGTACAGTAGTCTGCCGTGATCTGCTTACAAGCCATTAAAAGATTGTTTTTTAATGGGCAAAATGCAAGGAAATGCGTTATTTATTTCAGTGTGCTTTGCGTTGCTCAATATTACAACAGAAGTCGCCTCCCAGGGGAGAGCCAAAATTATTATGAAGAGAAAATATAATGGAAATGGTCTGGTTTAGGGCGCATTCACACTTGCATACACAAATCAATATTGGGACTAAACCTGGAACTAAGGGCCTGTTTACACAAGAACGCTTGCGGGTAAAAACGACAAAATATTTTATCAGAAGTGCCTTTCGTTTAAACGGTGATGGCATTTTTGGAGCTTAAAAATGCAAAAATCTGAAACCAGCCTCCAGAGTGGAAAAGTTGAATACACTCCACCATAGCGTTTCTGTCTACACTGCCCAAGATGCAAAACTCTGGTCAAATCTGCTCACTTCACGTACACGTTTACGCCACATACATCACCACCTAGTGTCACCACCGAGCCACCCGGCATGCATACCCAATCCAATTCCACACACTTTTGCGTCACCATATGCACGCAGATTTCCTCCTGTAAACGCTCATCTAAACGCAGAATAAAAAGTGAAGACGCAACGCCACTTTTGCGTCTTCTGTTCAAACCATCATAATATAAACGTAGCCTAAACTTGGGCTGGACCAGGACTCAAAATCAGCTGTAAACAGGACTAAACTGTGCTAAAGTGAACATATCTTTTAGACCTCTGTCAAGGTTTAGTTGTTGATCTCGCAATGGTGAAGACGTTTGCTCAAACTCTAAAATATCAGTGATAATTTCTCCCAAAATAAAACCATGTGCATCTTTGTATACTTTAACCATAACAAATCAAGTGTTATTTTAGTTTTATCTTATTTTGCAGTGGTACAGACGCTGCGTGATAACTTGAGTCCATATGTCATAGTTTAGGAGTAAATGCATGTTCCATATTGTCTTACAAAGTTCTCTTAATCCTGAAAAAACTATTACTTTTAGTCCATTCTCTGGCTGGAGAAAGCAGACATGGAATTCAAGTATTTAGTATTAATTTCACACAACAGCTTGTCTGTGTGGTAAGCGCCACTTGATGCGTGTGGTAGCCATTGTGTACAACTGTGGCAATCCCTTAGTGGCCACAACAGAATAACACGAGATCAGGTTTTCGAAAAGGGAAGTCACCGCGTATAAACCCTTTGTTTAACCCTAAAGAAAACCACGCAGGGAATTAGATACTTGGGCTAGCGTATCATTTGTTAACCGACATTTCACTGCTTCTTGTAAAAATGGGACAATAACTGGAGCTGTTAAAAGTTGTGGCTACTATATAGGATTACAAGCCGTGGATGTTATCTGAAATCAGTCTGGCAGATGTCCAAGATAGCACCAAAATGTTCGGCCTTAAAATAACTAGACCACAGCTATTTTCTCTGCCCCGGGTTTCCTGAGGGCCAGTGTCCAATGCCAGTTTTCCTCCCCAAAATGAACCCTCCATTATGTTCGATTGAGCTTGAGTTGTTTAATGGCCCCACAGTCTGGATTTGCTATCAGCTGAGTACTGCCAGTTGGATGCTTTTGTCAAACTCTATTGTCAGCTAATCACACAATTCAAACTGTGAATCTGGCTTAGATTTAATGTACACAGTGAGTAGGTGGTACTTGAGTAACACTGAAATATATTTTACTTAGTACTACTGACTCTACAAAAAATCTGACTGCCTCTAGTGGTACTACCACCCCCTGTACACCCTTCTCTGTTATCATACACCAGTGAATATTGTTTATGCAACTAGAACTAGAAACTAGAAACTAGAACTACAGGCTGCTATAACTGCTAATAATCTGGTTTATTTGACCTACATCACATCACATGTACTTTACTTATGTGACCCACATTAAAGGTACTCTATGTAACTTTTCTGGGCGAGGGTCTAACAATCTTAACAATGTTATGCTTTGCCTAGAACAGGGGTCTCCAACATTTTTTCTCTCCAGTAAGCAACCAATTTTAGCAGTCGCAAAGAAACAAAGTAAATATAAGAGCCACTGCGAGCCTTAGATGGGGAACAGTAGTCTGATTCATCAGCCGGTTTCACTTTGTGGAAACCGTCTGACCTTGCAGTGTTAAGATTTGTTCACTCGACAGTAGGCGGGTACTTTTTTTTATTTAACCAATCGCTGCTATTTGGTTGTGATGTATGTAATGCGCCGCTAACGTGGCTAACTGGTATATTAAGCTTTTCCCAAATCCTATAGGAAGAAGGGCAATAACGTCTTTCCCCTTGATAAAATTCACCAAACATTCTCTTTGTTCCAGCTTTAAATCCTCGATCTTGGGAATCATTGCCAACACAGAATGTATGGCTCTTCATTGATTGGCTGGTGCCCGGATTTGCACTTCAGGGTTTTTTGCAAACCGTCTAGTGTATTTTGATTCCTGACCTAGTCACTGGAGAGAAATGAAAATGAGCAGAGGTACTAGGCGGCGCCAGCCTAACTAACTTTTCTGGGTGAGGATCTAACAATCTTAACAATGTTATGCTTTCCCTAGAACAGGTGTCTCTAACATTTTTTCTCCAGTCAGCTTCCTTTATGAAACAAAAATGCCAGAGAGCGACCAATTTTAGCAGTCACAAAGAAACAAAGTAAATACAAGAGCCACGGCGAGCCTTAGATGGGGAACTGTTAGATGCTTATAAAACATAAACCATTATCCATTTATCGGTGCACCAAGTTGTGTATCAGAATGATATATTTACCTTTAATTAATCAAATTTGACTTATTATCCACAATACATATATTTCAGAAATCCTTTGGTGAGCTACTTGGAAGGGGGTGGAGAGCTACTGGTAGCTCCTGAGCCACAGGTTGGAGACCTCTGGCCTAGAATTTTCTACAGTGTGGCAATAAACTTTTCTATCTCCATATCAACAAGCAACCACCACCATAGGTCGGATCTGTGGAGAGGTGACCAAGCTCACAGTGCAATTGCTTGTGTTCCAAGGCATTTTAAGCAATGAAAACAGCCCTATATAGATATATAAGTTGAATGCCATATTGTGGAACATTCAAGTCGGTCCACCAGAAAAGTTTGCATAGTGCACCTTTAAACAAAACAAAACAAAACAAAAAAATCAGTAAAACAAAAGTAGAAATGTGTTAATGTTTTTGTAAAATAAAGCAAACATTCTCCACAAATGTATTCAAGAAACCACATATACTCTGTACATCTGTCCATTCCAAACAGTTTATTCTGGACTGAAGCCATAACCCTAATCATGAACTCTGTCTTTCTCCCCAGGTGCCTCTGAGCTGAGCTGCAGAGAGCTGCGTTCCACTCGCTACATCACGGACGGATCCTGCCGCAGTGCCAAGCCCGTCCGGGAGCTGGTGTGCTCGGGACAGTGCATGCCCAGCCACCTCCTCCCCAACTCCATCACGAGGGGCAAATGGTGGAGGAACAACGGCTCCGAGTACCGCTGCATCCCGGCGCATTCCCGGACGAAGAGGGTCCAGCTCCAGTGTCCCAACGGAAACACTCGGACTTATAAAATCCGCGTGGTGACATCTTGCAAGTGTAAGCGCTTCAGGCCCCACCACAACCAGTCGGAGGCCAAGGAGGTGCCCAAAACGCAGAGGAACAGGAAGCACGGTCGGTTGTCCCAGGATAGGAACAAAAACAATACGCCTCTCATAGACAACATGTACTGAAATGACTTTGAATAGGACTCTAGATATACTATACAAGAATATATCTCCGGCAAAGAGGAGATGAGACTCATAAGCTAATATGTGCTGGGCTGGTTCAAGTCATGGACATCATTATCAGTCCTGCTTCTCAGCCATATTGTCCAATGTGATATAATGCATGACAAATACCATTATCGAGAGCTTGGCCGGTCGAGAGATGTAGCACTGAGTCAGATAAACATAACATGTTGAAAATATCGCTTAATCGCTTTGACACTATCTGATTCAAACTTAACGAGAAGACCTGAATGTTTCCGGTCCACCTGTACAAACACCCAGCGGATACGCACAACAACACTCGGCCGTAACTTTCCAAGAGCTCCAAGGTTTTCTGAAGGCAGGTTTTGCTTTTAAATGGTCCTAATCCATCTCCATTCTGGCTCTGGTTCGGAGGAGATGACAGCAGCTAAGGAAGGGGTCAGACGTTGGATGTTGACAGGTATTGATGAGGTTTTGGACAGTGCCTCAGCTCCTCAGTCATCAGGACAGCCCCGAGCAGCAGTGTGTCCCAACTGGAGCCACCGAACCCCGTGCTTGTCAGCTACAGTAGCGACTTTTCCATGACTCAGACTGAGAATCTGGACAGAAATGAAAAGGGAAGACATGATTTTATATTAGCTCTGACGCAGCTTTGTAATTTGTGAATCTGAAGGTACATTTCCAATAAGATGGTGAGGAGTGAGTTAGTACGAATCATATCAACCCAACCTAAACATGCTCAACAGGTTGTCTTCCAGCTACAGATTCCTGACCAATATCCCAGCCAAATTTTCTGTGCCGGTTCAATTAAATCTACAAGTAGAAAAGTCACAGTTAGCTTTGGATTTGAGAGAAATATAATAAAGTTTTTTGTTTTAAACAGCAGTAATGAACACTATACTGACGCTGTGCTAAGATAATGCACAAAATCTAAGGAAAGTTACAGTTTTTTTTTTGTGGTAGTATACCTTACCTTACCTTACCTTACCTTACACAAATAAACAAAGGTAAATGCAGATTCCAAACTGAAGGGTCCCACCCAGTCCAGGAATCGAACCCAGGATCTAACCGCTCCAAGACCTCTTGTTGCTTTTCCTCAATCTCATACTTCACACTATATTATTACGATTTTGTCAAGCATAAAGAAATTGTCCTCATGAGTAAATTTCTCCCCGTCCTTCAAGACCACTGAGGCGACTATGAGGAGCAGTGTGGGACCCATCTCCAGATTTTGAGCTAGGCTTGTCAGGACTACCTTAGCTAGAGGATTTTAACTTATTGTGCATGTTTTGGGTTTTGAGTCTTACAGGAGATAAACATGTAAACCAGGACGAGAATCAAACCTTTAAACATCGTGCACACAGCATCGTTTTCAAAAAAGTTTTCGTTTATATCAACCCGCATAAATATGCCATCAAGCGCCATCATAACTACACCGAGCCTCTGGGAGGCACCTGGATTAGATTCAAGCCTGTAGCATTTATTTTATTACAGTTTAAGTTTTACTCAGAAATACCTTGAAAAACATGCATTACTGAGTGGGCTCGCCTCTCCACAGATATGTTAAAGAAGTGGCAAAATTGCTGAACTCCGAGTGCTCATTGGTCTCTGATCATGGATATGAAACATCAGCTGTGTGTGCAAATGCAAATACATAAGAAATGCGACTGCTGCTCTGAATGCTTCCATGATCATAGCAAAATGTAAACATTGGACGCACTTTACATGAAAACACAAAACCGTAGTTTTCCAGAGTCTCCACTCTAGCTGGAGTTTTTAGAAAGATTCATTTTCAGGGGCGAATTTTCCATTTGCATGTAAAAGGCAGGTACAAATGAAGGGAAATGTCTCAGCCTTAACCTTGCTGTGAGGTGAGTGTGCTTCCCACTCAGCCACTGTGCCCCTCACCCACCACACCAATGCAGATTCAAAAACAGTATCTATAAAACTTGAGAGACTCTGATCTAAGTTTAATGATCACACAAACTTATAATCCATAGATTTCAGATTGAAAAAAATGCTACTATTGTTACTATAACAATTAACAATTCATAATAAAATATTCAGTCTTTTCATTGTCCAGAGTCATCAAAATGTCTCTCACAAACAAAAATCTACACCCAATCTACTACCCATTATTACCAGCTGTTGCCATAGAAACATCCTGACCTGACCCACACAGAGTACGTTACCTCTTCAGCGGAAATGTCCCCTAAAAATGAGGCTAAGCTTGTATATCGGTGTATTTCCTCTCTCCTCTTTCACGAGCCACTTCCTGTTTGCACTTTTGAGGGAGGCGTCAGGTTGTAGATGCCACGTTCCCACACACTTTGCGAAATCTCTCCAATCATTTCACTCCCACTGCTCTGCGCAATCCTCTTGTGTAAATATGTGAAATCAAAAATAGCAAATAAAAGAAATATTTAATTTGGACCAGGAAGTGGCAATACCTGGTTTCGATCTATAGACATCACAAACGTCTTCCTTGGTGGGACTCGATTCACGACAAGTATTCTCTACACTTCCTGAAATTGTTTGCGGCTCAGTGTTTGTGCCCATATTACTTCCTGACTTGATTTGTCCAAACTGTGCTGGCGATGTTTGCTTTTTGTCGAATTGTGTTTTCGAAATAGCGTCTGGAGTTGGTTTGTCATGTGAGTGTACATATCTTACTTGTGTGGTCCTCTGCAGTGCTGTCTCCAATGGACACAGAGAGACATTTTAGGCTGCTTTGAGACACAAGAAGGACGATTATAGAGAATGAACTGCGTATTTATTTTATTTCTACATTTAAATTATTTATGCAGCCTTTTGTAGTAAATGATATCCAATATTGTCATCTAGTATGAACTTGTACAGAATATAAATAAAGTAATGGAAGGTATATACAGTCTGAGGCATTCTGTCTGCTTTTTTTTTTTTTTTTTACCCTGATCAACCAGATACGTTTATTATGTTTTGTGTTGCATTTTATAGGTGCACTATGTAACTTTTTAAGAGGATTTGCATACTGCTTGTCTCCATGGAGATGTTGCTTTGCTTGGAGTGCTCCATGGTGTTGCAATAAAAAAATATGTCATTTATTATATTAAAAGTGTTTTTATTGTTAACACATGCATTTTTACTGTGAGTGGAGTAGCCTCTTCACAGATCTGACCTGTAACTTGATCTGGTAGAATCTCCTTTTCACCATGTAGGTCAGACATGTCAAACAGATCATATAAAATATATATTAGAGCTGCCCGCTGGCTACAAATAGGCTTCAGAGACATTATTTATTAAATTTTTATTATTTTATATTGTATTTGTTCTGGATTTCAATGTTTAAGCAAAACTATTATTACACATTTATTTTAATAAGAAAAGGTTTAACATTACAAAGCTCGAAAGAAGAGAAAACATGCAGATGTTGGTGACATTTTTCAACAAATATTTAGTTTGGCCCACAACCCAGTTTTTAATTTTGGTCCTCTGAATTTGAGTTTAACACCCCTGATGTAGGTAGATACGTTTAATGCCGTATTGTGGAACATCCCAGTTAAAGCAATGACATGTCCATGGACAGCTCAAGGAAAGTTACATAATGCACTTTTAACGCATATTTTTCATGTTCACTTTTTGGAAGCATTATGAATGACAGAAAGAGTCATGTATAGTAGCACAGAAGTAATGGAAAGAAAAAAAAGGCATTTTAGCATATTTTGTACTTTTTTGTACTATACATTTTTAAGAAGTGCTGCTTTCACTTTCACAAAATGAATCCCTTACCTTGGCCAAACCTTTCAAATGAACAAGTTATCCAAAGTCACTTGTGCCGACTTGGTTTTCATCCATTTAAAAAATCTGTTAACATTTTTGTGAAAAGTACGTAAGGGACTTTCTTCTGAACTGTCCTCAAAGTCTGTCACGTTTTTGATTTGTTTTGTTTAAAAATGGGTTGAATCCAGCCAGAGCCGCCACTCACATCACTGCACTGTCATCTCTGTCCCCCGAAGGTTCAGGCCTGATGGACTATGACTTAATATGTTTACAATTCACCACGCTTTGTTCTAGTTAAGGACTTGGTTGAACCACATAAACTTTAATTCAATAACAGGTCATGCTCTGTATAAAAAGACATAAATCAGGCATCTTTTGAAGGGCATATATTACACCTTTTTCTAATCTCTGTTAGAATGTTTCCTTATCAAAAACATACCTGTAGTTGTGTTTTGTTCCATTCACACACAAATCCTGCATATTTAAACTCTTCTTTCAAACAGAAAACACTCTTCCACCTTGTGATGTAATACAGGAAGTGCTCCACTGTGTTTTTAAACTCCATGCACCTTCGCTAGAATCATTCGGATAATTTCAGACCTGAAATTGTCGATCTCTACTGAACAAAAGGTAAAAAGAGCTGTTGAAAACTATTGCTTCATGACATCACAAGGTGGAACAGAGCATTTTGAGCTGCAAATGTAAATAGACTAATAATAATGAACATTTCAGGAAGGCTACTTTTCATCTGTAGTGCAGTGACAGGTGTTAATGTTGGCAAAAACAAACAAACAAATAAAAAACATTTAACTCAGATATTTACACTGTTTACAATATTAGACACAGACACATCAGTTAACCAACAGACCAGATGAAGATGTGACCTGATTGTGACTGAATCCATTAGTCAAGCTCTTCCAAATATGGCTGTGCTTGTTTATTTGCTGCCTAATATTATTGTAGTGTTTAATAATAATAATATGCCTAATAATAGTGTTTATTTCCTACCAATGATCATTATTTTGTAGCTGTAAATGTATACTGTGTATACAGTGCCTAAACAAACATTGGGTAGAGTAGACAAACACTGTACTCGAGTACCACTCCTGCAAAACATTATTCATGGACAAAGTTGTGGTCCAACAAACTTGTAAAGTAAGAGTAAAATAAAAACTAGAAACTATCAGTATGGATCTGATTTATAATTATAAAGTTAATGTAACTGGCAGGACGAAACATCAAATGATGCAAGAAATCTGGTATATTCAAAGGATAGAAACAACATACAAATAAGAAAAAAAAAAAACGTAATAATATAAAATAAATGAAAGAGCAGTGCAGTTAATCGTACTCATAGACTTAGACTGTGTTACCAAAACTTTTACTCAAGTAACAGTACTGTTAAACTGTATTATCAAAGTAGAAGTAAAACTATCCATGGGAGTCTGAAGTAAATGTATTTGTATAAACTGTGTACCACCGACCTCTAACTTCAGTCTTATCCAGTTTTAAATTGGGTAATTGCTTCAGTTACATTTGCCTATGTTTTTCCTTAAATTCAATAATCCTTCTCAAAATGGAGCTTCATAAAAAATAGATTGAAAACCCAAAAACAAAAATCACCGTGGCAACAGCGAGCATGGCTTCAGTGGTGCCAGTGAAGAACAGTGAGTATTAGGTTTCACTACATCACCCATAATGCACGGTCATTATGTCATTTCCAGACTGGGTTTCCATTCAGGCCTCACTTCCACAGACAAATATCCCTGAGAAATCCAAGATCACATCCTTTACATGAACATTAACAAAATATATCATGGAGACTAAACATCTGCTAACCTGGAGAGAGGTGAAGGGCTAGATCTTTGTCCTGACTGGGTTCAACTGTAGTCCAGGTGCAAAAATTCCCCAAAAGCCCCAAATGCAAAAAGGCTTATTGCTAATTTAGGGGCTTCCCAAGCGCGCGCAAACCAATGAATATTTATAGGACTGACACATTGACCACAATAAATGACACTTGGCTTTATTTTTCAAAAAACAGAGGAAACAATCAAGGTTTCCCGGGAAGTCTTGCACATTCAATGGAAATGTGATGGTAATCTTTGTCAGCCGCAGTCTTTCAGATGAGCCACAGTTACAACAGTGCTGACTCTGTGGAATATGTGTTGAGACACTATTGACACAATGACATTGATGTGAATTTCACTCTGACTTCTTAGTACGAGGGACTTTTAGACTTGTGCCTCACATTGCATATGCATTGATTTTTGGGGGGAAGGCTACACCTATTTTTATTTTCTGAAATAAAGATCGGGCTTGGGTATGTCATTTTTTAAATTAACATTATGTTCTACTGTTTACATCAAGTTTGCTTCACTCCTAAATGATTGTGAGTGGAATTTATATTTCTGCATTAATTATACAGACCAGTCTGGTCACCACTACCTCAGTCACACCTTGAATCAGGCTCCAACGCAGCAGGGTTTACTCAACGTGACATGAAGGCGCTCATTGGTCACCCAACATTTTGAACAAAATTAAATTTTTCCCTTTTCACTTTAGTGCCTTGCTTCACTGTGATTGACCACCTGTCAATAACACCCACCTCAGGGAGTTTCACAAATGACCACACTCACATGTTTGTAAAGTATTGGAGAAGTGTGTATTCTGGATCCCAGGCACATACATTAGCTGTGAAGCTTTGTTAATGTGCAGAGTTCATTTGGGCCAATTCAGTAGAAAGCCTGAGAGCCAAGAAATATAGGTCTGTATGAGGACTGGGGAGTGTATTTGGCACCTGACCCAGGCTGTAGTGTGGACATGCCTGCCTCAGTATATACACCAGTGGTTCTCAAACCTTTAACACCAGGGCATTTACCAATGTTTGGTCTGCAGAGTACCACCACATTTCCAAATAAAGGTTCTTTTTTTTTTTTTTTTTTTTTTTTTAAATCACAACAGAATATTGTTTACACATACCTTGACATGTCCACATGACCACTGTCCACAAGTTTAAAAATAGGTCTCTAACAAGACCATTGTAGGTCCAAACAAGGTCTAAACAAGGCCCATGTAAATGATGCACTAGCAGTATTAAGCCAGGACTAACCCAAAGAATGACAAAAGTGTGACAGAATCTAAATGCTGCAAATATGTGTGAAGTAGAGGATTCTGTGTACCACCTGTAGGAGTGTGTGCACCACAGTTTGAGAATCGCTGTCATAACTGTTGAATGTGTTGCGGTCAAAGCATTTAAGCTTCCTGTGTCTTTTACACCAATATGACAAAAACATGCCCCCCAGTCCACAGCAAAAATAAATCAAGTCATCCAGCTGCAAGTACTCTCCTCATTAAAGCTCCACTCCTGCACTTGTTTTATCCTTGTGCAGTTTACCAGGTTCCTTCACAGCTGTGGGAGGTCAGAGGTGAACCTGCATGACCAGCGTGCTCTGCTCTTACCATCTGGAGATCTGGACTTGTGATCGAGCTCGTGCCACAGTGTCAGAGGAGCATATTTGTTGGATGATGTTGCAGTAATTACCCCAGAGTTTGCTCCGCCCTGGGACCCCGTGCTGGGTCGGGCTGTTGGACGGACATGGGTCACTGTTTTTGTAGCACCACCAGATGACAGAGGGGATCTCGCATTTATCATCCAAATGAAAGGGCTAAATTGACTTAATGAGGGTGTCAAGAGCAAAGGGGAATTTGTCGTAAGTGCGCAAAATTGTTAAACACCCTGCTTTTCTTCGTTACTTCGAGCATATCTCAGCTACCCAGATGGAATTACTGCCTGATGTTAGAAAATATATAAATAAATAAATGAAAGTATTGTTATTAGGTGGACACTTTTGCTAAAGAGGCAGCTGAGGCTTTATAGTCCCCCGAGTCCACGTCAAGGGCCACCCACATCAATTCAATCATATTTATTAAATGTTCATAGTCAATCTAGCTAGTAAAATACATCTAGTAGTGTTATAACTCCAGTCTAGAGACACTGGACTTTTCCTGATATGGTCCTTTTGGTGTGATATTTGTTGTAGTGTTCTTAGGCAAGACACTTCACCGACCTTGTTTAATGTGAATGTGAAGTTATTTATTGTTGGTGGTCGATGTTTCTGGCAGCCTCGCTTCTGTCGGTCTACCCCAGGGCAGCTGTGGCTACAATAGTAAACACTTACCATCACTCTGAGGGTCTCGAACTGCAGCATGCAAAGACTAGTCTGATTCATCAGCTGGTTTCACTTTGTGGAAACCGTCTGACCTCGCAGCATTAGAATTCATTTGCTTGACAGTAGGCGAGTACTTTTTTAAAAATTTAACCAATCGCTGCTATTTGGTATTTGATATATGTAATGCACCACTAACGGGGATAACTGATATATTAAGCTTTTCCCAAATCCTGTAGGAAGAAGGGCAATAATGTCTTTTCCCTTGATAAAATTCACCAAACATTTTCTTCGTTCCGGCTTTAAATCCTCGATCTCGGGAATCGTTGCCAACATGAATGTATGTCTCTTCATTGATTGGCCGGTGCACGGTCTACAACTTCTGGGTTTCTTGCGAACTGTCTAGTGTATTCTGATTCCTGACCTAGTCCCTGGAAAGAAATTAAATTCAGAAGAGGCACTAGGTGGCACCAGTTTTGCTATGCAAAAAAAAACAAACAACAAAAAAAAACATTTCCCATATTTTTCTACATTATTATTAGATGTGTGAAGAGTCCCTCAGTCGTCCAGGTAGAATCCATAGTGAGGAGAAAACTCAGTTTGTCGACTGGACAAAAGTTAGTTTGGTTGAAGACGTTTCGCAGCTCATCCAAGCTGCTTCTTCAGTTCTGGTCAGAATGCTGGTGGACACTTCTTTATATCTGCAGGGAGGATCTAAGTAACTGAAACTAACACACCTACGTCTTCAACCAAACTAACTTTTGTCCAGTCGACAAACTGAATTTTCTCCTCACCATTATTATTAGATGATTGGCCTGTGTATTATATAATTTGTGCAGGCACTTTCTTCAAATGAGTAGGAGGTATGCAATTGTTGATCAAAAGTCTGGAGAACATGAATATAAAAAAGCTTTTATTGTTATATTCTTCATGAAATAAGTAAATTAAAACAGACATTGTAACAAAGCATAACTTAAATATTGAAGTTGTCTTGACTGTAAAACCCAGTTCAAATAGTGTCAAATAGAGAAAATGCTTTTTAAAATGAAGATATAGAGTTTCAGAGCCTCTCATCTCGTAGACAGCTGTTTACACCACGTCAAACCCCGAGTGGCGCTTTAATTGTTTGTGTGTGCACCACTCGGCCTTGCTTATGTCAGACTCTTTGACTTGTCGAGTCCGCTGACCTCCTATGTGGATAATTACTGCATGACAGGCTGCAGAAACTCTGTCAGTGCTTTTACATGCCCTGCAAATCATTAAAGACTAAATCTGTAACAAAATATATCCTCACTTACATTATACATTATAACTCTAGTTTAAACACACTTGCTATGTTTATATTTTCATTATTAGAGATGTAACCATAACAGAAACATAGTGATATCGTATCGTCAAAGTTCTCACAATAATATCGTGAACCATCATAATATATCGAATTACAAGTCTCTTAGTTTAAATTAAGAGTTATGGTGCAACAATAGCTAAAAAAAAAAATAAAAAAAAAGACAGAGGGAACTACATAGACCATGATCCTTTGCTCCATTTCAGTGTAGACTCCAAGAAGAAATAACAGTTCTAAGCACTTTAAGTGTGAGTTCTTTGGATTAAGTCTTGTCAAGGCATTTTAAGAGGAAAAAGTAGCATATACTGACAATTTTAGTTGCCATATCGTGAGCTTTCCCACGATATATCGCAATAAATATCATACTGTGAAACTTGGATATCGTTACACCCCTATTAATTATGCATTTTCAAAAAGTCAAATCTTAGACAATAACTTAAAATGGCTGTATCTGATCTTTTTCCATGTATTTGAGTACCATATTTTACGGGCTATTAGGCACTCTGGATTTTAAGACGCACTGTCATTAAATGGTCTATTTTTGAACTTTTTTCACAAATAAACTGCACCGGACTTTAAAGGAAACACAACACTTAGATGGGTCAGTGGGACTTTGTTTGTCGCGTTCACGGTGACTCTGGGCTTTGTTCAGTTGTGGCGTGTAGGGAGGGTGCTGTCTGGGACCAACGGATTGTCGGCGTGTTCGCAGTGACTCAGTTGTTCAGTTGTGTCTAGAAGTGGCACATTGCACTCGCTTTTCTTTCCTTCGTTCTGTTCCTTATCGGCGTGGAGTGATGAGTGTGTCTGTGGGTGTGTTTTGCTGTGTGGTCGCTGTCTGCTCCGTGTGTGTTTGCGTGCACTGTGGGTGGTGCGGCTTTGTAGTTTACTGAAGTCGTGCTGGGACACCTGAGTGGATTCGTGTATAGGGCGCTCTGGATTGTGGGGCAAGCAGTCGTTTTTTGATGGAGTTGGAGGCTTAAGAGTGCGTCTAATAGCCCGGAAAATACAGTAATATTTATCTCGCTCCACTACAGTTATATAGTATAAGCAGCTGTTGAGATCAAAATAATACTGATATGTGCTGTCTACATCTGATTATAAAGATGTTTTATTGTCTGATAATCAGGAAGTACGCTGTTAACATGTTGTTTTGTTAGCAATACAGTGATGATAAAACTGCTCTGTCCTCTGTAAATTGCGAAAAGCACTGAAAAGCGATGAATAATAACGCTCTGAATTCATAAAGTAAGTGAGGGAGGAGTAATGTTGGATCACTACAAAGACTTTAAAATGGACTAGTTCTGTTTTTCACGTTCTTAAACAGTAAAGCTCAGGTACAGCACCTTTAAAACGACAGTGAAGCAGAGCGAGCGCATGCTGTTCGGAGGACTTCGGGGAGGGCTGTGATGGTTTAAAAATGTTTGTTGACAGATGTATTTCCGATCTCCTCACCTCCTGTGTCCCGCCGAGAACTTGAGGTTGGCCGCCTTCTCTCCAGCTCTGGCTTCAACTGAGAGAAACGGACAAAGCTGAAAGGGCAACTTGTGTCTAACTGCAGTCCAGAAAATGTCAGCGAAAATCTGAATCTTAAATGAGTTTGACAGGTGAGATTTCCTTTCTTTTCAAAACTGTATCAGACTTAATTTGCATTGAATGTTTCTTGGTATGATTTTAGTACTTTAGAATTAGCCTAGCACACTATGGTGGCTGGAATAATCCTTTTGGCTCCTTCATGGGATGTGAATCTTCTGGATCTGTTCATTTCAAAGACTCTTTTATATTTGTTTATATGACAGACGCCAATGTGATGAATCATTTATCTATAAACTAATCACAGAGAGAAATGACTAAAGCTAAGATTTGATTAAATTGTGCAAATTGTGTGTTCAAAATGTGAGGGTGCGTCTACACTTTGAAATCATGCATAATCTAAATAAAACATTGTATTACTACAACAAAAAATAGACAATAATACCAAACATGTTTTTGTGCACTCGCTTCTACTTGGCTTCTGTACTCATTTTTGTGCTGGGTCAGCTTAAAGCATTGTAAAAAAAAAAAAATAAAAATGTAAAATTTGAAATAAAAATATTGTGTTATTTTTTTTTTTAAATCTGATCCGATTCAGATCATTCAACATAAGTAACTGTTCTGAAGAATCAACTCGGACATGAACGTCACACACAGAAATCTGCTCTAGGCAGTTTTTTTTTTTTTCTTTTTGAGTTACAAAACAACAAGGCACAAATTCAAGTATTTTAACATACTTGGTACTGGGTAGACAAAATGTATGTAATGCAAATATATATATAATTAGGGATGTAACAATAACCAAAATATCGTGATATCATATCAAAGTTCTCATAATAATATCATGAACCATAACAGAATTACAAGTTTCTTTGCTTAAATTAAGAGTTATGGTGCAGCAATAGATAAAAAAAAGAAAGAGGGAACTACATAGACCATGATCCTTTTCTCCATTTCAGTGTAGACTATAATAGATAATAGAAATAACAGTTCTAAGTACTTTCAAGTCTTAGTATGCTACTTTTTCCTCTTAAAATGCCTTGGCTTAAGACTTAAAGTTAAAGTTTTAGCGGTTTAGCCTCCACAAAATATCACAATAAATATCGTACTGTGAAATGTATATCGTGAAAATATTGTACTAAGAGATTTAGATATTGTTACATCCCTAATCATGAGCCTCCCCACCACATCGTGAGTTTTGCATGATATCACAATAAATATCATACCGTGAGGTTCATACCGTGACGATATTGTATCGTGAGACTTGGATATCTTTTACTTTTACAATGAATGAATAAATGTTTATTTGGACAGTAATGCACAGAACATGCATAGAAAACACAAATACATAGATATAATACAAAAAGTAAATATTTATTTTCTATAATAATAAATGAAAATAAATGTCAACCTGATTTTACCTGTGTACAAAAAAGGAGTGGGAGGAAGTAAATACTGGAAGTAAATACTAATAATGAGTCAAGGTCAATTTGTGATTTTTGACATGTGCTCTAGGCTCCTTTAGACGTTAGTACACCGACTATGATCATGTTACACACTGGTAGCCTGCAGTTTGAGAACTATACAATAATAGTGATGTTAGCAATGCAAACTGTTCTTAACCCACTCCTTCTTCTTCTTCTCACTGTTGATGAGACGCAGCAGTGCACTCACAGAGATAAAGATGGGATTTAGTTTGGTTTGTTTCAATTAAATGTTCAAAAGACTGGCACATTTACACGTATTGATTTTGTTTTAAGAAGCCAGACTGTTTACTCATTTTAAGAACTATTATGATGGAAGACCAAGGCTAAGATTATATTAAAATCATGCAGCTTCACAAACGCTGGAATTGGTTTGATGTTGTTTCCATTTTGTCTAACTAGCGTGCAAAAGCGCCAACTCATTTTCATTGTCTCACTAACGAAGCTCAGCGGCTAATAAAACACATGCACTCTTACTGTGAGTGGGCTCGCCTCTCCACAAATCTGGTCTGTAACATGACCTGGAGCTGTCACCTGCTTGTCTCCATGAAAATAAACATGTTTAATGCCCTACTGTGAGACATTAAACACTACAAAAAAATATTATTAAATTATTGTGAAACCTGGAAATATCATACACAATGTTTATAGAAAAATTATGAAATCCTTTGGTATTTTGAGTAAAGTTCACTCCTGTATAAATATTTCATGCATGATGACTTTATATTATAGTTTAATCTGTCATTACATCATGTATTGTAACATGGTTTGGAGTTCTACATGTGAGACTCATCTCAACAAGATTTTATAAATACAAAAGAAAATTTTAAGAATTATGAATTATTCACACAGATTGTCCTCATCTGCTCCTCTGTTGAGAAAATACAATATTCTGACAATATTTAATGTAAACATATATTGTATTTGTCTGTTCATGTATAAATATGTACATTTGTCAAATGTTTTACCCAGATCTTTTGACAGTTTTTTCATGTACTCTTCAGATGTTCACACCTAAACTACGAGACACTGCAGAGACTTTTATCCTCCCTTGTGCAGAACTTCTATAAATCAAAGAACACTCAAGTTCACAGGACCGACCCTCTGGAATAATTTAGCAAATATTGTCAAATCAATTTCCTCACTGGACTATTTTAAAAGACAATTAAAACAAACATTGATTTGTAATGCTATTTAATATTTGGACAAATGAAAGTGGACTTCTCTGTCCATGGCTGTTGTGATAAAATCATGTTTATAGGGGAGGTGAGCTTATAAGACTGATAAAGTCTTCTCATTCTCTCCTGCACAGTCATTTCTGTTTCTATCTGTTCAAAATGTTGTTTTTAATATCTGTCTATTTATCTATCTAAACTGAGTTAAAATGATCTTGCCCAAGTACAGATATATTGTATAACTGTATATTGTATAAGCAGCTCTTCAGGTCAAAATAAGCCAGTTGTACACTGTCTATCTACAGTAATTGTCTAAGTGTCTATAGTTCAATATAATCAGGAAGTACACTGTTAGCATGCTAGTTGTTGTTATTCTTTACCATGATGGCAAAACTCTGGCCTCTGAAAGTTATGCAAAGTGTTCAAAAAGTTAAAACTAAATAGTATGGAGACTTGGAGTCTTAGAGTTTAAAATGAACCAGTTCTGTTTTTCAAATTTTTAAGACAGTAAAAATCAAGAGCGGCGCCTTTAATAAATCATCAATTATCTTACCTTTTAGTCTGTGCTTGGAACTCAGATCCGTCTATAAACACGTTCCTCTTTGCTGGTTGGTGCTCTGGATCAGATCACTTCTACAGTCTTAAAACCCTGACAAATGGTCCTAAATTACCTCGTACTTTGCAGGAAACTTCAACCAAATTCGCGGAAGAACCCGGTCTCATCCATAACTCTGGACCAGGCAGCCAGACACGTCTTCTGTTTCCCATTTGTTTTAGGCTATTAGCGCTCATGACCTGATAAGGGAGTGGTGCATCCGCCATTGACCTTAAATGTAGCAACATCCGCTCCTGGAAGCGTGGAAAGGAGATGGAAGTCAAATTCATCTCCGAAAACTTTTACGTAATCCTTCTTGGTTGGACGTGACCAGAATATGATGAATTTCCGACGGGATAATTGAGTTGCATGGACAGCTGTAGAAAAAAAAAAAGAAAAAAAAAAAAAGATCTCTTGCCAATGGTGGAAGTACAGTATTTAATAAATTTTATTGTTTATTTTTTAAACTTATTTTCAGGTATATGTACTTTTCTTAAACACATTTTACAGTGCATACTTTTTACTTTTACTTTACTACATTTGAGAGCATGTATCTGTACTTTCTACTCCACTACATTTTCAATCTGGACAAAAACGTTAAAAGTACTTTTCTTCATGGTTTGAGCTGAGACTTCTTTTTAGCACATGTAATTTGAGTTAAAATCCCAACTTTGAGCAAATCAAACATAATAAAAAAAACAAAAATGCCAAAAAAAAATTAACAAATCAGTTGAATTACTTAAAAATCTGCTAAACTTGTCATCAGAATCACTACACTTCATCTTTTAATTGTTCTAAAAGTCTTTGCAAAATGTGTTTACTTTTTACTCTTTAAGTACATTTTTAAACAGGTATGTTAATACTTTTTCTTTCATGTGGTACTTTTGCCTTTGCCTGAGTAATCTTTGGCCCCTGTATCTGTACTTTTACTTAAATAACAAAATTTAGTACTTCATCCACCAATGTCTGGGGAAGTAGAATTTTGGCATTCCGAGCTAATATATCAGTTTTACATGTGGATCACCATTTCCGAAACTTTCTATTGGTGTCACAGCCAAAAGAACAGAGCGTTTTGTCGACGAGCATCTGTCAAGTATTACAGTCTTTCCACAAAATGGCTCCTTCACCATTTGACTTGGATGTTCAGGATGTACAGGTCAAATTCTCTACACGATAGGCCAAACCAAATGAGAAACCCTGCCAATAAGAAACTATTAGGTTACACATGACATCATAATATTGTGGGCCAGTCGTGAACTGAGATCCAAAGAATGCAGGCTAATGTATCTTATTGATCAGGTTAAATATTCTCCCTTTGGATTTTACGTAAGAATAAAACAACAATGGACACGCTTTTGTGGTAAAGTTTAAGTATTTTATTATTTGAAAGCTTGATGTGGACTAATCAGCTATGGGGGTAAAAAACACTCTTATTAGATTTAAATGTTTTAAAGCAACAGTACGCCAAAAAAACCAAAACAAAACCAAAAAAAAAAACAAGAAAAAGAGACTAAATTACAAGCATGTTTTTTTTTTTTTTTTTTTTTTTTTTTTTTAATGAGTGTGTTTATTGCCCTGAAAAACATAAAAATGTATATTTCCTCTAAGCAGACTTGCATCTCCACAAACATATTTAGCCAGTTGGAAGGCTTCATTTTGTTTGTCTCCATCGAAATGTTGTTCCTGTGGCTATAATCTTTCGTGGTATGGCATGAAACAATAGTCAGATTGGCACCACCTAGTGCCTCCACTCAATTTCATTTCTCTCCAGCGATTAGGTCAGGAATCAGAATACACTAGATCAGGCATGTCCAAACTATGGCCCGTGGCCAAATGCGGCCCTCAGACAAAAATTTTTTTGGCCCTCAAGCTTCCAGATGAATTGGCCCAAATTACCTTGCATCAATAAAAACTTTATTTTTTACTGCAAGTTTTTTGAAAATCTACCTTGATAAAGCAAATATTAATATTTAGTGTGGGGTTTTAAGGATTTTAGAATGAGCCATCAATCTTTATTCATTCTACGGTGTTAAACAAGCACATTTTTCAATTATTCACTGTTTTGAGCATCAGTCTATGGCCCTCGATCAGTCCTGCTTAGTTTGTGTTTAGATATGTGGCCCTTGATGACAGTTTGCAAGAACCCCGGAAGTTGTAGACAGTGCACCAGCCAATCAGCAAAGAGCTGTGAAGCCATGACGTCAAACTCAAGCGCCTGTCTATGTCCCTTTTGTGGTACAACACAACAATAAACAAAGCGGTCAAGATGGATGTAGATGAAGACATACATTCTGTGTTGTTAACAATTCCTGAGATCGAGGATTTACAACCGGAACAAAGAGAATGTTTGGTGAATTTTATCAAGGGAAAAGACGTTATTGCCCTTCTTCCTACTAGATTTGGTGCATTACACCAAATCCCAATAGACCAAATAGCAGCAATTGGTTAAATTAATAAAGTACCCACCTACCGTCGAGTCAGCGAATCCTAATGCTGCGAGGTCAGACTAATAAACCATATCTCTCTCCATTCAGAATCTACAAAGTATGTTATAACTTTCTATTCTTGTGGAATCATGCTGTTGACTTTCCCTCTCCAGAAAGTGACATACTTGTCGATACTTACCACATTGCTGGTTTTAGTGCCTTTAAACATGCACTGTGTAACTTTTTGGTTGGGGGTCACTTCTCTGCTTGGAATGTTCAACAGTGTGACATTAAACAGTTCTACTGTACATTTATTCAATTACAGGTGATTTTAGCTCAAAAATACTTAGAAAAACATGCATTCTGACTGTGAGCGGGGTCGCCTCTCCTCAGATCTGACCTGTTACTTGGTCTGATTTGGTCTCCATGTAGATAGAAAGGTTTAATACCATACTGTGAAACTTTCCAGACAAAGCAATAACATCTCCATGAAGAAAAACATTTGACAGACCCCCACCAGAAGAGTTACACAATGCACCATTACGCATCCTATTACTCGATTTAAAAAGTCTATTGTAAAGATGTCCAGATGAGCAAACCCACTGGCAGAGGTGGAAGACGTTCTTAGAATCTCCAAATCTTTCAATTATTTCCAAATTGACAAAACTAAATGTATAAACAACCTCTCAGTACCGCAGTATTTGTAGCTGTATGCCCTCACCACTAATGACCCATTTCTTCACGGTTCTATTGTAGCGCTCCACACACAGCTCTCACTGCACTGACGTTAGCAAACAGACTGTGAAGTGCTGAGGGTAAACAGTGGCATATTCCCAAAACAACAAACTCCTTTCTCCCCACGGCCCCATGGACGCCACAGACTGCATGGTGCCTTTGTGCGTGTTTGAATGTTTCACCGCTATTTCCTCTGCTCCATGGGTTATTTTAGGATACTTCACGACTAAAATATTATACTGTACTTCACTTATATATGTACATGCAGGAGTTCTGTCGTGGAAAATAGCAAAGCAGTCATTATAAATATTAGTGTTTCAACCAAGTGCATGCAGAATGTTTCTTGAAATGTCAAAACCCATCAGTTTAGAAATGCTTTTTAAATCATGCTTATATTTTGTTTATTACCTTGTATGCAGTCTTTTTATGTACTTTTTTCTGTTCTATTCAGCGTCTTTGAGTTTTTAGAGAAGCACTTTATGAATAAAATCTATTGTTGCATAGTATTATTATTATTATTAGTAGCAGTAGTAGTTGTAGTAGTAGTAGCAGAGGCGGCGCTACCATTAGGCAAAAGTAGGCGGTCGCTTAGGGTCCCTGAACCTGGACGGGCCCCCAACCAATTGCCCTTGACATTACCACTAATGGCCAAGGCCTTAGAGCAATGTTTACTTTTACTTTTGTTTACTTTTAAACAATAATCACAAGAAAAAACTAACTAAATAAATAATAATAATCATATATAATGGATGTAAACAAAACTGTAATTGTACTAGCAAAAAATAAAAACTACTTTCAGTTCTGGTTATCTAATAGGCTACTGAACTAATAAAACAAGTTTGCAGTCCACCATAATTTAAATAAATATAGGCATTAATGAAAGTAGTTTGCTTTTAAACAAACAAACAAACAAAAAAAAAAAACACCATCAAAATAGTATCTGATTGTCTAATCTATTTTAACTGTCAAAGCATTCCCCCTTTCACGTTAGAATGGACGAGTCAGCTTCATCCTGATCTGAACATAATCATAGCAGTATCATAATCATATATAATAGATGTAAACAAAAATGTAATTTTACTAGCAAAAAAATAAATAAAATTACTTTCAGCTCTGGTTATCTAGTAGGCAATCAAACTAATTAGACGAGTTTCCAATCCACCCTAATTCAAATGAAGATGTGCCTGTCTCAAGAATAATGAGGAAAAAAATACAATAAAAATGAAATAAAACACAAACAAACAACAGAACAGTGTATTATAGTGAGGGCCACCATCTCAAGTTCGCCTAGGGCCCCCAAATTGTTAACTCCGGCACTGAGTAGTAGTATTAATCGTATGTCAGATCTGCTATTTTAACACATAATAGAGCAACTTTTTGAAGCTGGATTGTGTAGTATTTTTGATGGAGGATCTGCCACGTTCTTGTCTCCATGGAGATGTAATTACTTTGTCTGGAATATCTCACAGTATTTCATTAAACTGGGGGAATTTTACTTCTATGGGGTATTGACTGTTAACACACATATATATTTCCTTCACTGTATTAACTTTTCATTGTTTTGAAAATGCTATATTTGCCAAAAACAACATAGTAACATGCTTTATAAATAGATATATGAGTAAATATAAGAATAAATCACGGTACTATCACAACACAGTCAGCTTGCCTCCCGCTATTGAAACTACTGCACTTTGAATCTGGTGTGTGATGTTGCTGCGCACAGTTTGGTATCATGCTTTTGTATATTTATGGAGAATTTCTAGAATCTAATTAAGGTTCAAATAGGACCTGAGAAAGAGATTGCAAAATTACTGAAACATGCACGGAAAAAAACTATTTCTGTGTAAGTTTAAATGACTTAAATTAAGAACATTTGACTTTATTTGAGTCGATTCAACTTAACAAGTAACATTATCTACCAATAGAATGAGTGTGTTTATCTTAATTTAAGCAACATTAGATTGTGTTTCTTATTTTAAGGGCAAAAACATTGTGTCGCAAGATGTATTTACATATTTTAAGTACAAAAAGTCTTATTCTGTTGGCAGAGAATTTTACTTGTCAAGTGAAATTTACTCAAATCATGACGAACCTTTCTTAATTCAAGTCATCTTAACTTGACTAGATTTCGTTTTTTGCAGTGCAGGCATGTTTTTGACGTTATAAAATGGTAGAAAGCTGAAATAAATAAAAATTGCATAATACCTGCTCTTTTCTTTAAACTATCCGTCCTCCATGTATTCATAAATTTTTATTGCTGAAAGAAAAACTTGAAAAACATGCATTCTTAGTCTGAGGGAGCTCATCTGTCCACAGGTCTGGCTCTAACTGCGAGTTTCCACGGTGATAGATGTGAAACATTTTAGGTGAAGAAATGGAGACAAGCAAGTGGCAGACGCTCAACCACAAAAGTTACTTCGTGCACCTTTAAACTTGTCCATTACCAAAGGTCAGCAAGCCTGTGGTAAGTAACTACTTTTTAGCCGGACGTGGCTTTATCTGCATATTCTAGCCCAGTTGTTTTTCATTTTAGCTGTTTGCTTTGTCCAAACTTAAATATGTAGTTTATTTGTTTGTTCTACTTGTCATTTTCCATTTTAAAAGAACATTTACTTGATGTTTTCTTCAATACAGATTTTTGGCTACTTGAACTCGGTCTCACATGGAACTCTTCTTGGGGTCTGCTCCTGATTATTCAAAAATGATTTTTTTTTTTTTTTTAATGTCGACCCCCTTTGGACTGGCTCACTGCAATCAGCTCCAAGTGCAGTGGAAATTGCTTCCTATCTTTGCGGCTACAGCCCTGGAGAGACCAGTCAAATATCACCACAATCTGCCCGGCTTAGAGGAGTTTAAGACGGGATGAATTCGACTCTGTGACCCTTATCAGATGTCAACCCTGGAAGTCTTGATGCCAGTAATTCTAAAACATAAGTATTTAACTGTATACATTCGGGCTAATGCTAATGTTACTGAAAAAAAATCAGATGTTATTCTATCTAGATAATGACACAGGAAATGGTACCAAATAAGGAATTGTCTTAAAGGGCCCATATTACTCTATTTTCTGATCTATGATATAATGTTGTTTTCTCATCAAAAACATATCTGAAGTTTTGTTGCACATGTTTAACACACAAACTCTGCATATTTAATACTTCTCTCAAACAGAAACCACGCTGTTCCACCTTGTGATGTCATGTGCTGATACAGGAAATGTTTTTAAACTCCATACACCTTCACTATAATCATTTGAATGATTTCGGCCTTGGAATTACCTATGTCTACTAAACAAAAGGTAAAAGGTAGATGTTCATTTGAGCAGTGGCGGAGTTGTCAATTTGGGGGCCCTATTCAGAGTTGAGTTTGGGGGCCTCACTATAATGCAGTTTTTCAGTTTTGTTTTGTTTTGTTAATATATTTATTGCCTGTTTTTCCTCATTGTGCTTGAGACTTGCACTTCACTATTTATTTGAATTATGGTGGATTGAAAACTTGTCTTATTATTTCAGTTGCCTTCTAGATAACCAGAACTGAAAGTAGTTTTTTTTTGCTAGTACAATTACAGTTTTGTTTACATCCATTACATATGATTTTTTTTTCTAATCGCTCTGAGGCTTCGGGCATTATTGGCACTGAGGGCAGCTGGTTGGGGGCCCCTCCAGGTTTGGGGGCCCTAGGCAGCCGCATACTTTTGCCTAATGGTAGCACTGCCTCTGGATTTGAGCACTACAGCTTCATGAGATCAAAAAGTGGAACAGAGCACTTTGAGCTTTGGAGATGTAGACGGACTGATTACTCAAACATGTGTGAATGAAACGTAACACAACTCCAGGTATGTTTTCGATGATGTAACAATGTTCTAACATGGCTAAAAGCTCACAAGGGTCCATTTTGCGTAATATAGGACCTTCAAAAAAACAGGTATCATATCGGTACACCAAAATAATTGAAAAGCGTACATCCCTAGTTTCTATAAAACACCATTTTACAACCCCTCGCCTCATTTAGTCTCTTGACCTGAGACAGTTAAGTTATTAGAAGGGCATAGTTCTTCTGTCATGAAAAGTCATCAGGTTGTACAGCACTTTAAGATAATGACTATTCCAAACCCTGGGCTCTTCTTGTCCCATAAAAACCCCAAAGAGGGACTATGTAGTGAGAACAGAGTGCTCCAGAATAAGCGGGCGTGGAGGAGATTATAAATGTGATGACGACTCGGATAATTGGTCCTGAGAAAGTGTCTAAAGCTGTGAGTAATGGTGCAGTGTATGTCTTTAAACTGCTATTAAAGGATTCAGGCTTTTCCAAAGTGACTCCATAAAAATCATCACTTAAATGGATGCAACGCAAAACTCAGTCCAAGTTTGTTGTCATAGATTCCACAGATGAACATCATGCAATAATGCCAAAGCTGTAATGGGAATATTTCAGATGAAGTACTTGGAATGTTGAGTTCTGTTAAGATAGGGATGTAACAATAACCAAAATATTGTGATATCGTATCGTCAAAAGTCTCACAATAATATCGTGGGCTGTCACAATATCTCAAATTCTAGGTTTCTTTGCTTAAATGCATGGTTTACTACATATCCCATGATTCACTTCAGACAACACGAAGAAATATGTTTTTACTTGAATTCTTGGGATTATGAGGGAAATAATTCAATAAATATCGTGATAATCTCGTACTAAGAGCTCTGGATATCATTACATCCCTAGTTAAAGGTGCATTAAGTAACTTTTTGTGGGAGAGTCCACATCCTGCCTGTCTCCATGGAGATGTTATTGCCATGAGAACAAGCCAGTGGAGTGTACAAATCCAAGTTTTTTTTGTGTGTGTTTTTTTTTTTTTTTTTTTTTTTTTTGCATATTTGTCTCAGTTGTATACGGAACTTGAACTAAATTTTCAAATTAACTTTTTTTTTTTTTTTTTTTTTTTTTTTTTGCATATTTGTCTCACTTGTATACGGGACTTGAACAAAATTTTCAAATTTACTTTTTTTTTATTATTATTTGATCCTGTTTCATCCATTTATTTGTCATAGCTTTATTTTTTACTGCTGTACATTACAAAGGTATCCAGCTTGTTTACATTGCAGGAGTTACCAAATTGCAGAGGTTACCTTTTTTTTTTTTTTTTTTTTTTTTTTTTTTTTGTGTGATTTTAAAAATGGTGCAAATCACACTAACAACAACAATAAAAATCCAATTATTTATACATGCATTTGGCAAACACATTTTTTGATAGCATGTTCTTTTATTGCTGTAGGTTACCAGGCACTTTCAAAAGCAAACCTCATTGAAACCCTCTGACTCATTCGTATTGGCCCTGGTTTGCTTTGCCAGTCCTCGGAGACCCATTGGCACCTGGGACCAGACCAGGATCTGTTCCCAAAGCCGGATGGAAGTCTGGAGCTAGCGCTGGTTTACAATGTATTACAATGGGCTCTGCAGATTCTTGGGAGTCTAGCAATGCGCCATAAACAAGCCCCAGGAATCTTTCTCACACACCACAACAACCGAATCTGCTTTTAAACCAAACATTTATAAGATCTCCAAGTCTGCGGATCGTCAGAACTGAAATGTTTTTAGATTGACATTGTTATTGTTTTATCAACATCCAGGAAACAGACACATCACTTAACAGCAGTTGGATGCAAAAGTGTTGACTCAAATATCAGACAACTTTATTAGATATTGTCTCGCCAAGTTGTTGCAAATAAAATCAATCATCCCATAAAACTTTTCTTTAGATGTAGTCGTAGAAGTTGTTTTTTGCTTAGACGATCTCTTATATTTGAATTGTAGTGGGGTTTTGGTATTGTTATTCAAGTTTGTTGTTGAAACTACCAAGTCCAAAGCTAACAGAGAAGTGATAAACGAATGTAACAGTCAGATATGGTTTTCTAATGTTGTTTAATTATGTGTTTTGTTCCAGGTTTCCGGATGTGAGAGGCATCTGTTCGGTGAATCAGTGTTGTCTAAAATGGAGACGGGAGCTGTTACGTTCGCTTCCTGCTGTGTTTGACATGCTGAGTTCCGAAAGGCATCTGACAGCAATGAAGTTACAGCAAAAACCAAACCGGGAACACTGGAATAAAAAGTACAGATAAGCTCCTATTTATGTATTTAGAAGTATTAGACAATGTTTGGAATGGGTCGAGACATGAGATTGGCTCCACGGGTGATATAAATGATAACAAATACATTCTGAATTCCATTTTATTTTATATTTTTGCAGCTTTTTGAAACTACAGCTTCGGAAGAGATGTACATTTTGTCCGAGCCCAATATAAATACATGAGGGGGAAAAATTATGAGATCATTTTCCACATGTGCGCAATATTTTGACAATTTTATCTTGCAAGATCTCGTCCCTTCCCATTTATAATCAAATATAAAACTATTATTACTGTACTAGATGCGATGGACAGTGGTGCAGTGGGTACATTCGCCCACTAACAGGAGGGTCAAGAAGGGTTAGAACCTCATTGAAGCACCTAACATTGTACAATAAAGCCACCACTTTGTTTATATCATTATTTGTGGGGGGAAAGGAGAACAAATGATATCACTTATACACAGGGATGGAACAATAACCGAAATATTGTGATATCGTATCGTCAAAGTTCTCACACTAATATCGTGGACAGTCACAATACATAGAATTACAAGTCTCTTTGCTTAAATGAAGAGTTATGGTGCAGCAATAGCTAAAAAAAGACAGAGGGAACTAAAAGACCATGATCCTTTGCTTCATTTCAGTGCAGACTACAAGAAGAAATAACAGTTCTAAGCACTTTTAAGGCTTAGTTCTTTGGATTAAGTCTTGTCAAGGCATTTTAACAGGACAAAGTAGCATATTAACAGTTTTAGTTGTTTAGGCTCCACAAAATATTGCAATAAATATTGTACCGTGAGATGTATATCATGAAAATATCGTACAGAGAGATTTGAATATTGAGCTTTCTCATGATATCGCAATAAATATCGTACTGTGAGGTTCATACCATGATGATATCGTATCGTGAGACTTGGATATCGTTACACCCCTACTTATACATTTTAATTTTTATTTATTTTATTGAATGTGGAAACAAGAGTCTGGGACGGTTCAACAAGTGCGAAAAGAGACATGGTCAACACACGCTCTTTAAAGTACATTTCTGTACAATAATACAATCATTATAATGGTCAAAAGTGCTATTATTTCTCCAAAACTCATATAAAAGTAAGAACTATTAAATTTATAGAGTCAAAGTAATCCTTTCTACACACCACCAGTCAATAGTTAGTAGGGCTGGGTTTCATTCATTTCATGGGTTGCTGATACAAACACATCTGGATACAGTGAGCTTTCGAATTTGATATGATATATTTCAAATCGACTCGATGCGGTTCAATAAAAAATAAAGGCTAAATCATGGCTGTGACACTAAACGTCTTTATTAAACCACTTCTTGAGCGAAATTTATATGAAACACGAACATTTTAATCATCAAGACAGTGAAAATGTTAAATGTGTCTCATAAACGAGTTTTCTTCCAACAAAACTGTAGCGCTGTAACAAAATAATTTAGTAAAATATACCAAAAAAATAGTCTTGGCAATGTCACAATACAGCAGCCCATGATATCAATAGTGTATTATCACATTAAACGATACGATATATCGATATTTCAATATTTTTGCACACCTCTAATAGTTAGCTTATGAATTACCTCACTGGTTTTATTATTAATGACTTTAACTCATCATGTACAGTGAATGGGAAACATTTATTTTAGGATAATTACTTTACCATTAGAGAACAGGTCAGTATTTGGAAAAAATTCTAGCTGTATTTTTGTTTCACATTCTTCGCGGTGGTACTCTGAGTTTGCACTTGTCGAAGGCGCAGTGATGAATGGGTCAAATGCATAAGTATCTCCACTGGGACAATAAACTGTACATTAATGGCTGAACCGGTGGACTTGGTTTCCGTTAGCTTAACCTTTGCGTGCCACGTGTTGACTGACGCCTTTCTTCTGGTTAGCGCCGATTTCACTTCATCACTTCCCCTTCAACAAAACGTGTTTCTTCAAGCTACAAAACGCCAAACATCTATTAACAGCAAAAGTCTAGACATAACAACTCATTTGTAATTTGAAGTTAATGTGATTTCAAGAACTACATTTTTAATAAATCACTAAATATATGCACAGAAATGAGAGACGAAAATCATATTTGAAGAAGCGGTGCAAGGAATACAAATGTTCACATCTTTAATCTCTCATTGTCAACATAAAACGTGGGCACTTCCAGGCTCTAAAAGAATAATTTTTCACTTACATAAAAGTTTTATTACACTATATTAATCAAGTAGGAGTGTCGTGTCTGAGAAGTTTTTATTTTAAAGTTAGTAAAGTAAAATCAAATGTACTACATCTGAGTACATTAGGACCATTACTAGGGATGTGAAAATAACCAAAATATCGTGATATCGTATTGTCAAAGTTCTCACAGTAATATCAAATATATCGAATTACAAGTGTCTTTGCTTAAATAAAGAGTTATGGTGCAGCAATAACAAAAAAAAAAACAGAGGGAACTACATAGACCATGATCCTTTGTTCCATTTCAGTGTAGACTACATGAAGCAATAACAGTTCTAAGCACTTTTAAGCCTTGTCAAGGCATTTTACGAGGAAAAAAGTAGCAGATCAACAGTTTTCTTAGCCTCCACAAAATATCGCAATAAATAATAAACCGTGAGATATGTATCGTGAAAATATCGTACAGTGAGATTTGGATATTGTTACATTCCTAATCGTGAGCCGCCCCACCATATCATGAACTTTCCCACGATGTCGCAATAAATATCGTACCGTGAGGTTCATGTGATGACAGTGATGATATCGTATCGTGAGACTTGGATATCGTTTCACCCCTAACCATTATTATAGTGATTAACAATTTAAAAGAAAATATCATATCTTTCCAATGAGAAAATGTTGCATAAAACTGGAAGTCAAAGCGTTCCTGCAGGTAGGGCATTTGGCATAAAATGTATATCAAAACATTCTGCAAATCACAGCATACAAGGGACTAGATGATAGATTGTTTCAGCTTAAAATGGGAAGAGCCACTATAGAAAAAAAACAAGATCTGTTGATGTATGTTGTTTGAATACTTTCTTTTTTTTACAGTAAATAGTGGAAGTTTTAAATCTTGCAGCCAGCATGTGCCACTGTGCAAGAGGTCAAATACACTTCCAGACCTGCTTGAGTTGTAACCAGTCCCTATAACACATAATTGAAGGAGCAGATCTCTTGATATGGTGGTCTGCCTTACTTCCACCTCTGGAATGTCTATACTCTAAACTGGGACCACTTCCCCTATCTCCACAATCGCTATTACAAGCTCATAGTTCACCGCGATGTCACATGTCTTACTTATAGGCATACAGACAGACAGCGCTTTTCTCTTACTCATAAATAAAGCTTCTGGTCGACTCGGGCCTGTTCCATCCATCACCGTCCCGGGACAGAGGGGTACAGGGGGGTTAAGGGGGGTGAGTGTTCCCAGTAGAAGTGCCCTGTGGGAATTCCGTATAGTCATTAAACACCTCATGGCAGCAGGACGCGAGCGGCTGGGGTTGAGAGAGGGAGAGGGAGAGGGGCGGAGGTGGTGACTGTCCCGGTGGAAGTTTCAACAGGTTTTTCATTTAAAGTTTTTCTGCACATCCTGACCACATAAGGCTGTTGATATAGGGGAGACGAAAGACCATAATATACAGCAGTAGATTTAATACTGAAAATGTGTGTTTAAAGCTCCCATATGATGTTTTCTGATCAATGTTGTTTTCTCATCATAAACATACCTGGAGTTATGTTTTGTTCCATTCACACGTGTTTAACTCACAAATCCTGCGTAATCCTTGTAGTGGACCAAACAGAAAGGCAAAGACAAGGTATAAAAATAAGTTTAAACTGAATAAAGTCAAAAAAGATCATTTAACAAAGGCTCAAATGAGGTAAATCATGAACAGAAAAAAGCCGGGCCCAACTGGGGTAACTCAAATCAAACTGAACAGAACAAAACTAACCCAATCAGACAAAGAACAGAGGTGCTTAAATACATGAGGACCAACTAAAACTGAACACAAGAGGGAGGAATTACACTAAATAATTAACTGAAACTACTAACTTGATCAAAGTAACAAAAAGGCAAATAATTATAATACAGAAAATAATAAGTGATAATAACGTGATCTAAAACAAACGAGACAAACAAGCTAGTCTTATATTATGTAAAATGTGTACACCCAAATTAGAATATAAATCTAAATAAAGGAATTAAATTATGTGTAAAGTAATTAACTTAATATAAATGAAATTTTTGGCCCCATTTACCACAATGTTAACTCAAATTTCAAAGTGATCCAGAATCCAGGATTTCTTCCGGATCACCCCCAAAATGAAATCAGTTCTTCCTTTTCACATTTCCAACAAATCCTGAAAATTTCATTAAAATCGGTCCATAACTTTTTGAGTTATGTTGCTAACAGACAAACAAACAAACAAACAAACAAACAAACAGACAAACGCCGGCAAAAACATAACCTCCTTGGCAGAGGTAATAAAGGGTTAGTCAGACATGTGTGAATGAAACAAAACACAACTCCAGGTTTGTTTTTGAGGAGGTAACAACATTACAACATGGCTTAAAGCTCACGAGAATCAATTTTGTGTAATATAGGATTTAAGTAAAGTACAGTTAACATAGATACAGATGTACTCAATTACAAGTAAAAATACAACTGCCAAGATTCTACTTAAGAAAGTATATGCATGAAAAATGTGTGGTTTTCAGAGTCTAGAATGGGATAATGTCATATTCCCAGATGGCGGTCAAGAGCCAGTGTTTTATATTGATTACACTGTGCTTTGCCATAAAATATCTAAAAGGCAAACTGGTCATTTCTTTTATTGACCATACCCAAGAACTGATTGTATTACAACAAAAATTCTGCATTTGCATTGCGTTTTGACAATAATAATTTTAGAAGTACCCCATCTGTATTAAATATTACTGGACACTGAACCCGTTACTATGTCATCTGAAAGTGCTATTACCAGTTACTTTTGACAGATTTTTGTGCAGTGTTTTAGATGAGTCTCTCACACAAAACTTGATCATTTAGCTGAATTAAGTTACTTTAAACCACCATCCACATATGCTCTGACACTGATGTAGTTATGTGTTTATAGAGCGAGAGAGGAGCACATATCCAGAGGTGAAACAGCCACTGGGACGAATTATTGTGTTATACTCAGTGACTTCTGGGATTAAAAATGTAACTTATTACAATCACATGATTAGGATTAGACTCATTTAGAAATGAGTTTAAATATAACCTCATAAAGTTCAATTGTCCCAAAAATTTACCAAATTAGTAATGTCAGTATTTGTAATTTGTTACTAGCTCTGATAATCACTGGTGTTGAATTGTAATCAATACAAGCTTGGAGAAATTGATAACGGCTTGCTTAGTTTAGACTATTTCAAATTTACTCATCATTTTGTGGCTTTGATCCTGATGCCAAAGATTCTGTAAATCTCCCCATGTTACAGTAAAGCTGTCTCAGGATTCCTAACACTGACGTCAAAGACACTGTTGACGTCTTGGATGGATTGGTACCTGGAAATTTTGTTTGGAAATGAAGAAATCTGAATGGTTGCCCAGACTCTCCCACATTACTGGGAGAAGCTCATGTGAAAAAGAAGAAATTAATGAAATCACAATGAACAGTTAATATTGTGGACTGGCTTTCCATTTGGCTATCTGATTTGTATATATTTTATAGCGCTGAAACTAATTTTCAGTAGTCAACTAGTCAAACATTGTATTATACTTTACTAAACAAACTGCAAAGTCAGTAAAACTCCAAGATCTACCATGAAACTACAGCTGAACTCTGGAAAGCTGGATGACAGTACAAACCAGAGTGACTTCGCCGCAAATGTCATATTCCTAAATAATCTCGACAGCCATCTTGAGGTCATCCCCAAATGCTTGTCAGAAACCATGACAACGGCGATCCCAGTGTAAACAGCAGTGACTTTTAGACATGTCCAGGACAATGAAACAAGCGCCCTGTGTCTGCCTATCGGCTAACATGCCCTTAAGTCACCCCTGGGAAACAGTTTGATTCTGTTTTATGAGGGAGGGGAGTGCAGGTGTTAAGAGTGGGTCCCAAGCTGCTAAAGGCACCCATCTGGAACTATAAAGTCTCATAGGGCAGGATGAGATACAGTATATGTGTAATTATTCCAGATCTCTATTTATTTAAAAACTAAATGACAATAAATAACAGGAAGAAACAATGTCCCAATAATGTCGGCTGTGTAAGATTAAGAGGGTGATAGTGGCTTTGACTGTGTTTTGATTGTAAACATTACTTTTGTTTACATCCGGCTTTTCCACATGTGCGCAGTGGCTCATAGTTTGTGTTGACAGTTGCGTTGTGTATGTCTATCCTGAGATAACTCGTCTTATTTTGAAGCAGGTTTTGCATTGAATTGTTTTGACATGACTTCATCATTTTACTCTAAGCCACTGAATGTTCAGTTTTAGAGTTTTTATTTTAATAGATCCATGGTTGAAACTGATGCTTTTTGCCTACCAAAATGGCCGCCACCCCGGATGTTACGTCATCGTATTTTCTCGCATGAGATCGGAGATCGTTTACTCCACTACGAGAGTGTATTTCTGACAGACGCCAAAACAGTATCAGTGATTTTTTACCATGTATTTATAGTAGCAAATAAGATAAACTCGGGGAAATAGACCATTTTCAATGCGCCTTTACTAATCATTGAGGAACCTTTCATTCCCTCGTTTCTGGTAGACCAAAAATGGCGACGGACGTCAACACCTCGTTGCAACCTCATGGTCAACCTAGCTTAACTTACTTAACTTTATTTGTAGACTTAACTTTATGTGTAGGTGGATTTCAGTTTTATATTATATTCAGGATTTATCGCATAAATTAAAGCCGTGGGATGTTTACAAAAGCCAGCACGTATTGTCTCTACCAGTGCTCGGGTTTACTTTACGCAACCCCGGAGCACTTGTTGAGGGGAGGAAAGCATGTTGGTTTGTGGATTTACAAAGAAGGACAGCGCATATAGAAGAAGAGGATGAGCGAAGGAGGAGAGGAGAGCTCACACCCGGCTGAGGCGCGTCTTCTGCAGCACAGGTAGGCTACATACACACAGCCACTTTTCCCTTAACTGTTTTTATTTTATTTATTTTTTTTTACTGTGAACATGTACTTAAATATGTTGTTTTATACGAGTACAATGCCCTCAATGCATAAAAAAAAAGAAAAATAACCAGACGCAGCTTTGACGCACGTTGTTAAAGAAAATGCGTGAAATTGCCGTGCAGCAGACGAATATCTCACGCGACGGGTTTGGGTTAATGAGCCATTAAATATTTTCCCTGATGTTCTATCTAGATGATCAGAATATTGCAGTATGGTAACTGTATTGTAATACAAGTACACGGTGACCAGAATTTCCAAAAAAAAAAAACCAAACAAACATAAAAATAAAAAACAAAAAAACTGGGATATCCCCGGTTTTTTGGTGGTTGGTAATAATAAAACTGTGAAATTGTGCGTAATTTATGAAAATTGTTATGCAGAGATCATTCATGACTAACATGTGAATCAGTATAGTCACATTTTCTTTGTGTTTTGGTATTTTTTTTAGTAGCTTTTCTGTATTTTACCTAAACAAATGACAATGTAAATCTATTTACTGCAAGTATCAAATTGGTCAAAAATAGAGACACCTGGGACATTTCTTGTATAAAACTGGGACAAATCACTGGTTTTGCATAAATCTGCTGGGACAGGGGACACAGCGCTGAAAACTGGCACTGTCCCGGGTAAATAGGGATGTCTGGTCACCCTATACAAGTAGTAGTCATTAGGGCTGAGCAATTTCAATCTAATCAAGGCCCTTTCATTTGATAGTGCAAATTATATGCTTGGCTATTTTTTAATTCACACATTTACACTTGATCTGTCAGTTTGAAGAAACAAATCTCCATGTGTTTTTTATTTGTATATATATATATATATATATATATATATATATATATATTTTGCTATCGCCCAGCCCCAGTGATAATTGTGGTATTGCCAAAATAAGTAATGGCTGTATATCATGTTGGTCAGTGACTGTGGACTACTACAAGTATAAGTAGAAGTAATTTATACTTAACATGTAATAGCATGCACATGTAATTAAGGTGCACTGTTTAACTTTTCTGGTTGAGGATCTGCCATTTGTTTATCTCCATGGTCATGTTATTGCTTTGCCTGGGATGTTCCAGAGTATGGCATTAAACAAATGTATTTATTCACTTACAGTTGTTCTTATTTCTCAAAACTACTGCAAAAACAGGCATTATAACTGTGAGCAGGTCCACTTCTCCACAGATCTGACCTGTAACTTGGCCTGCTTGTCACCATGGAGATAGTCAAAGTAAATGAAGTACTGTAGAACATTGCAGGAAAAAACAACATAGAGTCAAGCAGGCAAACCAGAAAATGTACACAGTTCATCTTTAAGTACATTATTATTATATATAAAAAGAGTAAACATATTTGTTTTTTAACAACATGTAATTATTGTAATGTAGTTTAGAAGTACTAGTTGTAGATCAGGGGTTATATTACTACATATGTGATTGTACACATAATTGATATAAATTACATGGAGAGTAATAGTATTGTATGGTAAAAGCAGTAGTACTTGTGATGGAACAACTGCCCGTCCAATACTGTTACTTAAATTTTGTCATATTTTTGTTGTTTACTTCTACTTGAGCCAAGCACCTCATCCATAAGATTAGGACTGTACCTCTTCAACTTTGGCCGTCTCTTTGATCTCTGTAGCACCACCATTAATTAAAGCTGCAGCCTCTCCGCGTCGCCAAGGGTTTCACTCAGACATTCTTGAGAGTCGGAGAGAAGAGTGGGAGGGGTCAGAGCCTTTGTCCTGACGGAGCAGAGCAGTGCAGTAACAATTATCTTAGTCAGCGATAAATTTCTCAATTAGTCACGTGATTTTTTTTTTTTTCTATTGTTCACTGACACTTATTAAGTACATTATCAACGTTTTGAGTTTGAAATTTGGTCACTGAAGGCTTCTAAATAGAGAATATTTATAAAGTGTATTAGTGATGAAATCAGAAATTGTTTATTCTTTGTCATGAGAAGTTTTTTTCATATGTATTTTAGTGGTGTCTGTATAGATTATGATTACAATTACAATTATTTGGAGCTAATTGTAGCTTCCCTAGAGCAGATTTTCCAGCTTCGTTTCATTATAGTGACTATTAAGATTTTTCTCCTGTTGCGTCTCATTCATGGAATAAAAGAGTTGATTTTGATCCTTTTTAAAATCTGTTTCACATCAGTAGCGACTTAGTAATGACCATGTTTGATGTTAAATATGCTAATAAAAACATGCACATATCATTAGTTTAAAGGAGCACTATGTAACTTCCGATAGACGGCCTACCATTTACTTACTTTACTTAACTTTCCATGATGTTATTGCTTTACTTAACTCTCAGTTTCCATAGAGACAAGCAGCCGATGCCACCAGGTCAGTTTACAGGTGAGATCTGTGAAGAAGCGACCCTGCTCACAGTAAGAATGCATGTTTTTAAAGCTATTTTTGAGCAATAAAAACACCCATAATCAATTAAATGCACCTTAGATAAGTTACACCATAATACAGTAATATCATTTTGTGGAGTATTACAGGCAAAGCAATAGGATCTCCATGGTAGCAGACCCCCAACCTGAAAAGTTATGCAGTGCACCTTTAACTAATTGCTTCTATATGGGTCTTTTTTGGTGCTTATGTCTCATGTTTTGGGATTTTTTTTCAAGGGCTTGCTCTCTGAAAATCTGGCAACTCTGAGCAGAGGTAAAAGAACACACACTACACTACACATGCACATGCCTGGGATTCCTGCAGACCACACTTGATGGATGAAAAGCCTTTGTTAAAAAACGACTTTTCTTCATCAAGTCCCCCCCTTTGAACTTTATGGCATTTTAATATCGTGGTGCCCTTTTTTATTGTCGAGATACAAACAAAACTACAAAAGAGTATTAGGAGAAATATGAAGTTATTTTCTATGGCATGTGTTTACGGGTTTTGTGGTGATGCCTCCTGTCTTAATTGAAAAGTTAATACCCTAAAATCAGCGCAATGTAAATAAAAACAGAACACTTGGGTTTAAAAACTCGTAAAATTAAGTTTTATTGACAAAATACTATAAACAGCGGAGCAGGTGGTTTATATCAAATAGTGATGGGAGAAATTGTCCTGGTTGTTGTAGTAATAAGAAAAGAAGCTAATACTTGGTGTGTCATTTGGGTTAATTGTTTTTCAGGAATTGTTTTAAAAAGAGAAAAGAATACAAGATTTAAAAAAAAAAACATCTGTATATACTGTATATATAGTAAAAAGTTGGCAAAGTTATAGTGATTTCTATGCAATCTTTCTCTAAATTAAAAAACTTAAGATTAAACTTAGACATAGAAATGATTTACCTTATTTACAAGGCTATAAGTCGCTCTGGAGTACCAACCAAAAAAACGTAATGAAGAAGAAAAAACATTTATAAGTCGCACTTTTTTGAGGAAATTTATTTTATAAAATCAGAGACCAGGAACCAGGAACTGACATTTCTTCTTGAAAGGCAAGTTCTAGTAATAACAATAGAAGGGAGAACAACAGACTGTTAATGTCACATATGAACAGTTCTTCAGATTAAACTATAACATAAACAAACAGAACAGAACAAGTTTACCAAACTCTCCATCTCACTCCAAATCACTAAATCCATTAAATTCTTCATCCTCGGTGTCACTTCTGAGTAGAGCCCGACCGATATGGATTTTGTTGTGACCGATATGAAACCGATATAATGGGAGTTGGAGCTGCCGGTAGCCGATATAATCACCGATATATTTAGTGATGTAAAAATTCACTGTAAATCTTGAATTGATTAAAAAACTTAGGTTTGGCTCTAGTGGATTCTAAATTGGGTTTATTTAGGCAACATTTATTGTTATTTTGACTCTTTACATCATATTTACATACAGTAGATTGGCCTAATGGCATTTTTGCATCACATTCTAGCTACTGTTACTGTCACTGCTAGTGATGGGTATTCCAGGTTTTTTTTTGTTTTTTTGTTTTGTTTTGGAGAACCGGCTCGGCTCACTAAAGCAACTGGCTCTTTCGGCTCCCAAGCGACTCTTGAGATGGTTTTGTTGCAAGCAGGACTAAACCAGAACTAAACCAGGACTGAGTGTCGGGACTCGGTTTCTATCTCTCTCCTTCACTCAAGCCAAAGTTTAGTCCTGGTTTATTCATTTTATCCTGAACTGCAGCCAAATATGCACTTTTTTTATTCTATGCACACGCAGATTTCTGAAAGTTTCGTTTTCAGCCGCTGCTGCTGTCAAACTACGGGTCTACATGCGGCATGAAGAGAAAAAGTGAGAAAAAGATAAAACACGGCTCCCAATAAGAAGCACGCTCCCGTTGTTCGCTTCAAAGAGTCGGCACTAAGAGCCGCTTCGATCGCGACCGACCCATAACTCCTAGCTAGTAAACTATCGCTATTAGCCTTTAGCCGTAAAAATGTGCGCACCGCGGTAATTAATTATATGCATAAATGTGGATCATTCACACGTCTATTCACAGCTCATTTACATATCAATGCTGGTCCAGTAACAAATATACGGCCAATGTAGTCACTTTACAATAGACCAACAGAAAACAGCCTGTTTATGTGCGGGAGCTACAGCAGCTAATCGCTAACAAAACCTAAACTAGCTTCAAAGTCGATGTATTTCCAACACTCACCGCTCACACAGGCTCCTCCTCACATCACAAGTCTGCACTAATAAATGTCCTTTTAATCCAGACTCAAACCGATTGTCCGAAAAAGAATATAATCTCAGTGTTGCGCACGTCTGCAGGTGTAAACAAACACACGCGAGTGAAGTGATGTGACTCTGGTGGTGTGTTCAGGGACAGTACGGACACAGACACAGACAAATTACACCGTAGATAAATACTGATGTGGAGCCACATATTAGGACATTTATCTGTCTGTAAATTGGATTAAATGAACATAATGTAGAGTCTAAGCTTTATAACGAGATATAACATGCCCACGTGAAATATCGGCCCATATCAGCAAGCATATCGGCCGATATGTCTCCAGGTGCCCATATTGGCCGATAATATCGGCCAGCCGATATATCGGTCGGGCTCTACTTCTGAGCAACTCCGTGACCTCCAGAGTTAAACAGAGCGCCGCTTCCTCTTCTGTGTAGCTGTCTTCAGACTCAGCATCAGTTCCAGTTAGAATTATTCCGGCCTTTCTGAATCCTGACAGGATGGTTTCAGTGTCACTGAAATCCAGGCTTTGTCTATCCATCCAGTGACTTCCAGGAAAGTTGCATGGTGCATCCTCCTGGTTATCGTGAAGCTGTGTTCTCCATCCCTGCTTTTTATCAGTCCCACACAAGTTTCTCTCTCACTCCAAACTATCTTTCTACAGCTTTATTACAGTTTTCAGCTGAATATTTTGCTACTTGTAGCTTGTAATCCAGAAAATATGATTTTCTTTTGGGGGGCATTTGTGTCTCTTTCTGCAGGAGACACGAGCAAGTGACAGTGGTACAGGAGTAACAGTCGGAGCAGATACTGGCATACAAGCCTAAAGCGCCCTCTCGAGGCTGTCAGAGTGAAAATTTTAATAATATAAGTCGCACCAGAGTATAAATCTCAGGACCACCCAAACCATGAAAAAAAGTGCAACAAAAAATACAGTAAATGGTAATGAATTCAAAATAAATAGCAAAAATAATGGTGGTGGTGTCAAATAAGGCATAATTATACAAATATACATGTACAATAAAAAAAAATAGTAATACAAATATATCTCTCAGCAATATCCAGCAGACAGGAAGAAGGAAATAAGTAAAGGAAAAAGTGCAGATATGAAATAGTGATTGACATGACATAGGGTTATCTGTTACATAAGTTGTTGTAAATTTGTATAGATTATGGTGTGAATGTAGTCCTGTATCTCTCAGTGTTTGCACAGAGTTGCAGGAGCCTGTTGGAGAATGAGCTCATCTGTCCAAAATGCCAGTGCAATAAAACAAATAGGAAATCCTTGTACTGTCCCAACCAAGTTTTGTGGCTACGTCAATTTGAGTTTAAGTTTGGTTTGGCTTTTGTGGAATTCCTCCCTATTTCTCCCGAGCGATGCCCTTCTCATAGCGCTCAATGGGAGACTAAATAAATAAACAAACGTAAGACCATTTTACAAGCTACGTCATCAGGGTCCTCCAAGCAAATAGAGAAAGTACTTCACGTTTAGCGGAGTGCAAAAGTCACTTCACAGATGCTTAAAGGTCTCACTGAGATGTTATTGTTTTGCTTGATTGTTCCTCAGTGTGGCATAAAAGTTATATGTATTAGATTGCTGGTATTTTTATTGCTCAAAATGCCCTGGAAAATCATGCATTAGTATTGTGAGCGGGGTTGCCTCTCTCTCTACAAATCTGACCTGTAACTTGACTTATTGGCATCACATTTTGTCTTCAATATGTGTATGTAATATATTTTTAATACAATACATGGGACATTCCTGGCAAAGCAATAACACATCCATGGAAGCAAAATGATTGTGGACCCTCCTCCAGAAAAGTTACACGGTGCACTTTAAATAAATGTGCTAATCTTACTAATATAGCTATGTTCATTAAGGTTATATACCTTAAAACAGTGGCACAGTGGTCTCACCTCACAGCAAGAAGGTCCCAGGTTTAGTCCCAGGATGGGTCAAATGCAGCATACAAAATTCCCTGGCAATATGTTTTATACACTACTGGTAAAAAGTTTTAAAACACCACACTTTTTCCAGTTTTTTACTGTTTATTGTGTCATTACACTTTGGAATGAAAGCATAGAACTAAACTTTTGATTGATGTGTGTGTCCACCTTTGGCAGATATAAGAGCTAAACACACTCGTGGCTCGTTCTTTTTGCAACAGAAATCAAATATTCTTCAGAAAGTTCTTCCCAAGTCTGTTGCAGACGTTTCCATAAATGTGTGGCACTTGTAGGTTTCTTGGCTTTCACTCTTCTGTCCAGTTCATCCCAAACCAGTTTGATGGGGTATAAGTTTGTAGATTCTGTTGGACTCTCCGTGTTTTCAAGTTTACCATCTTGTTCTTTTTTCCTGAGGTAGTTTTGGCAGAGCTTGGACTTGTGTTTTGTTCTTTTATCTTCTTTAACCTCTGGCTGTTCAGTTCTTACCTTTGTACCATTTTAAGCTCTTCATTAGACTTGCATGACTTAAACTGGAATAAATAATTAGAAAAATGAGAGTGTTCTAAAACTTTTGACCGGTAGTGTATATGTTGTTAGATTAAAAAAAAAAATCTGTATTTTTGGTCACTCATTTCAGAAAGTCAAACTTATTTATTATATAAACTTCTGACACATAGAGTGAAACATTCAAGCCTTTATTTCTTGAAATTTTTTTGATAAAAGTGTGGTCAGAAAATGTGCACCAAATAAAGGCTTGAAAGGGTTTGGCTTTCTGAAATGGGTGACCAAAAATATTGAACTTTTGGCATCTTATCGTAATCAAATGTTCATCAATGTAGTCTGTAAACTATTCTCCAATTAGCGTCGTGGCTCTAACTCGGTTTATCACCTGGCTGAGACTCAGAGTTCGCTTTTTATTACAAACTAAAACCACATCCAACAGTAAATAGTTACTTCCACTGTATAATTCCCTGCGGCTGGAATATCTTAAAACAGAACAGAAAACAAGTTGTGATTACAAGTAAATAACTCAGCATAGTGCATATGTAACTTCCAAACATCAGGCTTTCATATTAGTTGAAAGGGGTTAGGAGGTGAATGGTAAAATGTGATGGGTTTGCACACTGACTCAATGCTAAGTGGAGAACAGCTCTATAAAACTCTCTGAATGTTTAAACAAAACTCCGTAGCCAATAGAGCCTCGGGTCTTTCCTGTAACGCAGCTATGACTATTAATGGTGTTAAATGAGCCTACCTGATTTTACAGGAGGCAGAGTCAAAATAATAGTGGAAATCATATGGTTAAGTCATTTCCACACTTCATTTAATAGATAAGAAAGCTGAGGGATTTTAGAGACTTAACAGAAAGTGTTTTGTGCATCATTTTTGGCCAACTTGCGTCACAGAGGTAAGTGAGCACAGATATCAGGCCAAGTAAATGGACTAATGAATCTATTGAACAGCTTTTCTGTCACTTCTAATGAGCCGAGGCTGTCCTTGGATGGAAATTCATGCAGTGCATTTGACCCACTGCTAAATCCGGCTGGGGAAAACTGACAGAAGAAGTGGGTGTGACAGGATTGTGCAGCTTCGTCACAGCGCTACCTCAGCTGGAGGATTTGACTTGTTTTGCATGTTTTGGGTTGATGAGAGAGACCGGAGTGCCCAAAGGGAAGTCACTTATACATGGGGAAAAGACGCTAACTCTAAATCTTCTTGCATTGGAGGCGAGATTGCTAATCACTCACTCCAGCCATAGTACCACCAAGCTGTGTTTCAGATGCTAGAAGATTTCTTAAAGTACATTTTGTTGTAAAAGTTTTCAGCTTCAGAAAAGGTGGAAGTAAAAGGCTGGACACCAAATGGATTGACTTAAGCAGGAGAAGTTTTTTAACCATCAATAGTACGAGCCTGGGGGGATTTGAAAAGTCAACATAGTATGATTTCAAAAGTGAAAGTAGTATGATCTTTGAGTGTTCAAGCCCCTTGACTAAGTTTCCAAAGGAGGAGGTTTATAAAGCAAGTGTGCTGAGACTATGAAGGCCAGAAGACACCGGTTAGACAGAAATATGCCACAATTTACATAATGGCATGCCAATGGTATGCCAAGTATGGGTGTGCAAAAATATAAAAATATCGATATATCATTATAATTTAACGTGACGATGCAGTAGTATCGTGAGTTGCTGTCTCGATATATCGGAAGAAAACTTGTTTATGCGACACATTTGACATTTTCACTGTTTTAATTAAAATGTTTGTGTTTCATATGAACTTTGCACAAGAAGTGGTTTGACAAAGACTTTTAATGTCACAGACATGATTTAGACTTTATTTTTGATTGAACCGTGTCGAATCATTTTGAAATATATCGAATTGAATCAAAAGTGCACTGTATCGAATCATGGCCTATGTACTGAGGTATGTATCGTATCGGCAACTTCTTAATGAAGTACCAATACCAAGGGAAGATCATGGTGTAAATTTAGCTTTTGTGAGTCAATGTTAAACTGAGATGTACTTGGAAGATAAATAACTTAAATTCTCTAACATATTTGAGAGATATTTATTAAATATGTTTGACCTTTAAGCTGATTTTATGCATTACTCACTATAACGAAGCCATTTCTAATGTATATGTATGAAGCAGAAATCCCTATTAGAACAGATGATATTTGGATATTTAATATAGATATATATTTGCCTTGTAGTTTTATTTGTTTACATTTGTGATTGGAAAAAGTTGTGTTTTTTTTCAGCTACCGTCAAATGTTAAATATAACCTTCTCACAAACAGGTTGATAACATATTCATAGTTTTCCCAAGAAAAGGCTTTGAAAGAAGATTTTAATTTAAAACACCATTATCATAGTTTCCTTACAGATAGAGGCCATAATGAGTGTCTCTAAAGTCCACTACATCTTCAGGGAGGATGCTTTTGCTCTCAAGCCAACAGTAATCAAAATATTTGCAGTAACATTTCATTACCCTTAGGCGTATTTTAACAAAATGACCCCCACGCCCACTAGACAAAATTAGCACAACTTCACAGACCTAAAAGGGTTTCATGTAGCGCAAAGTTTTCTTATCTTCAATATGATTCATTTGATTTCCTTTTTAAAACAACACCATATTAGCAGATAAATATTGCGAGATTAGACTTTTTGCCTTAAAAGCAGAGAAGGAATCTGCTACAAGATCTCATACATATCTGGGCCATTGAAAACACGCGTCCTCCTGTGAATAAAAATAACATCCAGACCAAGTGGGCTACAGTGGGAAACCTCATATCTCCATCGGGACTCGGGAAAAAACAATTCAAAGTGAAATGCTTCCTTTTGGGATCTCAATCACACGCTTCTAGAAAAACATGGCGACATTTGACCCCGTCTGTATCAGTCATAATGCAAGACGGACCAGAATATTGAGAAGAAGTTAGTATCATGTATATAATGAATAAAATATAGCATGTGATGAAGAAAGAGTGAATCATGTGGGAAGTTTTAAAGACATACCATGTAACATATCTTAACTTATCTGTCTGCCACATGCTTGTGTCCATTGAGATGTTATTGCTTTGCCTGGAATATTCCACAGTGTGACATTAAACTTAACTGACTTGTGTTTATTAAATTGCAGGTATTTTTATTGCGAACAAAATACTTGTAGTGAGCATGCCTCTTCACAAATCTAACCTGTAACTTGGCTTTGCGGCAGCTTGTCTCCGTACATTTAATACCATATTGCAGAACAATTGCAAAGCATGGAGACATGAAGTTGGCAGACTTTCCACAAGAAAAGTTACATAGTGTACCTTACCTACTTTACCTCCATTTTTGAACAATGTTTTATTGATTATTAGGGTGTAACGATATCCAGGTCTCATGATACAAAATCATCACCGTATGAACCTCACGGTACGATATTTATTGTGATATTTTGTGGAGGTTAACAAAACTGTTAATATGCTACTTTTTCCTCTTAAAATGCCTTGACAAGACTTAATCCAAAGAACTAAGACTTAAAAGTGCTTATAACTGTTATTTCTTTACGTAGTCTACACTGAAATGGAGCAAAGGATCATGGTCTATGTAGTTCCCTCTGTCTTTTTTTTTAGCTATCGCTGCACCATAACTCTTAATTTAAGCAAAGAGACTTGTAATTTGACATATTGTGATGGTCCACGATATTATTGTGAGAACTTTGACTTTACAATATCACAATATTTTGGTTATTGTTACATCCCTATTGATTATTCTTTTTTGTGCATGAAAAATTAGATAAACTCTGCACACTTGCACATTATTTGTATATATTGTGAAGTCTCAATCAATGAATCTTCCTCATGCCATGGTAACAAATTTGTACAGTTTAAGAAAGTAGTTTTTTTGTTTTATTTTTTGCAATATTTTTTCCACAATAGTCAAAAATATTTTTTGTCTTTCTACATATACACATTTTCCTGTAAACTATTCGATTGTTGGCAGCTTTCTCAGACTCAACTTGTCTCCCAAAACCATCAAAACTCATTAAAACCCCCTCCGACCTCTTCCAGCCTATTTTGCATGTAAATCTGTGAGGTGCTGACGGAGCAGATGTACTTTCAATAATGATGCAGCTCTTGACCCCCCTTCGCCTTCGCTTAATCTGACGCCAAGCTAACATTTTATTTTCCTCCACAAGATCTGGGAAAAACACAACCGGGGAGTCATAGCGCTAAAGCCTTTGGTTGGCAGCCGGCGTCTTCAAGTACTTCCACATATGTCCCAGGAATTCCCTCTCTCATATGATGTTGATTAATTTTTTGTAGCGTAATTTTCCAAAAGGTCCCACGTCTTGCTGTTCTTGGCGTTTGAAGTTGAGCAGTTACGGAGCAGACTACACTGGTTTAATCATGTTGGGTCTCTATGTTGTTATGGCTTTGTTTGTTGCACTGGAATAATGGACTGAGCTGCTCTGAAATTCTATTCTTTAGTAATTGAAGGTGCATTGTGGAACTTTTTTGGTGTGGGTCTATCACCTGCTTGTCTTCATGTGGATATTATTGCTTTATCTGGAATGTTCCACAGTAGGAATTAAACCTATCTATTACAAGGGAGACAACTATAGGCTACAGTACAGGTCAGATCTGTGGAGACAACCCTATTCACAGACAGAATTATTGTATTTTTGAACAATAGAAACATCTGTAATGAATGAATACTTGATGGATACATTTAAAGTCATACCTGGGAACATTCTAGATAGGGTCAAGTTGTCAAGTTGCCGATACGATACATATCTCGATACATAGTCCACGATACGATATGTGTCGCGATACAGTGAGCTTACAATTCTATATGATTCAGTACGATATATTTCAAATCGATTCGATACAGCTCAATAAGAAATAAAGGCTAAACCATGGCTGTGATAGTAAAAAATCTTGTGTTAAAATTTATATCAAACACACACATGTTATTCATCAAAACAGTGAAAATGTCAAATGTGTTGCATAAATGAGTTTCATTCCCTGGACAAACAACAAAACTGTAGCTGTAACAAAATAATTACGTAAAATATACCAAAAAATACTCTTGGTGATATATCGATACAGTAGCCTACAATATCGATACTGTATCATCACATTAAGCGATTCGATATATCGATATTTCAATATTTTTTGCACACCCCTAATTCCAGGCAAAGCAATAACAGCCTTTAAGTTCACCATGCCAAAGTATAGTTGACAATATTATAACAAAACAGAAATACAGAGATGGTCAACATCAAGCAATATTAAATTATAGCCAAATAGTTTCCTTTCTGTTATTATAGTTATTATAATATGTTTTTATTACTTTAATAATGACTTGTAAAATATGATTTATTTGAATGGATTCTCAAGCAACTTGCCGTATGGGAAATTCGTCCTGATATGAGTTTAGCCGCTACTAAACAATATTTTAAGACCTAAGTTGGTAGAACAGTTGCCCAGATGGTGGTTGGTTGTCGGTTTGAACCTTGTCCCTTCCAGTTCTTTATTGCTAAAATCTAATATTAACCTTGCTTAATCATAATAATCATGCAGTGGATTTAAATATGGCCTTTCAAGACTCACAAAGCACATTATTTGATCACTCCATCACCAAACCAGTAATCACTCACTTACCACATTCATACAGGTTGGTGAAGTGTCTTGCCGAAGGACACGAAAACATTACAACACTATTGGCTGGTCTCCCATACAAGGATTAACCAGACCTAACCCTGCTTAGCTAGTGACGTCAGACAAGATCGGGCATTGACAACGAGGTACGGCCCCATAAATTAGATGATTCAAATTCAAAATGAAAATGGAAATTCTGAATACAAGTCATTTTAACAAACCTACATTTTACTTTTATGCAATGTGGTGGTGTATCTCGTTTAGCTTGCCATAAGGCAGCTGTTACTTATGATGATGTTGAATAATGAACAGCGCAATATTGTTACATATTTGCACAATCCATAGTGCCTTGAAGTATAGTAGAATCATTGACTGTAATGGACACGACTAACCCGCTAGTCACTGCGTTCGTAATAGCAAGTGAACATGGGCATACTTACGGCTCCATGGATTCATATTCAATTTCTATTAAAAAAAGTCGCCCCTCTCTTCGTTAGCCTGATTCTTCAGCCAGTTTCACTTCGTGAAAACCGTCTGACCTCGCAGCATTAGGATTCGTTCGCTCGACAGTAGGTGGGTACTTTTTTTATTTAACCATTCACTGCTATTTGGTTGTGACGTATGTAATGCGCTAAATTCCGTAGGAAGAAGGACAATGACGTCTTTCCCCTTGAGAAAATTCACCAAACATTCTCTTTGTTCCAGCTTTAAATCCTCGATCTCTGGAGTTGTTGCCAACACAGAATGCATGTCTTCGTCTACATCCATCTCGACCGCTTTGTTTACTGTTGTGCTGTACCACAAAAGAGACCCAGACAGGTGCTTGAGTTTGATGTCATGGCTGATCAGCTCTTCACTGGTTGGCCAGTGCGTTGTCTACAACTTCTGGGATTCTTGCAAACCGCCTAATGTATTCTGATTCCTGACCTAGTCAGTGGACAGAACTGAAATTGAACTGAGGCACTAGGTGGCACCAGCCTGACTATCTCTTCATACCTGCTACTGTCAGACTTGTCATTTTAGTCTGTATTAACCCACTCTACATGATCCTGTTGTTTTTATTTTGCTATTTTGACTGTAAATAAAAATATGAACATTAATAACAGTCAAATCAGGCGCCTTCTCCAGCCAGGCTCGCTCCAGTTTGGCTCTTTGGTTGCTATGATACTTGTGGTCGGAATTCCAAATTTGGGACTCGGCTCCAAATTTGCCCCTATAACCGCTTGCCCCGATGAGCTTCATCTGACTTGATTCAAACACTATGGGTGATCTCACACTCCCTTAATCCACTTCTTTATAAGGTCTATGAGAAAAATTTCACCCTAATGGAGAGTTACATTTCTTTTTTATTACCAGCTCCATTTGACTTTGATGCATGACACTGTAATCCATTAGCAATTTCTAAATCATCAAATAAGACACATTTTTGGCTTTCACACAAAGTAGTTATCAATGTCAAATAACCATGACATAACCTCTTTGCGTTCCCAACCCACTTCAGTACACAAAGCAGAAACAGTCAAGCAGCTTTTGTTTGACCCTATCCGCCATGACACCTCCTTGCACCTGCACCTCTCTGCACCCAAGGGACCCTCCTAAACTTACCGAACCTGTTTCGGGGTCTGCCTCTCTCCCCGTCGTGCCTGATGTATATTGCCATGTCCTGCCGTCCCCTCCCTCAGCGGTGCGCCCCCTCTGGAGACTCTTTTAAACACGCCCGGGGCTCTCGGCTGTGTTCACTGCTTGTCAAATGTGCTGCTTTATGGTCTTCATTAGTGCAGGGAGGAGGGTCACATGTGCATAGGGTGTTTTACTGCCACTGCTGTCTGCAATGTCCAGAGATCAGGGACAGGCCCAGCACTCACTAAATCACCTCGACTAGTGGACTTTCAGAACGCAGACCGGATGAGAAAAATGGTGGAGTGATAAGTACTGTAACATATCTGACCTCTTGAAGAATGTCAACAGTGAGAAACTACAAGCGTCACATTTTGGTGGACATGTTTGGGAGGTTTGTAATCCATGAGCAAGTCAGGAATCATTTGGATCATAATTATTGTGCAGCGCCCGGAGCGAGGAATCAGAAGTGCAAAGCGGCGTGGGACTGTGGGTGTGATAATGTTAGTGAGAATTAGCTTAGCCGTGACAACATGTGGTTCAGGAGGAGAACCTGCGACCTGACATAATGGGAATATGGACTTTTAGCACTGGAGAGTAGTTTTGGTATCATTAAGTAACATGTACTGCAGTGTTAGAATACAGTAGAATATTACATTAGGTTATTATGGGTATATCAAGACGTGGATCTGTGTGAGGTGCAGTTTCCCTCTCGGTCCAGTGCATACATTATTGTTGTGCTCTTGGGCAAGACACTTCACTCCACCCACCTTGCTTCTAGTAGTGAAATACACTGTGTATGAACAGAGTTCATTTGTGAGCAAACACAGGACAACGAAAGTACGAAAGTAGTAGCCTGGAAACTGATAAACTTGTCCTATAGCTGACGAAGAATTGAGCCTGGTCACAGTTTAATCTTCCTGAGTTCAGATGGGCGTGATTGACAGGTGAATTCTCCAGTCAGGGACATGTATGTTTGGCCTTGTCTAAATAAATATGGCTGCTTACAAGAAAAAACTGAAAACATATGACGGGACTGAAAAACATTGCAAGAATCTGCAGAATCAATTACCAAAGCACTAAACTCTGTTAATCTGAGGTGAAAGAAATTTCCTTTTGTTCAAAATGAAAGGTAAACAGTGTGCTTTCACATGCATCACCGAAGACATTTTTTTCTTATTTGGATATATTTATATGGTGGTTGTGGATTTGATCATGTATTCATTTAAATCACACAAAATAGTTTCTTCTGAGCTTTAAACCATTTTAGAATACTGTTATCTTATCAAAAACATACCTGGAGTTGTGTTTTGTTTCATTCAAACATGTTTGAGTTAGGGCTGTTGTGGTTAGGGAGTTTCTCCTGTGGTGCGGTATAGCAGCTCAAGACCGAGGTATGCGGTGATACTGCACCCCCTCCCCCATCCCCCGGAGTTACAATATTTCTAGCGGTACTGAAAACTCTCTCCGATGATGTGCTTGGTTCTCAGATGCACATGTACTTTGGTTGTCGCGCAAATATAGCATGTGTAGTGTGGGAGAAGTAACATTTGGCTGCTGCATCTCTCCAGCTCTCACTGTGGCAGGTCGGATCAGAGTCCTGCACCAGGTCGGGTACCCGCTGACTTAAGAGAGCGAAAACCCTGAGCAGGGTGTCCGCAAAGTGCTATCGGGCAACAGCTTACCTCTGTGCGGTGTTCTACGCCGGTCCTTATGCCTGCAGTCACCCAAAGGTCTACACAGGTGCACCTTAGTCCTGGGTTAGTCCTGGGTTAGTCCTGGGTTAGTCCTGGGTTAGTCCTGGGCTAGTCCTGGGTTATCACAGGCTTGGGTGGGTAGCGGGTGGAATGTTAACCTCTTAGTACTGCGGTGATTCATTTTTGCGGTTATTGCAGCCCTAGTTTGAGTAATAATTTAGTCTCCATCTCCAAACCTCAAAATGCTCTGTTGCACCTTGTGATGTCATGAAGCCGTAGCATCTACTTTTTAGTTCATTTAGTTCAATAGCACTTGAACTAAAGGTTCAACTTGGCTTTTTTTTTGGGTGCAGAAACACCATTATAACATAGATCACAAAATAGGGCAATCGTCTGACTAGACATTTTCAACACTAATTTACATTTTAATTACATCAGCTGATCACTCTAAATATTTTCTATCTGCTTACTGTATAGTCATCATTAAAATCAATACTAAGAACTTTAGCCAACACATAGTTTCAGTAAGTCATTATCTGCTGTTACGGTAGAATGCCTTTATAAAAACGCTATTATATAAGCTTCCCTCTACAATCTACTCTATTTAATGTCTTTGGTGGCAACGAGTCAAAACCCTCTATATTTGATCTAATACATTGTCCCTGATCAAATGGTCTATTACTTTCTATTGTCTATGGATTGTCCAAGATGAAGAATATTTTAAAATATCTCAAATACAATAAAACCATGATGAACAGACTGGCCAGCTGCTTTAGTCCCCAAATTGAATTACTCAACCATCAAGAGAGCACTTATTATAGGCAGCCCCCTTTGCCACAAATCTAATATTGAGACGTATTCAGACTTACTGGCCAGGAGTCGCTTTTCCATCCAAATATGTCCCTTAATTCGGTAGGACATAAGAGTACTTAATGCTAGAGAGTGGATACATATGGGAGTAAATGTGTTCCATCTCTGGGAGCTTTAGAAAGAGGTAACCTTATATTTGTGAGCATGTCTTGAGTATAGAGACTACGGGGATGTAGTTATAACGAAATAGAGCTTCTTAATGCTAACTGAAAATCTGGCTGGCTTTTGATGTTTGCGCAATCAGAGCACTTTGACTATTATGGGCCATTCCTGACTATGAAAATTGTAAGAGCTTATACTGACATAATGCTTGTTTTGTTGAGACATTGGTAGGCCTGTCACGATAACAAATTCAAAGTGTGATATAGGGCCCGACCAATATGGATTTGTTTGCAGTCGATATGATACTGATAAAATGGGAGTGGATTATAAAACTTAGGTTTGGCTCTACTGGATTTTAAATTGGGTTTATTTAGGCTACATTTATTCTTATTCCACCTCGCCACAGTTATATTTAAAGACGGTAGGTCGGCCTAATGCAGTCATTCCTTGCCAAATGTCTGAATGCCCCGCTCGACCATCTCAGATTTGACTGAAAAAATTCTAGGAGGTTCAAACACAAGTCCCAAATTATTGCTCCCAACTTCTTATAGTTTTGTCATGAAAAAATATTTTGACCTGTTTTGAGCAGTTTTCCAAGGAGCCACTTTCAGATTGCTCTATCTAAAAAACTATGTAAGGTCGGTCCTTCAAATTTTCAAGGATTAAATTTGACAAATGTACTTGTAGCATATGGACCTTTACACATGTCTTGATTTATCACAGATTTCTGGGGGCTTGAATTTGCATGAAAATTCTACTCTTCAAATCTGAGGGCATCTTTGAAGGACTGTGGAAAATGCAATTTCAAAGACAGAGGTTTGATATTGAACATACACCTTCCCACACACACTTTGTACTTTGTATTTTAAAACTGACTAAAAATGGACTGTTTTAGAAAGACTAGATGTATCCAAAAATTTGTGATGGTGTTCTGCCTTATTTTCACATAAAATAAGGCCCTAGTGTGATTTATTGCTGAAGTAAATATAGACGACAAACGGTAATATTGGAATCAAACCATAAAGCAAAATTGTCCTCCAAAAAGTATTATAAGTGTACAATATCATTAAAAAAGATGAGCTGCAATAAATACATGATAGAATGTGACAGTTAAATAGTTAGTTTCTGTCTATAATGAGTCATAATTCAACCTCCTCCAGCTCAAATCTCATCGTAGTACAGAAAAATAGCAAACATTTTCCCACTACGATAAATACTGACCCACAAAAATAATAATTATAGTATTGAATTGTAAGTTGATCCAGTAATTATCGTGACAGGCTTAAATATTGGCGCTGGACGGCTGAATAGGCAAAGGTGAGGGGTTGGTTGATATTAAAACTGTAATTTTGATGAAAATGTATTAACGTATCTTACCTCAATATAAGAATGAATACTTAAAATGTCTTTAAAAATTAAATTCAGTTTTTTCCAAGCTATTGACTGAGCTCACAAGTGAAGAGCACTAGAAATGATAGCTTGGACCCCAAGGTAAAATTATCTATAGCAGAGAAAGACCAAAATATTTAGTTGTTTCAAAATAGAATTGAGTAAAGAGCTTTGTGCATTTGTGGACAGGATAAAAATGTGTTTTTCTCTCAACTGAGAAGAATTTGACTCAGGAGAGCTACAAATCTAATAAAAAACTGTATAGAAACATATAACCAAATAAAAATACACAGATTATCACCCATGACAAGGGATGTAATGATTTCCAAATCTCTTTTATTTTCATTTATAATGCATTTTACGGTATGATATTTATTGTTATATTTTGTGAAGGAACAAAATAATGAATATGCTAATTTTTCTTTTTAAATTATCCCTTCACAAGACTTTTGGTTCTGTCATCATCCAAAAAACAAAAGATTCAAAAATGGTTATTAAGAATTCTTCATGTAGTTTGCACTTAAACAGAGCAAAGCATTATGGTCTATGTAGTCCCCCCCACCCTGTTATTTTACTATAGCTTTAACATAACAATGAATTTAAGCAAAGAGACTTGAAATTCGATATATTGTGATGTCTCACGACATTATTGTGACACCACAATATTACAATATTTCAGTTATTGTTACATCCCTTCCCATGACTTGTGGACGACTTTACTCCCCTGTTTGAGTTGCAGATTTAATGTTTCTTTCTTCAACCATGCACTTTTGATTATGCAACCGCATGATTTTGTAACTGTTGTCCATCTTCCTTCCATGGCCAGCCAGAACCACACGATTTGACAAAACTTTACAAAGACGAGTGGCTCTGGAGCTGTATTCTGTCTTCTTGTCAAAACAAACATGATCCCTTACATGTAAAAAAGGAAAATATAAGACTGAGAAACTGCACAGATTTCTGCAGAATCAACAAACAAAGTGCCAAACTTTATAACTCTAACTTAATCTCAGGTAAAAGAAGTTTGATATTTTGTTCTGGAGGATACGAGACAGAGGAGAAGTCTACTGCATTTGAGAAACAGGTGATACAGATTTGCAGCTGTGTTTGGACTGTCTTACATTAGTGTGGGGCTGTGTCACTCTCTATGGTCCGAGTCCACTCAGGCAACCATCTATTTAGACTAAACACTGACTTGTTGTCTAATGCAGTGGTGGAAGGTAACGGAGTACAAAAGTTATAGTACAATACTTAAGTACAAATTTAAGGTATCTGTACTCTATCTGTACTATCTGTAAGGTAACTGTAAAAGTAAATTTCACAGTGGATACTTTTTATTTTTACTTCACCACATCTGAGAACATGTATCTGTACTTTCTACTACATTTTAGATCTGGCCTGAAAAATAAAAAAGTACTTTCTTTTATGATCTGAGACTTCCTGAAATGGCAGGGACTTTGTTTTTAGCACATTTAATTTGAGTTAACGACCCAAATGTGAGCAAACCAAACACACAAGTGGAAAAACAAATCAAAAAATCTATTGAATCACTTAAAATCTGCTAAATCCCTTTTCAAAATCACTACATTTAATCCGTCAATTGTTTTAAAAATCTCAGCAAAATCCTTTTACTTTTTTCTCTTACGTTTACGCTTTATCTTTGTGTCTGTACTTTTACTTAAGTAACAAAATTGAGTGCTTCAATCCACCACTGTAATCCACCACTTATATAAAGAAGTATATTTATTTTATTTTTTAAATATAGAGTTTGTAGAACAGCTGGATATAGTTCATTTTGGATACATTAATGTTTTTCTATGCCTTATTTCATGTTCCAAGTATATTTTATTCATTTTATGTTTTATACATCAGAAAACTGCTCTAAGGTTCATATTTGTAGCCTATATGTATTTTCTATTTGAAAGTTTTGCGCAAATTATCAATAACAAAATTTTTTTTTAGAGAGGAATGTTGAATAAATTTATTGTGTAACTAAAAAATAATCGTTTGAATAATCATGATTTCAGTATTTACCAAAATAATCGTGATGATTTTTTCCATAATCCAGCAGCCCTACACCACTGGTCTAATATCCCATCTTTAGAATTTACCAATAAAGATCAAATCAATGTTATTCACTGCCTGTCAGTATTCATAAAATTATCCCAAAAAACACATGGATTCCAGTAATGTTTTGTGCCTTGACTTTGTACTTTCCACTCTTCATATTTCTTAAGCATTTTCACCTGTCTACAGCTCACATCCAAGCACAAACCAATGCTTTAGTGAGCCGTGACGTGGATCAAATTTTTCTGGAAAATCTTTATACAAACTAATTTAAATACCTTTATATTCAGTTCTGTCACCATGTGGATTCCTACACTTTGGCACGAGTTGACAAATCTGCAAATCTGGCAACTTCTTGGTTTCAACACTCACTTTCCTGGTGGTCTTCAGCGCACACAGTGAACACATTTAGTGAGAGAAACCTGGCACCCTGGCAGAACTGGCAACGCAGCTTTCATCTCAGTTTAGAGGAGTGTGAATGGCATTGCTATGGGAGCTGACAGCCCTGAATTTAAACAACCCACAGAGGACAAGTGTCTGGCAACGTAGCAAAGTTTTGAGGTGACGCGTTGTAAAAAAGGCCAACAAGCTTTTAATCTTTTTCAGTATAAAAAAATCGGATCCTATAGCTGTATCTCGCTTCCCAAAAATATAAGAGTTGTCCAACGGCACAGATGGGGGTTGAATAATTCATGGCATTGCTGAAGAAGTGTCCTCATGCAGCAGTTTTATAAAAATGCTCCCATCACATCATCACAGAGCGGGACAAGGCACCTGGGACCTTGTGCTCTCCAGCGCATGACTCAGACTTCATTCACAATGAAGGTCTGGTGAGAAAACAAAAGGTAGGTAGAAATGTTATACTTTAAACAGCTACTAATACGCTATTGTCTGATCTGTTATAGTATTGTTTCCTCATCACAAACACATCCAGAGTTGTGTTTTGTTTCATTCACATGTTTAATACATAAATCCTGCATGTTTATACTAGGGCTGGGGATCATTCAGAAGTTGCCGATATGATACATACCTCGATACATAGGCCACGATATGATATGTATCTGGTACAGTGAGCTTTCGATTCGATACAATATATTTCAAATCAATTTGATACAGTTCAATAAAAAAATAAAGACTAAATTGTGGTTGTGATACTAAAAGTCTTTGTTAAACCACTTCTGTTGCAAAGTGAATATGAAACAAACATTTGAGTTCTTCTCTGAAATAGAAAACACTTTATTCCTCTTTGATGTCATGTGGTAATACAGGAAGTGCTCCACTCTGTTTTTAAACTCCTTACATCTTCACTAGAATCATTTGGATAATTTCAGCCATGGCAATCTCTTCTAAACTGAACTAAAAAGTAAGGTAAAAGGTAGCTGTTAACTGAAAAACTACATGACATCACAAGGTGGATCAATGCATTTTGAGGTTTGGGGATGAAGAGAGACAACATGTGTGAATGGAAAAAAAGCTTTAAGCTCACAAGAACGTTTTTTTTTCCTTTTTGGAAAATAAGACCTTTAAAATGTCTAACTAAAATGAGAATAAAACTTACAGATATGGTACCCAGCATTTATTTATTTTTTTTATTTTTTTTGTAAAGGAACTAAATTTATGTTTTCCCCCACATAGTATATTGTAAATGCAGCACAAATTGAACCCATAAGTATGTAATACTATTATGTGTACACTCTGGAAATCTTTAATCTGCTTGTTTCCTGAAGTGAGCTCCACTCTGTTTTTCTCTGATTCTCTGATTTGAACATTTATTGCCTGCACTGCTCCTTCAGATATGATCTAGTTTTTCTAATTTTTGAGTCTATCCATTGAAGACAGCAAATTTGTATTGTTTAATGTTCTGTCCCTCAAGTGACATTAACTTCAAATTATAATTCAGATGAACCACTTTGTAATTCTACTTGAATTATATTATTTTGAAGTAACATTACTCTACCCACCTCTGCTGATAATTAAAGGAGTAATAGTAGGACAAATAGTTATAATAGTGTTTTCTTAATTTCTTAAAGGTGCATTGCGTAACTTTTCTGGTGGAGGGCCCATCTAATACTTTTCACCTTTAAGATATTATTACTTTGTCTGGAATGTTTCACAGTATGGCATTTTCTATCTTCATGAACATCAATTCAGGTTACAGGTCAGATCTGTGGAGAGGCAAGCCCGCTCACAGCCAGAATGTCTGTTTTTCTAGGTATTTTTAAGCAGTAAAACCACCTGTAATTGAACAAGTGTAAGGTAGAGCTGATGACGATGACATATTAGAAACAAGAAAGTGACGGACCCCCAACCAAAAAGTTACACAGTGCGCCTTTAAATGTGTGGACATCAGCTCTTCACTCTCTCTCCTCTCTGTTTTCCTCTTGGCACCAGCCGCATTAACAGTTGTCCAGACCAAGCTTTTATGTCCTTCCAAAGTCAAGTACAAGAGCTTTATTAGAGCAGCTCTCTGCCCTCACGGGAGACAGTTGACGTGGAGATAAAGAGGAGAAAAAAGAAGGGATTAATGAGAAAGAAAAGACGAGCATGCGGCCTTGAAGTGCACTAAAGCATATCGGTAAAACAGCTCACCCGTGGAGAAGGTGCATGTTTTTACGTGTGTTTTGAATGTAGCACAGATGAGAAAACTTTGAGCCGTTGCCAAGAAACGTCTCTTTTTAGCTTAAATTGTCGGTATAAGTGGGAACAGGTGCAAATTGTCTTGTTCATTGTATTATTCTGCCATTATATGTATATTTTTAGCTTTTTCTTTTATTCATTCATTCATTGACTCGCCATGGTGCTGTGATCAGGATACAATGGAGTTTGATTCTATTTTATACGTTCAGATTTAAATATATTGTATTTGGTATGTGTGTTTTATAAGCAATCTTTATTTCAATTTCAGTCATTTTCAAGATTTTTTTAATTGATACTTGATAGTCTTGTGTAACAACTTATTAAAAATATCAAACAAAATAAACCATGGTGCTGGTTATTTAAAGCAGAACTAAGTAACATTTTTACCTCATTAAAAGTCTTCCTAAGTCCCTATGATGCTTAAAATAGCATTTCCGGGGGTTTTTGTTGTGTTTTATTAGCCTGATTCAGCAGCCGGTTTCACTTCAAAGAAACCATCTGACCTCGCAGCATTAGAATCCGTTCTCTCGACGGTAGACGGGTACTTTTTTATTTAACTAATTGCTGCTATTTGGTCATGACGTATGTAATGCGCCTCTAATGGGGCTAACTGGTATATTAAGCTTTTCCCAAATCCTGTATGAAGACGGGCAATAACAGCTTTCCCCTTGATAAAATTCACCAAACATTCTCTTTGTTCCGGCTTTAAATCCTCGATCTCGGGAATCGTTGCCAACACAGAATGTATGACTCTCCATTGATTGGTTGGTGTCCGAACTCGCACTTCCGGGGTTTTTGCGAACTTTCTAGTGTATTCTAATTCCTGACCTAGTCGCTGAAGAGAAATTAAATTGAGTTGAGGCACTAGGGGGCACCAGCCTGACTAGTGTTTTATGACATTGTATTCTAAAGGATCTGCAGGGGGAGCTCTATTGCTGGAAGTGGCTTAGTTTTGCAAATTTTCGAAAACACTTTATTATAACACAAAAAGTTTACAGTCTTTTGTAACAGTCTTTCCCAATGCTGTATCATGAGTATCCGGTTTAATATTGCTGGAAGAAAACCTGTGAATTTATTATAAGTGACATTTAACAATCTAAGGAGTGAATTTGGAGTTATTTATTCAACTGTTCCCATTATGAAAAATGTGATTGCCCTATAGAGAATATATACTTCGACACAACTTCTCAAACTTTTGCTGCTTGGTTCCAACTATTTTTATATTCCAATGAACGTGAAGTATGCATTTACATTGCAATAACATTACAGTCCAATAGCCTGCAGCCATATTCTGTATAAGACTTGAGTGAGGCGGACATTGCATTACTTCACTGTTTTATACTGTTTATCAATGGGTCTATGGACTGTGGAAATATAGGTGTAACCACGACCCCAAAATCTCAACCAATTACATCAACCGGCTCGCAAGAATACGTTTAGCCATATGAGGTCTTAGCCAGATTTTAAATGCATAAAATATGGAGGAAGCTCAAAGAAAAATAAACATGTAATCAGAGTTAGAACAACCTGCAAACTAAATGTTATGGTGTAAGTTTTATCGTTGTTTACTTCGGGCAGGTCAAAATCTGTGTTATCAAAGAGTAGTAAACAAAGTATTGTCCACACAAATGTAGTCCATTATAATGTTTACAAGACTGTATGTTCGCTAAATGAGGTGCAAAACCAAGCAAAGAAGTGCCACAGCCAATTTTCACTTTTAAAGCTACACTATGTAATTTTTATGCTACTCCCTTGTCACTATTAAGATGTTGTTTCGTTGCCTGGAGTGATTCACAGTGTGGTGTTAAACATATATGTCTTTCGTTGTCAAGTACATCATGTTTTTATTGAGACTAGACACGTTCCAGTAGTATGCATGACCAGAGCCACTCCCTGACGAGTTCTTTTCAGTACCTGCCATCAGGCCAAACGGCGGATGTGCCACAATGCAAGACTAAAAGATACAGAGACAGTATTGTCCCGGCAGGCATTGTATTTTTGAATTATGTCTCTCAACTAATAGCACTGCAAACCAAATTCACCCCAGGGCACAATAAAAGACACTTAAAAGAAGACGTATTGTGCTTGAGACTGCAATGAAGTTGTAATCTGTGACACCCGTGCATCATTATGTTATAATTTGGACATTTTAAAACGTGATATTCATCTAAAACGAGTAATAAAAGGTAGTCAGCTCACTTTCGTATTAGACAGCCCCAATGGGAGATAACGTGACCGTAAACGTAATTACAGAGCCATGAAGTTGTTGGCACGTCCATTGGATAGCTGTAGCTTGATAATATAAAAGATAAAAAGTGCGTCAGAGTGGGCATGTGCAGTGTGAAGGTAAATGGCAATATGGCGTCTTGAAAACAAGCAGTTAAAGATTGCTCAAACATGCACACATCTCTCTATAAATACAACTTTGAGCGGGTGAATGAGAAGTGGAAACAACTATAACATTGTAAAAAGTTTTGAAAAGTTGATAGTGCAGAGTAGACCTATTCTGCACAACCCTAACCTGTCCTCAAAAACATAGATTCTCCCCAGATCTGATCTGTAACTTGGTCTGATGGTTTCACCTGTTTATTGAAATAGATGTAGGTAATCATGATGCTCCATGGAACATCCTAAGCCAGGGGTCTCCAACCTGTAGCTCTCCACCTCCTGTCAAGTAGATCACCAAGGGATTTCAGAATTACATGTATTGCCCTGAATAACTCAGATTTGATTTATTAAATGCCTTTTATTGGGGCTGTTGTGATAACCGCAAAAATGAATCACCACGGTACTAAGAGACCGATCATGGTGCATGTTGGGCCACCACGATCACCGCCATCACCATTTTTGGAGATCCACACCCGCCTGGACATGTTAACATTCCACCTGTTACGAAAGTTATAATTTCAAGAATTACAATCACGAAATTAAATGGTTACGCTTTCTTCAGTACGAATATGAATTCACAGACGCGACTTTACTGTCATCACTTCACAGGCTTTATTTATTGAGCAGAAGAAACACTGATCGAGATGCCATACATGCCATGGACTGAACCAAGACTAAACCGGGACTAAATTGGGACTAAACTGGGACTAACCCAGGACTAACCCAGGACTAACCCAGGACTGATTCCAAGACTGAACCAGGAGGACTAAACCAGCACGGTATCACTGCATACCGCGCTGTTAACCACGACAGCCCTACCTATTATTAATCTTTCATGTTGATGCCTGATTTTGTGCACTCGTAATGTGCACTTAATAATGGTTTATGTTTTATGGAACAGTACCCCATCTAAGTCTCATCATGGCTCACTTTATTTCTTGTGGCCGCTAAAATTAGTAGCTCTCTGGAATTTTCGTTTTGTAAAGGTAGCTCACCCGAGGAAAAAGGTTGAAGACCCCCGTTGTAAGCAAAGTCAAAACATCTCCATGGAGACAAGCCAACAAAAAAGTTATATAATTTAAACATGAGGCCAAAGGACATAGCAAACTGCAGCCACTGTGTACAAATATGCATAATATAGCTGACTGTGCTGTATGTATATGTAATTTACAAACCAAAAGAAACCATAGTAGCCGCCCATACCCTATAGTTTGGGATAAACACCAAACAAACAACTATGAAAATATTTAACTTTGAACTTTTACCAAGAAATAAACGATCAGGTTGTTTTTTTAACTTTATATCTTTAACTCAGTATATCCAATAACATTATTATAAAACATTGGCAGACATTTTATTTTACCAGTATATAATAGTCTGTATTTTGTGTGGGCATGTATAACCTCTTCTGATAAAAACGGTTCAAAAGTTTAGCAGTTAGCCGTGTTTTCCGAGCGTAGCGTAAAATGGCGCCTTTACGAGCATATAAAAGTTCCTCTCACTGCTGCTCGCCGGATTGCGGTCAGACCCTTAAATGGTTAAAACAACAGTCGGGTTCTGTGGTCTTCTTAAATCACCCCTTTCACTCGCTACAGCTCGGGTCAGCGCAAAAGCATCGCATACAATGTCTCGCACTAAGTCTTTAAAAAGCCCAGAGTAATGCTATACGCCAAAGTGGTTGTGGGCGCGCATGCTGGCTTGTATTTCATTAGCTGTGTTTTGTAACTTGTGGATAGATCTGCACTGAAGGCTAAACAACCATGACAACGCTATTTAGTCATACTTTGAATTTAGCTGATCGCCGCCACATTTATCATTGCAATTATAGCTGGAAAGGGCGCAGACATTTTGAAATTATGATTCGAAATGAGTAATATTTCAAAAGAAGATTAGGAAGTTTCCAGTATTTTTTCAAACACGCCCATGATGCATTTTCGCAGTACACATCTGGGCCTCTTAACTATGCCACGAGATGAGTGCTGTGTCTTTGTTCTAGCTGAGCACTTGATTAGGAACATCGTGTATAATTTCCTATTTGGCATGTCACAAGCACTTTCATGTAGAGGGTCCAAGAGGAACAGGTACAGCAATAAACCGTACCAAAGAACATGTGCTGGACTCCACAGACGTAACGCAGAGAGAGGAGTTTAACATCTTATGATTCATTTACCTTTTTAGCGTAAAGGAGCTATAGTTGTTGTCTTTGGAGGCTTTGAGAAGTAGATTTATGTAAAAATGTTTTCATAGACTACAACAAATTTTCTTCTTTTTACTTTTGTCATGATGAATGCCAAAAGTTTTACTGTCTACATTTGAAAAACTTATGTCTACTATATAAAGGAACATGTGGACTAATTTTTCTGTTAGACACCAGCTTGTCTCCATGGAGGTGTTACTGCTTTGCATGAAATGTTCCACAGTGTGATGTTATACTTAACATATTTTTCAGACTCTAAAGCACACTGGATTAAAAGGCGTAGGGGTGTAAAGATGTCCAAGTCTCACAATACAATATCATCACGGTATGAACCTCACTGTACAATATTTATTGTGATATCATAGGAAAGCTCATGATATGGTGGGGAGGCTCATGATTAGGAATGTAACAATATCCTAATCTCTCTGTACGATATTTTCACGATATACATCTCAGGGTACGATATTTATTGCAATATTTTGTGGAGGCTAAACAGGTAAAACTGTTAATATACTACTTTTTCCTCTTAAAATGCCTTGACAAGACTTAATCCAAAGAACTAAGACTTGAAAGTGAAAGAACTGTTATTTCTTATAGTCTCCACTGAAAAGGAGCAAAGGGTCATGGTGTATGTAGTTCCCTCTGTCTTTTTTTTAAGCTATTGCTGCACCATAACTCTTAATTGAAACAAAGAGACTTGCAATTGCTTATTGTTACATCCCTAATAAGGTGCAATATCAATAATGTTGAATTCTCTCATGTATTTTCATACATAAAGCGCACTGGATTATAAGGCACATTGAGCGAAACAAAACAGTCAGATAAGTCAAACTTTATTCAACTCATTCACAATAACTCTCAACATTGTTCAGTTATAACACATAAAATGCAAAACAATACACTCACTCATTCCTCTTCCACAAATCCATCAAATTCTTCAGTGTCTGAGTTTAATAGTTGGGCGATGTCGGCCTCAAGCCTGCCCAGATCCCTCTCGTCATTATCTGAGTCAGTCTTATTGCTGTTAATTAGCTGTTCAGTGATGATCCCTGCCTTCATGAAAGCTCGGACAACACTTGAGACTGATCCTTAGCCCCGGTGTCCACAATCCATTGGAAGATCGTGGTATAACTTGTCCAGAGTTGCCTCCCTGTCTTGGTGATTGTGTATTGCTCCGCAAGGTTCCTGACTACAGTAGCCGTAATGCCTCGACAATCCATCAAGCGGTGCAGCTTTGTAACTTACCAAAGTTGTACTAAAATATTTTGACAGATTTTTGAGCGTTGTGTACCACATAAAATCGGTTTGAGGTCAGTAAGCACAACCAGAATTAATACATAAGGCGCACCGGATTATAAGGTGCACTGTCGATTTTTGAGAAAATTAAAGGATTTTAAGTGCGCCTTATAGTCCAAAAATATGGTACTTATTTAACATTTTTTTCAGTTTACAGGCATTTTGATTGCAGAAAATACTTAGCAAATTGTGCATTCCTTACTATGAGCAGACTCTCTCTCCATGGATCTGACTTTAACTGGGTGTGGTAGTGGTGGTAGTGGTGGTAGTGGTGGTAGTGTCACCTTCTTGTCTCCATAGAGATACATTTAATACTGTGGGAAAAGTCACATAACTGAACTGAAAGTTTTGTGCCTGTTTCCTGTGTTTTCATCAACCTGCCAATGGGATGACAGATATACAAATATGCTACACATGGTAACACTGTCTCATATTTAATAAATAAACACAAACAAGAGAGTCCACCAGTTTTTTAGCTTTTACCCCTAAAACTAAAATATTTCCATTTGGGTTAACATCAAAACTTTCTCTTGTTACTGTTGTGAGCCAGAATCATAGATCTTTTCTAATGGGCTCAATAATTAGTACTCAACCAGCTGAGACAAATCAAATTCAGCAGTTTCCACCAAAGAAAATACAAAAGTCTGTGATGTATTTTTAAGCATAAAATTGATAGAGCTTATTAGTGCCTTTATTGCAGTATCCAAGGTCTGTGTGAGGGTTGGCCTGACTCTGGACTGCTTGTATTTCCCACACTGGCAGTTGCATCCAAATAAGGTTTAGCATTTCAGTATCAACACCAGAGCAGTGCAAATAACTTCATTCTTGCTCCTCGAGATTTAACTATATCTTCTATAATTTCTTTAAAACAACACATACGAGTTCTGAGAAATGAGTTTGCTCGGTTGTCATAGTTACAATAGAAAACAAAATATTAGTTCCTTTACACTGCATATAAAACAGGTACAATTTGCCACATATCGCAGCGAAACTTCAAAATGCTTTATGTGGTCTTATACATATTAAAACAGTCTAGTCTTATTTAACGCAGACATTCAACTTTTAAGAACTGTAAACAGTATTTTCTACCAGGTCTCTGCAGACTTTTGAATGCAACATGGCTTCAAGTATTTGCAGTTGAACTCCAATTTCTCTGTTCAAATAGTCCTCTGGGACAAGCAAAAATTCTTGCGCAAATATATCAGACTTGCTTTGATAAATGAATGTAAACAAATGCAAGTCAGATGTTGCGACGCATAGAGGCCCTTTAACCTGATTGTTTTAAATAGCCACTGCAGCTCTGCCAGTAAAAGTGATGCAGTCATTTCTTTTATATTATAAGCCCACAAGCATTCATCAAATACAATATTAGTTTGCCAGTAAGTTATTGGCAAGTTTGCTATAGTAACTAACATGTAATAACAGAAAATGTAGTGGAAATTGTTAAGAAATTTGCTGCCTTGGGTATTGCAGTTGGTGGTATAGCTGATAAGAAAGAGAAACATGCTCTTATCTGTAGAATCCCGTCTATGGATTTAAACGCAGATGTATCCTGGGAAAAGTTAGACCCTGAAAAAGGGGTGAAGGTCAAAGGTCAAATTTGAACCAATAAACCTTCACTATCGGTGCCTCCTTCGTGCGCACCATTCATCTGTCCGTCACCGTGTCCAGACAAATAACGGCTAATCTCCAAGTCTCTGTCGGTTGGGTTAAGTGGAGTCTGGCAGTTAAGAGCCTACCGCGAAAACTATGTGGGAGCTTAAAGCTGCTCTTTGTATCTTTTCTAGTGGAAAAGCGAGCCAGATGATTGATGTTATTGCTTTGCATGAAATGTATGTATGGCATTAGTTAGGGATGTAACAGTGATATTGTATCGACAAAGTTCTCACAATAATATCGCGGACCATCACAATATCTTGAATTACAAGTCTCTTTGCTTAAATGAAGAGTTATGGTGCAGCAATAGTTAAAAAAAAGACAGAAGGAACTACATAGATCATGATGCTTTGCTCCATTTCAGTGTAGACTACATGAAGAAATAACAGTTTTAAGCACTTTTAAGTCTTAGTTCTTTGGATTAAGTCTTGGCATTTTAAGAGGAAAAAGTAAGAGGAAAAATATCGTACTGTGAGATGTATATCGTGAAAATATCATACAGAGAGATTTGGATATTGTTACATCCCTAACCGTGAGCCTCCCCTCCATATCGTGAGCTTTCCCACGATATCACAATTAGGGATGGGCATGATTAGTCGATTAATCGATCATTAAGAATTTCATCGATTATGTTCACTTTAATTGACAAAACGGATGTAGGTTGCTGTGCGTAGCGTGACCAAACGGGTCTGTACATGTGTCTCTCTGCACTCAGAAGGAGCGAGACACAAACAGTCGGTCAGCCTGCAACGTACTGAAGCGCATATGCGTATTTAACGATGAATTGTACAAGAAATTCCACGCTTTCCGTTGCGTTCGGGACAAGTGGGAGTCCATGTGCACAGTGTACAAAGCAGCACATATGTTTCAGTGTTCAGTGGGAAAAAGCTTTGCCAGGTGAGAGTCGCACAATGTCGATGACGAGGCCCCACCCCCCTACGGTGTCCTGGTTTTGACAAATACAATTTGGTCACACTAACCTGTATTCCACTGAGTCATGTCGCATCAGCGCACAAGAGCTGTTTTTTTTTTTTCTTCGCTTGATTTATGTAAATTAGCCATGCAGTTTTAAGTTTCATTTCTGTGAGACTTGCGCAAATCTGCATTAAACACATTATAATGTCAAACGGACTGATGTGGCTCTAGAGTGGTTGCAGTTTATATGTCGTTAAGTTGAATTTATTTATGCAGATTAGTAGTGCAGATAGTAATAATGATAATTTTTTATATAAAAACGTTAATGATTAATCGATAATCGATCATTAATTCTCCCGATGATCAATTAAGAAAATTTTATCGAATGCCCATCCCTAATCACAATAAATATCGTGCCGTGAGGTTCATACCATGACGATATTGTATCGTGAGACTTGGATATTGTTACATCCCTGGCATTAATGCTTTACTGTGGAACATTCAACAGACTCCCCACCCAAAAAGTTACATAGTGCACCTTTAACATAGACATTTCTTTGTTTATAATGTAAATTAAAGATGTAAGTTTTCTGATGGAGAGGCCACCATCTACTCTCACATTTAGCTGTGGGACATTCATTAAACGTATCTGTCTCCATTGTGACACTACCAAATGAAATGATGTGATATAATGTAATTTGTAATCAATATCATCCATACCACAGACTTATAAATATCATAAATTGAAGCATACATTTTAAAAAGAAAAAACAAAACTGAAAATATTGAATAAAAATAATAAGTGGCACCCAGCCTTTCTAGTGACAATATTCATTACACCCCACTCACCAATCACTGCTCATTGCTTCTGCTGCAAGCCTCATTTAAGCTCAGAATAATGCTGTCTTGATTGAACAAGCTTTTACTTTACGTCCTCCATTTTAATTAAGATATTTTTCCATCCATCGTTTTGCATACACACACTTCCCCTTATGCACATTGGGCTCACAGCCAGTTCATTTTGTCCATGCGAGTTGGATGCTATTAGTGGTGAGTATGGGGCTTTAGCTTGATTCTCTGCAGTTTTTTGTTCCTTAACAGCGGAAAATGTTGTAAATATGTGCCATAGACGGCCTTCATTCTCCTTTTGGTCCAATAAGTATCCAATAAAATGCCCAGAAAGCGAAAGATGTGTTCCTAGAAATGCTTTATAACAATCCCAGCTATAGTCAGTGTTAGTTTGACATCGATTACATTCTTGGTTGTCTTGTTTAGCATAAGACGCATTTTTACGGAGTGTTGTTCTGATTAAAAAGCTTTTAGAGGGTCCATGGTACAAGATGGAAATTCTCTTTGAACTTTGGGAGTTTATAATTATTACTTAGCATCCATTACGTTTCTCTAACATCAATAGTGATACGTACCCCGCCTTGAAAGAGTTTCGGACATCTTAAAATGATTACTAGGGGTTAAGTAGGGTCTTTAAAGATTTAAAAGAGGACTAAAGGGGGATAAGAAGAAGGCCTCCCAGGAAAACGACATATGGCCTATATAGTGTGGGAGTCAGCTGACCAGCTTCATGCTTTACATTACAACGTCATTCAGTAATCAGGACTGTGGAGGGACCTATAGCAGGCTCCAGCTGATGTCACGCCACACACAGATAAACAATGTAATTCCACACCCAAATGTCGACATTTTCAAGACATTTCTACGTTTTCGCATGAGATTTTAATAATTGGTGAACTCTATATAAACTGAGGAGTTGAATCTCTCACAAAAATTTACTTAAAAATATTTGGACTTTATTTACCACCTAATCAGTTGAATGGCAGTTTAAAAGTGCACTCTGTTGCTTTTTCTGGAACTTTTCTGCAACCTGCTTATTGCTTAATATTGTTGCGTATGGTGTTAAATGTAATTTACTTGGATTCAACAAGCAGGTGACATCACCAAGTGTAACGAGTCAGATCTGTAGAGAGGTGACGCTGCTCACTAGGGGTGTAATGATATCCAAGTCTCACGATACGATATTGTCACGGTATGAACCTCACAGTACGATATTTATTGCAATATTGTGGGAAAGCTCACGATATGGTGGGGAGGCTCACGATTAGAGATGTAACAATATCCAAATCTCTCTGTACAGTATTTTCACGATATACATCTCACGGTACGATATTTATTGCAATATTTTGTGGAGGCTAAACAAAACTGTGAATATGCTACTAAGACTTAATCCAAAGAACTAAGACTTAAAAGTGCTTAGAACTGAAATGGAGCAAAGGATCATGGTCTATGTAGTTCCCTCTGTCTTTTTTTTGCTGCACCATAAATCTTCATTTAAGCAAAGAGACTTGTAATTCGATATATTGTGATGGTCCACGATATTATTGTGAGAATTTTGACAATACGATATCACGATATTTCGGTTATTGTTACATCCCTACCATTCACGTTTTTTTTGTCATTGTCGTGTTTTAAAAATAAATCCGCCTGCAGTGAAATGAAAAAGCTGATATGTTTAATGCCATACTGTTGAACATTCCAGGAGAAACACTATACTATAGACACTATAGAGACAAGCAGATGAGTCTCTTCCAGAAAAGTTACCTACTGTACCTTTACCTTAAACTTTTACATTTCTTTCAACATGCAAGTATTTCAGTATTAAACTTCCAGACAAGTGGAATACTAGAATAAAAAAGAGGACAATTATCCGTCTTGTTTATTAAAGTCAGAAAGAAAGCCGTTAGAATGACACATTTGTATATTGCAACATACTGTGTAACTTTTTAAAGACCATGTTTAGTAAAAGTTATGATCTTAATTGGAGCCACACGTCGTCTATTTCAAACAAACAGACATAGACACGCATTCCTGTTTAAATGTGCGAGTTTCCGGATCTACAGCAGGACTGGTCTGAAATTCAAGCCTGATTTGACTAATTCTTCCATTCTTAATTTGGTTAGCCTTTTCACTCACTCGTGGTCCTGTTTCTGAGGCAGGATTTCCATGGCTAACGTGCTGAGCTACATCTCCACTTCCTTTACACCTGAACTACATTTGCTGTGAGTTAGGTCATCGTAGTCATTTGTAAACACTCACACAACTGCCCTTGAATCACTGCTAGAGCTAATGAGGTCCTGAGCTACAAGTCTACATAACCAATCATCGGATCTCACTTGAAATTTTTATTTTTTTCCTTTATGTTGAAATGAAAGAAATTAGTTTATATGTTGTATGTGTTTTTGAGTGTTGTTGAGATGGATTGTACAAAACTTTAGGACTCATTGAAAGGAGTTGTCATCTAAATTACATGGCTCTTGCTGTAAAACTTTTCATCTGATTTGATTCATGTTATTTTAGTCATCTCTTTAAACATGAAACTGTCAGTGGACTGTAGAAATAGCCAGCACTTATTTAAATGGGCACTTTGTAACTTATCTGCCACATTTTCTGCATGAAGGTGTTACTACTCTGCCTGGAGGGTACCAGAGTATGGCATTAAACTTATCTGTCTTCATTAAGAAGAGCATGATGGCTCCAGGCCAAGTTACAGGTCATATCTGTGGAGAGATGAGTCATCAAGAAAACAGTTTTCCAGGTATTTCATATATTTTGTCATTTAATGCATGCAAATACTGTACACATGTACTCCATTAAAACCTGTGGAGTCAGATGAACCTAATCAGGCTCCTCCAGAAAAGTTAACCTGGCATAAAGTTATATTCTCCTTTCACTGTATATGTGTACTGACTGTCCCAGACAGATAAATGCATTCAAAATCAGATGCCCTCCCTGTTTAACTATCTCCATTTATCTCAAATTGGTTACAAAATCTGCCTGAAATCTGATATCTGGAAGTAAAACTATTGAATGGCACAATCTGGTGTGAGTAATCAAACGGTCCATGATCAGAAAGAAGTCTTATTATTTTGCTGTTTACATTTCATTTTAATAAACTTCTAGCTCCAGAAATCTGATAATAATCAAATTTTGAGAGAGCATGTAACCGCAGCCAGTATAACTTCATTATTCTGTGAAAAGAATACAAACAGCTTGCTTAGAAATATTTGCTTATGAAACAAGTCACTCAGGTTCAGAGTAGGGATGGGCATTCGATGAAATTTTCTTAATCGATCGTCGGAAGAATTAACAATCGATTATCGATTAATCATTAACGTTTTTATATTAAAATGATCATCATTATTATTACTATCTGCTCTACTAATCTGCATAAATAAATTCAAATTTACGACATATAAACCGTAACGACTCAAGAGCCACATCAATCCGTTTTAGATTATATTGTGTTTAATTCAGTTTTGTGCAACTCTCACAGAAACGAATCTTAAAACCGCATCGCTAATTTGCATAAACTCGAAGATAAAACTACAGCTCTTGTGTCGCTGATGCGGTCAACTTCTGTCAGATTAAAAGACATGACTCAGTGGAATACAGGTTAGTGTGACCAGATTTGCGTTTGTCAAAACCAGGACACCGTACGGGAGGTGGGAGGTGGGGACTCGTCATCGACATTGCGCGACTCTCACCTGGTAAAGCTTTTTCCCACTGGACACCGAAACATATGTTCCTGCTTTGTACACTGTGCACATGAACTCACACTTGTCCCGAACGCAACGGAAACCGTGGAATTTCTTGTACAAATCATCGTTAAATACGCATTTGTGCTTCGGTACGCTGCAGACTGACCGACTGTTTGTGTTTGCTCGCTCCTTCTGATGCAGAGAGACACATGTACTGACCCCTGTTTGGTCACGCTACGCACAGCAACCTGCATTCGGTTTGTCGATTAAAGTGAACATAATCGATGAAATTCTTAATGATCGATTATTGATTAATCGATTAATCATGCCCATCCCTAGTTCAGAGTATTTTTTGTGTTTTTATATGTGTATATATGAGGAATATATATATGTATATATGAGGAAAGGATAGTACAAAACTTTATGGCTCCTTCAATGGAGTAGTTCTCCACTCCAAAACAGGGGAGCTTAACACAGGGAAACAGGCCAAAATCAACAAAATATATAAGACAAGTTACAAGACAAGTTTCCCAATCAGGCTATTTATCTTACTCTATCTGCATGTACTAAATAATTACATTTAATCACAGGGTTATATTTGGGTCATTGATTCCTTCAGGCAAAAAACAGTTGCTCTTGATAAAGGTAAAACAGATACAAGATTACAGTTCAAAATGAAATGTGAGTTCTTCCCATACATCTGTCATCGCTGCTTCATCAAGTCACTGTTTACTCTGGTTTAAGTCCAGTTTTTTGTTGATTAAATGTAGCAGCCATTTTTAGCTGAGACTCTCAATATTGTTCTGGCCCATTTAAAAGTCTGACTGTAAGTGTTACCAAACTTTTAAACTAAATATACCCCACACCTGCAGAATCTATTCCCAAGAAATCTGACCCCCATGCCAAGAAAAAGAGTTTTAATTTCTATGCAAATGATCACAGCTCTGGCATGACATCTGTAATGAACTAAATTAATGATCATGTCATAATTTTGTTTTTCCTCACAATAATAAGTATATCTGTAATGTGTTCTGGGACCCAAAACAGTGAATGATTAAATAAGTGTGTGGAGGAAAAGGGCACGCCACAGCAGCCGTAATAACTCATAACTTACATTTTGTTTAGAGAAAGAAAACTAAAGCCACTTTATTTTAACTGACAGACTCCACAGCTCACTCGCAGATGGTGTTTGATTGTGACAAATATTTAACTGCATCCTAAAGTGCTGCATACTGTATAATACTGTATACTGCTGACAGGGCCTAAACCTGTGTGTCTCCATGGATACAAGTAGATGATGCTAATACACTAAGTTACAGGTAACATCTGTAGAGAGGCGACCCCCCCTCGAAGTTAGAGCGCATGCATTTTTGAGTAATAAAAACATGAAAAGCAGGTGATTGGTCCCCCATCAGAAAAAAATAAATAAAAAGTGCACCTTTAACTATCTTAAAAACTACAGGCTATCAACTATAAGGCTTTGAATTTTTTCCAACACACTTTTGTTACAAATCTACTAGCAAACTGTAAGAAAATTCCAAGGTTGTAGGTTTGCATAGGGACGGTGGGGACATGTCACTACCAATATTTGGGGAAGACCAATATTTGCCATTTTATTTTAATAAACCAAAATATAAGTTTATTCCAATATTTTTCCAAACTCAATAGTATTAACAGAACATGTTTTAGTTCACATTTTGTTTATTAGTATTCAGTGATATAACGACAGGGTTATTCCTGGCTGCAACAGAGTGATGTCATTAGTGGAGCCAGGAGCCTAACCTGGGGAAGCGGCACCTGAAGATGTCGGCTTGAGCAGGCGTGAGTGAAGACACTGCGCACCAAACTTTGAAAAACTTTTCAAAAGGAACTTACTTGGCTTCATCTTCAATTAAACTTGTCTTATAATGAGTCGCTGGCACACTCCCTACTCGTGCGCTGTAAGCAGCTGAACTCTACTGACAATATTCCATGGAAAAATGTCTGGACATGACTTCACAAATATCCCATCACCAACAAGCAAAGGGAAATCTGCTACAAACTTCTACATCGCTGTAGATGTGAATAATAGAGGAGCTTTTATTAACTAGAAAAAAATCATTGTTCATCATTGCCCATCATGTTTACAGGTCCAGTCATTTTCAGAAACTTTGAGCTATCTTTTTGGACTCTGCAAAAACACATTGTCTAATTGTACTCATACACATCCTATATTGACAAGTGGCATTGATGGTTGGTTGATGAGTTTGTAGAAAACTTTTGTGCTTAAAGGGTCTTGTTACTCTTTTATGATCAGTGTTATAATGTTGTTTCCTCCTTTAGGTTCTAAAGGAGTTCTTCTCTCAAATTGAAAACGCTCTGTTCCACCTTGTGATGTCACATAGTAATACAGGAAATGCCCCAACTCCATACACCTTCACTAGAATAATCTGAATCATTTTAACTCAAGGTAAAAGGTTACTGTTAACTGTTAACACCACATGAAACCACAGTGTGGAACAGCATTTTGAGCTTTGGAGATGTAAACAGACTAATAATAAAGTATTACTCCAACATGTGTGAATAAAACAAAACACAACTCCAGATATGTTTTTGATGAAGCAACAATATTGCAACATGGCTACAAGCTCACAAGAGTCAATTTTGCGCAACATAGGACCTGTAATAGGAAAAAAACGCTGCCATCAGTACGTGTGTGTTAACCAAAATGGCCAACCTGTTTTTCAACCAGCTCTGTGTAATGTGTTTTAAGTGTTGCTATAATTGTCTCTGTGCGCTGCCTGTTCAGAAACTGTTTGGGGGAGGTCAGATCTGTCAGTTTGGAGCTGTGGTGCCAGGCTGTAGAGGTGAGTGGGACCAGCTGCTTCTCAGATCTGTTTATGAGATCTTGTGTGCTCGTACGCCAACACCAATATCCTCACCACTGCGTCAGGAGGCACGCTACGGACTGCTGAAAACGAACTCTCATAATATTTGGAAGTGCATGCAAATATTTGACTGGTTACACATGAAAGCCCGACTACTAACGCAGTGGAAGAGCTGAAAGGGGAAAGAAACCAACGCTTGGATTGAATTTTATTTTTTATCGTTGTATATTTATGCCACTGCCCAGTAAACAGGAGACTATCTGGCGGTATTGTAGATTAGCAGTTGTTACGCAATTTGAGACAGAACTTTGATCAAATGTAAGGGAACTGCTTTGGTTTTGCCTGTTCTTTAATCCATAGAAGCTAGAAGAATTTGAGTGACATATTTTACGAGGATTTGGAAGGAAACCACAAAAATCATGTTACTGAAAGATAGCCATTGTGCCCAAAAGTTGTCATGCTGAAACCAACCGTGTCTTTCTTATTACAGTATTTTGTATCAAAGTCGAGAGCTACCATTTTAAAGCTCTCTACGACCCATGAACTTGGTTATAATGATGTTGAAGTGGTTCGAGAGAAAGCTATAGGATTACACAAGGTTAGAAGTTCAAGTTTAAGCAGCCATTTTGAAAAAGCCACAACAGAAGCAGCGACAATCACGTGGCTGACCAAAAGCATACCCAATATCACATTTTGTTTTATTTTATTACTTTTTGTGAACGATTCATGAGTGCGGATAAATTTATGATTTGTTAAACATTTGAAGTTAAAGTACGAGCTCTGGTCTCTTTTATTTCTTCAGCTTTTCTCTTTTTGGAGTTGCAAAAGTTTATGACGTCCCCACTCAGAGCTTTCTATGTGGTGAGATATTAAGCCAGCTGCTGTTACTGAAGTGTAATGTGTTTGGGGTTGTCATCCAACAGTTATTGTAGATTTGCATGTGTTAGTTCTACAGTATTGGCTATTAATTGCTAACATATTAGGGAAGGGCATTCGATTTAAATTTTCGTTGTTTTTTGATTATTAATTAATGTTTTTATATTAAAATGATTATAATTATTATTACTATTACTAATCTGCATAAATAAACTTAACTTTACAGCATATAAACCATAACCACCATAGAGCCACATCAGCACATCTGACATTATAATGTGTTTAATGTAGCTTAATTGTGCATATTTGTTAACGTTTTACAGAAACAAAATTTTAAATCACATGACTCATTTGCATAAACTATTAATGTTTCTCTTAGAGCAGCTCTTTATTTAACAGTCATTTCACTCACTTTATTTATGTTGGTCACTTTAATTAGTTTGGCTACTGTTTTGATGAAAAGACTGAAAAGTGTTTGTCTTTTGGACGCATACGCACACCACTTTATGTTGCAGTAACTGGGATACCGTGTGTATACATGCACCATGATGAAACCGGGATACTCATAAAGCACTGATGTGCTGTAAACACACTCCCTGAGTGGTACAGTGATCTCCAAGGAGCCAGAGCCCAAACGTGAGTCTGTGGGACATAGGTTTTTGCGCTGTCAGACGCAGCAACCTCCATTCAGTTTGTCGATTAAAAATGAACGTGATTGACACAATTCTTAATGATCAATTATCAATTAGTCAACTAATCATGCCCATCCTTATAACATATTTAGATCACCTTTTAATGATTTAAAAATGCTATATCTGCCAAAAATAACATTAACATATTTAATAAATTTCTTTTTTGTTTTTGATGCTTTCTCTCTTCACTTGCTCCCCACACCAAGTCACTTCCCCTTAAGCACTCTATCTCAACACAATTGGTGTGCATTTTACCAATGAAATTTCTGCACATCACATCAGGTTTGTCAAGGTTGCTTGTTGTGTATCTTGCTTTTGTATATTTATGGAGAATTGTCATGTGGGTGTCTGGATATTCTCTGCTTGAAAAGAACTCAGACTAAATATGAAGGAATATGTGGTGGAATATAACAATATGAAAGTACTGTACTTAAGTAGGAATTTCAGGTATCTGTATGTTACTACATTTGAGAGCAGTTATCTGTTCCTTCTCTTCACTACATTTCTGAATAGGACTGAAAAGTTTTTTTTTTTTTATAGTATAAAACCTGCTGTAAAGACTGAGGTGTTTATTAATAACACATTAATAGTTTGAGCAATGAAAAACAGTCAAGAAAAAATATGAATTTAAATGTTTCTATGATCACAAATCTTTGTCAAAGTCACTACAGTTGAAACTTTATTAGAAAATTTGTGAGAAATACTTTTACTTTTATCCTGTAAGTACATTTGAAACTGGTACTTTAATACTTTTACTTAGATTTTTTTATGTGATACCTTTTACTTTTGAGTATGTTTTTGCTCCTGTGTCTATACTTTGACTTAAGTAACAAAATTGAGTCCTTCTTCTGTCACTGATTATAACAGATCAGAAACTATTATCATATGGGCCCTTTAACCTTATCTATGAAGCTACAAAACAAAATAAAAATCCCCCAAACATCCATAAAAGCGCAGACTGCCTTCTCAACCGTCAAAACAGCCCATTGTGTCTGATACAGCAATGAACGGTATGTGCTCCAGAAAGATGACTTCACTAAACATTTGAAGATGACGAGACAAACATGATATGAATCAAATGTCCCGGCCTTTGTAATTCAGATCTGACAATAATAGTCATAATTACGCCTGGAAGTGTAGCATCAATAAGTTTTAATGTCATTCATATGGGCTTAAATGGAGGGAGTTTTCGCGTTAACTGTCACCACTGTATTTGTTTGTCAGGCTACTATGACAAATGACTCAGAGGAACTGACTTTGATTGGATTAAGTTGCCTTTATAGTCTGAGTGACACTTGTAGCAGCAGGTTGGTGGGAACAATAATCGCAAGTCAAAGGTCGCGCTGTTCAAACCTATCGATAATGAAGATACTTGACATGACTATTCGCCCATTCGTCATCGTCATGCTGACATCGCGTGACGTTTTAATGAAGTTCACATGTATATGGGATATACTGGGCTGACTATAGGAAACAGGCAACTTCTGGTCTATAGTTTATGTTTTTTCTAGCTGCTTTTAAAAATGAATCCACCTAAATATTAAAACGAAAGATGTGATTTTAAAGGTTCTATATTATACAAGCCATATTATAATGTTGTTAACCTTCTCACTCCTACATTGCAGGGCTGAAATGATCCAAATGATTCTAGTGAAGGTGTTTGGAGTTTAAAAACACAGTGGAGCACTTCCTGTAATACTACATGACAACATGAGGTGGTGTTTTCTGCTTGAGATAAAGAACTTAGCCTAAATATGCAGGATTGTGTGTTAAACTTGTGTGAATGAAACAAAAAACAACACCTGTTTTTTTTGTTTTGTTTTTTTGACAAAACCACATTAAAGCATCGATCAGAAAATTGCGTAATATGCATAAAAACTTTAAATGGAGCTTCAGGCCTAGAAAATATGTAGTTTTGCAATAGGCAAATATAGTACTATTATGACCCGAATAACTAATTTCTCAGTTGGCCTAAATGCAACTTACAAGTGACCAAATTCCTCTATCTGATTACATCTCTAATTTAAACTTAAATGAAAAATGACAAGCCTTAAATATTTCCTGTTTGTTTACACTCTTCGTGACACAGCTAACTTCCCATCAATCACTATGATCATTTCCAGGGGCAGGGCATCTTGTGTAAAACTGCCATATTACTGTGGTCTGTTTGCTAATCCTGAACAAGTTGATATTATTATGATGTTACATAATATGAAATACCAAAAGTAGTTAAAGGCGCTGTCTTAAAAATGTGAAAAACAGAACTTGCGGTAGTTCTTTTTAAACAGTCTGCAGTGGGTCCAAGTTATTCTTTACTTTCCTAACGCATTCCTAGAAGACCAAAACAAAAATAAAACATAAAAAAAGAGCACAGGCATGGTAACATTACCTTACATCAGGGGCATAACAGAAAAGGTTCAGAGGGCAATAAGAAAACAATATCAACACAGCAGTGATGTTGAGTGTACAGAAAACTCTAATTACTCGTCCACCCAAAAGATAAAATAGAACCGGAGCATAAATGTAATGTGGTGTACGAAATACCCTGCATGTCCTGCAATAAAACATACATCGGGGAAACTGGGAGCGCGTTAAGTACACGAAAAACATAGGACAGAATGCGAGAAGGAAACTGAGAAGGCAAAACACGGGCAACAAAACACAAAGCAGACAAGGAACAACTCAAATCAGCCATCTCTGACCACTGTAAAAGAGACGACCACATTATGGACTGGGACGGAGGAAAACAAACACCGTCACTCGATTAAAGAGGCAATCGAAATACGGAAACATGCCCACGGGATGATAAACCGGGATGAGGGGGCTTTTTTACTCCCACACACCTGGGATATTGTCCTGAGGAAGTCGGACTGCAGATGGACCTGTCGTCTTGCCTCCACCGGTAGGAAGACAGCACCAAAACCTGTTTAAATGAGCTGACTGGACACATCACAGCAACATCACGTGAGCACTCTGAGGAAGAGCACTAGTGAACAGTCGAAACTGTCAGGTATGAAAACAAACTCTTGGACTGAAAAAAGAACCTAATAACATACATTCCTAGAAGAGTTTGGATGCTAGGGCCGATAAAGCTAAAAACAACTAGCATCCTAACAGCGCATTTCCGGGTTTGTGGACAATAAAATGCTTTAACATTTATTTATTTTTTTAATAATGTAAGGTTTATTCTCACTGCTATAGTTTTTGTTATTTAGGACAACAGAATATAACATTTAACGGAATATAATAATCAACATTTAACAAAATACAATAAGCAACATAAAACAAAACACAAAAACATAAAGCCACACCCACAACAAATACAAAACAACACAAAAAGCCCCCCCATTTCCCCCGACCACACACACTGACACAAACTGGGTTAAATAAAACAAACATAATGTGGTAGTGCAGCATAAACACACCGCTAGGCCCCTTTACATTGATATATTTTGGCCAATTTATAATTCAAATTCCTGTTCTCTCTTTCTTCCTTTTTTTCCCTCTCCCATTTTTAAATAAACATTTTTAGTCCCTATACTTAAACGCTTTATAACTTGATACAGACAGCACACAGAGGCTGCTTATACAATATATCTGTATTGAGTCACGACCAGTAGCACTCAACTAAATGATACCACAGTCTTTTTATCCAATTTGAATGTAAGTGCTTTTATTAACCTACTTTTCAATGGCTGCTTTCCTGTTTGTGTACATTGTGTTGTTGCTGACAGGTGTCACATGACTTTGTAAAGAATCTCTCCTCGGGGCAGACAGGAAAAACAAAAGGGAGAGAGAGGTGAAAGGCTGTCTCTGTAGTACTTCCTCCCCAGACACTTTCTCACACACGACGGAGCTGGGACATCCCTCTGACCTTTAGAGCCAAAACCCTAACAACAAAACGCCACTTCAATGAGCTGAAAATGGATCCTTCACAAGCGGAAACCACCTCGGCGCGCGGAACGGCCCAGAATAGCTGTTAGGAAGACAATAGTGATAATACTGTAAAGGAGGATGCGCTTGTGTATTGTACGAGACAACAATAGCGGAATGCAAACTCGCAACTGCACCGCCCATTGGATCCAGTAGCCTCCCTCCACAGACCAGGCTTTTGTCCCCGGTCCAAGAGTATAGAGCTCTGGGGCTGTGGGCGAGTGTGTGTCAGATAACAGGTGAGCACTACAGAGACAGAGTGACTAAAGAGCTGCCTGAACACTTCCTTTCTTTTTCATATTTGTTTTGATAGCAGCAGATCAGCCTGGGTGGAAAAGGGTTTAATCTGTTCCATTGCAGCAAAAAAGGCTTGGCTATTTGTATGGTGTCTCAGTACAGGAGCTCTGGCAACTGGCCCATACCAAAAGGATGTAACCACTTTATTTGATGTAAATGTGCTCAAAGAATGAAATGTTGTCCCACTATTTTTACCTGCTTGTCTCCATGGAAATGTTGTTCCTTTAGCTGTAATCTTCCATAGTATGAAATGAAATCCTCAAAAGTTGTCATGGCCTACTTTTTTGGCATTACTTTTTGGCAAATAATAACACATCTGCATCTTGCATTTTGTTGATTTTTTTCAATAAAAAAATGATATTTAGATGAAGTATTTATGTTTGTATTTAAATAATTACATGACGTATTTACATTTGCCGCCCAATTTTCGTCACCTGACAAACTCGAGATTAAACAGTGGCAGTCGATGCACGTGCAGAGTTCTGTAGTGCAGTTAAGGACAGCAAAATGGCGAGTGTTAAAGTACGAAAAGTTGACAGTGCCGAGTTTTTAAAGAACAATGGACGACCGATTATTTTTGTGTTCAGTGTGAGGAGCGTGCAGTTTGTCTGATATGTAAAGAAAGTGTGGCGGTTTTCAAAGAATATAATCTGCGTCGTCAGGGTCAGACAATTCTGTTATACGGCCGACCCGACCCTGGCCCCCATCACAGTCAAGAGCGATAATGTGGCCCCCAGAGAAAAAAGTTTGGTGCCCCCAGTTTACGTCAAAGATGTAAAATATAACTTTTTGGTTGGGGGTCCGTCACCTGCTTGTTTCTCTGGATATGTCTGCCCAGATCTACCTTACACGTATTCAATTACAGGTAGTTTTATAGCTTAAAAAAAAAAAAAAAACAGGCACTCAGATCTGAACTGTAACTTGGCCTGGTTTGGTATTAGTGAGGATGGAATTTTTAAATACCAGACTGAAATATTCCAGACAAACCAATGGAGAAAAGTATTTGCCTCCACCAGAAAATGTACACAATGCACTGCTAACTAATTTGCTTTACTGTTCTCAAAATACAATAATGGAAGAAAACAATTGCCATAATTATTAAGTCGATAAATAATATGACTTGCAACTACTATCATATTTGAACCCAAAAACCTCTGGGCGATGTAGTATAAGATTACACATTACTATATTTCATAATGGACTGTCCTGTTTCAGCTTTATGCATTGTGTAAAACTACTGCATGATATGAAAACAGAACACAGTGTCTCAGAATGTCCGTCCACCAAACTATAAGACAGGTGTTTTGTTTTGTCATTGTTGAGACCCCAGATTGAAGATAAAATGATATGTAAACCCTCCGTTGTATAGTTTAAGAGTCCAACTTCCATAGCAACACAACTTCTTTTATTACTACAAATGTTTAGCAGTGAATGTCACTCCCTATAGACCCCACACAAATGTCAAATTAAGGCATAATTCACGGTAAAACATGAATTGCCTTTGCAGAGCTAACCCTAACCTCCAGTGAGCACTCATCTCTTTCTCTCCCTCCTATTGCTTTCCTTCCTCTGTCTCTCTTTTTGTCTCTCCTCTTTCCTTACTCTCTCTTTCCTTGCTCTCTCTCTTCCTCTCTCCTCTTTGACATTGGTTGGACTTGGCTCTGTCCCTCTGCTCTTTCTTTTACAATGGACTTATGCTTATGGAGACAATGATGTGCAAAACATACTTAGGCCCGCCCCTTTTAAAATCCCACCCAATCATTCAATCTCGTGCCATGAGGTTAGCATGGATGGATTAAGCATAGTGATCCAACAGTTGTGCCTGGGTCTTTTCCCTTTACAGTCGCTGTGAGCTCATAGATAGACTGTTGTTGTCTTTGAACGCCCACGCCACCGTCCAGAAGAGAGAGAGAGGAGGCGGGACAGGCCAAAGTTTCCCCACACATGTCCCGTTTAAGACACTCTGAGGAGCACTAAGAGCATTCATCCAGGTTCAGAATGGTTTGGTGTTTTTTACTTTATGTTTTAAAAGAAACTGTAACCTGCACATAGACGGTGTAAAGACGTGGACTGAGGGAGTGTGACGTCACCCGTAGTGTTTGACTCCAGTCAACTGAAGTTCATTGAGGTTACTGTTACGTGCCAATTTGGCGCAGAATTTCTTATTTGGATATGACCACGAGTATCATAGCAACCAAAGAGCCAATCTGGAGCGAGGCTGTGGAAGGTAACGCTCCGGCACTGCTGGTTTCGCAGGAAGCAGGCACCTAGCAATGCTGTCAATCATACCTGTTGTTAATGCTACATCAAGAAGATGGACAAGCAGCTTTTTAACACGCTTGGAATGAAAGATTTTTAGAAATCATTTGTACGTCATTTCACTTTTACCATTAGCCTATTTGAACCAATATAAAAAACATGCACTTTTATTACCTATCCTTTTACTTTGCAGATTTTGTCCTCCTCTGGCCTCAGCCTTATTTTATTTGAAATAGGATCAGAAGAAAACAGCCAGTAAAAAAAAAGGGTCATGAGCAGGAGAGATCCCAAACACCAGTAACATTTTGCACTTTTGCACCCTTGAAACAGAGAGGGAAGTTGGAACCAGAGACACAGGAACTAGGGCCAGTGCCAAGTATTACATCTCCACTGACTCACTCACCAGCAGCCCCATAACCCTAACTTAAGTTAGCCTCTTAGCCCGGAGCAGAACAGCCACTTAACAGCCACATCACACATGATTTTGGTTTAAACATGACCGCAATGAGACCAGAAGATGACATAAGGATGATTTGTCATGATGAAAGAACACATATAAAATGAATCCTATTTAAAACCATATTTGTGTTTGTTTTCCAAGTCAACATCAACAGTATTGTGTCTCCCGTCGTAGGTCTTTGAAGAGGAGGCCAGTTTTTCAATCAGTGTTGAGTTCATATGAAATGCAGTGACGGTTAAGAGGCAGCTGCACTGAAGATGAGAGATAGACGTAACTTGTATTGTATTCAAAGGGACATCCTCATTAGTATAATGCTTTATGAGTTCTGTATATTTTTACTTATCGGCTGCTTGTAGTTACTTTCAAAGCAGGTGGCCAGGTCATGACCCGGTATCTCATGAGGTTCTGCTATGTTCTTACAGATTCTAGGTTTCCACTGGACTTGCAATTCAAATAGTTTTAGCAAATTACTGCAATTATTCAGTTAACAAAATGTTCTTTGTAAACAAGAATTCCTGTCATATTTGGTATAAAACCTGCAAACGCTTTAGTTTATTTTAGACCTGTATAAACATGTTCGGTCATGGTATGGGATTGAATTTTTGTATTAGTTAAGCAGTTAAATTTTCAGTCTTCCCTCAAATATTCAATGAGTCAAATGTGAAGGACCAGTCTTTCTATGAGGAAAATAAAATAAATACATGGTGAGTTGCCAATGTTGAACCACACAGGGAAAAATAATAATAATAAAAATGTGAGCATGATGTGATTAAATAAAAATGTATGAATAAAATTACCAGACAAAAAGAATTATTTAACAACATGCACAAATGTACAGGGCCGTCTAAGCTCCCCAGAGTTCATACAGTGAATTTTGGTTCCTGTATTGGGTGTGTAAGACCACGTTTGTATCTCCACTACCTCCATATGTTTTGCAGAGGCCTTTATTGAGTTAGTGAAAGTACCAAAGTGTAATTGCATTTGACATAGATGGAGCCATGTGTTTCAAACATGTCAGACCTAACAAATAGTTCTTCCCTGCAGGTCAGGACTTACTGACTTTGTAACTGGAAACAAGACAGGAGAGGTTAAAGAATACAGACCTCCAACAAGATAATGGGCAATTTTTCAGTCTTCAGTATGATCCTTTACCATGCATTTATTTATTTACAACTGTTTTCATCACAGAAGTAAATACTCTTAAATACATTCTTCATAGTGTGAGTAGGTTTGCCTCTCCAGAGATCTGACCCATAAATTGACCTTATGCTTGTAATTTGCTTTAGAGGCTTGACAAATCACTGCTCTGTTGTGTTTTCCATGTTAGGCGGCTTCCCTTCATGGAGAATAATGCATATGCAACAAGACCAGTCATCCAGTTAGGTGGTCCAGACCAAGGTCCTTGCTCAAAATCTGGAGAAGAGTCCCCTGACACTACGCTACTCTGTGTTTGAGAGATGGGGTCAAATGCCAAGGACGTACATTCTATGATCCAGATCTTCCCAGGAAAACTCTTTTTGTGTGGTGTTGGCCATACTGAAAGGCTGGTTTTCTCACAGAAAAAGCCATTATACCATTAAAACCTTTGTTCTGCTTTAACAAATATTTATAAATTCCAGTATATCACCGATTTATTTATATGTAACTATAGCAACACATGTCTAAAAACTGGTTTGACTATATTCCTCAAGATGACAAACTCCAGTACAGCCAGGAGGTAAATCTGATGGAGCAGCTGGTGGTAGCACCCCCCAATCCACACCAGACTTCTGGACCATCTGAACAGGTGGTCGACACCTTTCTAACTCTGGAGGAGTTGCAAAGGGATAAGCTAGGACCTCACAACAGACAGTGGTCTAAGGAGGAAGAGGAGAGTGGCATGCTCTTACTCATGTCATGACTCCAGACTGCCTCTAAAACCACTCAGGCCAGAGACAGTGAGGAACATCTGCTGGAGGAGCTGGAAGACCTCAAGAAGGCTAGATAGAGAGACCTTAATCAGCACGAGGAGGTAAAGCTACATTTATTGAGGAAAATTAAGCTGATAATTGTAGCTCATAACTACAAAGGACAGAACAATCTAAGATCTTCAAACTGAACTGGACAAAGTGAAATAGGAGAGAGGAGCACTGTTAGTCCCTTCAGCTGAACTGAAGCCCCTGCCTCGGTCCAAAAATATTGAGGTCTGGCAGAAAAAAAGGTCACAGAACTGACAACAATGTTGGAGCAAATCTGAGAACATTCCTGCAGAAAATCCAAAGAGTGGAAGACTGAAAAGCAGAGACTCCAGAAGAACTCTGCTGATCTGAAATCTTTGGAGAATACAGTTCTGAGGGGAGTGGAATTCTCACCTGGAGCATACACTGGCCAAACTTAAAACAGACATGTCTGCTCTGGTACAGTTCTCTAATGAACTGGAGCTAAAACAACAAGAAGAGGCTGAGCAGAAGGTCCAGATGCTCCAGAAAATACAATACACAGGAACACAGGTCCAAAAGATGGAGGAGGAGAATGCCATTTTGAGGACCTGTGAGGAGCTGACGGACACTCTTGAGGAGATCTCAGGGAGAGCAGTCATTAAGAACAGTGTGCTACACCAAGCGGCAAAGCAGGAAAAACAAATCAAAACTGCTCTAGAGGAGAAGACGGCTCTCCTGAAGACCTGTGAGGAGGATTAATTGGTCAATGGCGTCCTTAGTCGGCCAAAACATTTATTAATCAATTTTTATTATAATTTTATTAGAACCATTAGAAAGGAGAAGGTATATTGTGCAAGTCAGCTGAAGATTTGGGAGAGAATCAAGGTCATGTTTTGATCTGATATTTTACATCATATTAAGTACAGTTTTTCCTAGTATTTCTCTGTATAGTTTTTTGCTTGATTTTCCATGCAGGTGTAGTCTTGTGAGTGCAGTTTGGTTCAGATATGTGGTCAGAGCTTAATAGTTTTGTGACATCACCCATAGCATTCAGTCTAGTCAAATGAAGCTCACAAGGCTATCAGTTAGTTATTTGGAGCCAGGTCCATATTAACAAAACGGCAAAATAAAAACACCAGGATCATGTAACATTTTAAGACCAAAATAACAAGGTTCACTACAGCAGTTACAGAGAGAGGGGTGACAGTTTTTCAAAGTAAAGTAAACTGGAGCCAGAGTTGATGAAACCGGAAGACACAATTGACCCAGAATCCCCTGTGTTTGAGTGTAGGGCCCTGGTGCCATAGACAACACTACTGCTCTGTGTTATTATAGGACTGTACCAGAGAGGTGCATTCATGACACACTTTTGATTTTGATTTGATTCAGTATTCATTTGCCGGGATAGTTCAGTTAATTTGGGCAATTGTGAATGCACAATTGCTTTCTAATCTGGGCCAAACTCTGATTGGGGAGGTGGGTCTTGATCCGCAGCGGTTCATTTGATTTGTGAACACGAAAACAAACGGACCAGAGAGTGGAACAAAACCAGGAAGTGACCCATGTAATACCCAGGTCAAATAGGATGTTGGCAAATCTCATGCCCATAAAATGCTTTGCAGATGGCATTCCAGTTGGGATTGCACTGTGGGCAACCTGTACCACTGCACCCTTGTACCAGGAAGTAAGGGGACCTGTGCATGAGCTCCCTGGGAATCTGTCAAATCAGTCAAATCTTACCATTCAAATAGATTTGTCTCCTGAAGTGACTGTGCATGACCTAAAAATACATTTTTTATTCAATATTTTACCAGGTAATTCAACTGAGAACAGCAGAATCAGAATACAAACGCTCACACATCAGTCATAACACAAAATAGTGAATCGTAGCATAAGACAGTGAAACATTTTTAGATTAAAGATATAAAAGTGTTAAAAGCATATTCACTGATCCTGTCAAAATTTAATTTTTAAAAGTACACAGAGGTAAAAGTGAAATACGTTTTAAAGTCTGTTGTAGCTGGGTTGGCAGGTGATTGTACAGTTGGTCCTCACCTTAAGATATAAGAAAGACAAGTGTTTGAGTGCTGGTCACCTCTCTTCTGGATCCAGTGGAAATCCAGCATTATTTACTATAATGGCATCTGCTCCAGAATAAAGTTTAAAAAATTTAAATAGTACAATCATTGAAGCAACTGAAGCGATGATGTCACGCAAGTCCACAAGTTTTTCTGTGGGGGGAAGACGGGAGCAGAGATCAGTCATTCGATATTTGGAGCACACAAAGACAGATGCTTTTTAAACACAACCCACACCTAACACTATACTTGCCCTGACGAAGACCATCCTGCTGGTCGAAATGCGTTGGCCTCCCTCCATGTAATAAAAGACTTCTGATATATTCAGTTCAGTTTGTACCTTGCCCACCTTTACATTTTTCAGTAAGGGCAACATTCTATTAAGATTACAAGTTTAACCCTCGTAGAGCACCTGTACTGCTGTTTTTAACTTTTTTATAATCCAGTGAAGCGCTCTACCTCTTTTCTTCACCTGACTATACTTTTTTATCAGGATAATTGATGAAACTGAATTTTCCAGAAACAAGAAGCAGGAGAAAAAAATGCCACTAAGGCAATTAATGAGCACAACACGCCTGTTGAGGCCGTTGTCAACCAAGGTCCTGAAAAAATTGACAAAAGATTACATATTAAAACAAAGAAACTGTGCAGGTTCCTCAACCTGAAAGAGGGTCACACCCTGAGACAGTTGAGGGACCAGCTCAGGAGACTATACTGTACTGTTCAATCTCACACAACCCCAGAATCATTGAACCCCTCCATCCCAAGTACAGCTAATCAGGATGTCGAGAACAAATCCAAAGTCCAAATGAGGACATGGAGGGAGTTTGGGAAACACAGGAAAAAAACACCGCACAAAAAAGCAGGTCCAGGTCCCTCCTGCATCCAGTGGACCAACATTCAATCCCAGGCCCAGCATCCAGGCCCAGAGTCCCCTTCCCCAAAACACAAGGTGGGCCTAGCTACATCCACGACAAGCACAAGATGAACCAGAGAACTAACCAAGAGAGGTATCTGGCATCCACAGCCACATGTGGAGAGATATTCCAACCAACCCAGATACCACACATAGATTTGGCATGCCCCCTACTATACTGCTATACTACTATACTACTATACTACTATACTACCTACTATACCGTACCACCCACCCACCCACAAATTACAGGCACGAGATGCCCACCCTCCATAAAACACTGGCCATACCAGCTTGTCAAAGCCTGATCCCATCAGATCTCAGAAGCTAAGCAGGCTGGGCCTGGGTAGTACTTGAATGGGAGACCACTAGGAATTCCAGGTGCCACAGTGGGGCGCCAGTGGCAAAAAAACTGTCTTTGTGTCCTTAGGCAAGACACTTTACCCACATTGCCTAGTATGAAAGTGGTGTGTGTGTGTGTGTGTGTGAGTGATGGTGGTGGTCGGAGGGGCCGATGGCACAGATTGGCAGCCTCGCTTCCGTCAGTCTGCCCCAGGGCAGCTGTGGCTACATTAGTAGCTTACCACCACCGAGTGTGGAGTGACTGAATAATGAACTGTAAAGTGCTTTGGGTATCTTGAAAGGCACTATATAAATGCAATCAATTAATCAAAACTGGGTTCCATGTGACAGGAGGTGGGCCATTATAATGAGAGACAGAGCAGGGTTGAGCAAACAGTCAAATCCAATTCTAGATTTGGTATGGGTGAGGAAACAAAACCAGCTGAGACCAAAACTGATTCAACTTCACAGAAAGAAAAAGAAAAGCCAACATTAGTGTCTTCTCCAACACCTGTGACAGAGGTCAACAAACAGGGAGCAGCCAATGCACCAAATGTCGGTTTAGAGATGTGACGTCTGATTCTACAAGTGAGATACAAAAAAAAATTTTTTTTTAAAAAGACAGGAGGTAGAATCAGACCTTAAGATTACAGGTGAGCCTCATCCAATAAAGAGCCACTGTGGCCAGTGGCAAGAAACCTGTAAAAGCATCTACTTCTGAACCTGAAGATACAAAGCCAAGTGTTTGATTCTATGCTGAAAACCCAGATGAAGTAGACCAGATGAGGACTTCTTACACTGACCAAATTTTTTTTAATTTTTCATCAATGCGCCAGACCACTGTAGAAGAGAAGAAAGACTCACAGCCAGTAACCAGGGTAAAAAGAGTTGGAAAAGGTGAGTGCCCCTTCCAATGATGGACAGGTCAAGGCTGCACTAGACCATGTCAATATAACCACAGTGGACACAAGGGAAACCACACATTATTCCAGGAATAACAGACAAAAGACACAGACTAAACACAAGACAACTCGCATAACACAACAGACAGAGTTGTTTCAAACAAGGCTTTAAAAATAAGCCCAAAGAAAATCATCACAATCATTATGACAACCACCCTAATTATGCACCATGGGTCAAACATATACAGACACGCTCCACTTCATGGTGGACATAAACCTGTCTACACACCCAACCATCCAAGACAAAACAGAACAACAAGAGAGAAGCATACCAGGCCCTCCATCCATTTATTTAAGAACACAAAACAGGTTATCAATACGTTTGGGACATACTTTTGGAAATACTTTTGTTTTAACCCATAAAGACAATCCATTTTGGACCAACAGAACCAGACCAGAGGTAAAACGTGATAAAACACTCATTAAATGGACTATTGCATTTAAACATGATATGAACGTCAGCGTTTGCTTTGTACAAATGACACTTTCCAATAAAGTATAGCACAGCTGTATCGATAAATACCTTGGTAACTTACGTATTTGTTGATTTACTTCCTGGATTGTTCGTCTGGAGTTTTGATGGTGTTGCAATGACCGAATGGTGTCCCTGCAGCATTAGCTTCATGCTGTTCCTAATTTCCTCTGTCATAAGTTTCATGTCCCAGTTCATTTTAAAGCCAGAACAGACTGTCCTGGCGTGTTTAATAAACAGAAAATCAAATGAGCATGTAAGCAATGCTACAACAGCAATGCTAAACTCCACAAGCTTTGTCTGCATACAGGTGTAATATGAGAGGCTGGCCCAGTGTCCTGTGGAGTATGTCTTTGTCATCTTGTACATATATATATATATTTCTTTTTTCTTCCTCCACTCTCTATTTGAACAATATGCTTTCATTCCTGTATATTGCTGTATTTTGGCCAATATTTTGCTCGAATCCAGAAAATAAAGCAATATAGATTTCCTTATTCCTTAACACTAAAATGGGAATATGAAATACATGGACCTGGTGTTGCCTGCTGTTGTGAAGTTTGAGTCCAGTATATTATCAGTGTTTTCACACTAAGGCCCGTTCTGCACTGGGTAAAGGCAGAGGGATTATATGACAGGTTGGTAGTGAGTTCATACATCTGTGAGAAACAGCAGCTGTTTTCTAGTAATGGCTGGTTCTCAATATTTTATGGCAAAAGGAGAGAAGATCCGACAATTTGTATTTACTACCACTGAATGGGCACAACCGCAAAAGTGCTCGTATGTTGAAGATATTTATATTCAAAGGCAGCGCTGTGGTGCACCTGCTCTTTGTTTTGATAAATAATTGAACTCTTTTACTAGGTAACGGTTACCTGAATGGAGGTGGAGGATTATGGAGAACTTTATGAGGTCTCGTTTGGCTGCATCTTTATGCACACATGCTCCACTCTGGATATATTTACTACACCACATTTACTTGGGATTTACGTTTTTACCAGGACAGTGGAAGAGGAGGAGGATGTTCATATTCTCTGTTTGGCTCCAGCTTTAGACGGACACTGCAGACTGTGCATGTGGATTTATTATTACGGACCCAGGTCCCACGTCTGAATCAAGCCAGAGTGAGCCGCCTCTGATCAGCTTTAACATTGTGGAACACAGTGGATATTACTTCTAAATATTATGCAATCAAAATGAAAATTTTTTGTTTTTTTTGTTTTTTTTTCCAGATCAGAGTTTGATTGTGCATTCACAATTCCAAAAATGAACCAGACTATCCAGGCCAGTGGATCCTGATTTGAATTATAAGTTATTGCTTTATCTAAAAAGTTCCATAATATGAGACTGAATTCATCGATCCTGCATTTATTCAGTTGTACCTATTTTTACTGCTGAAGCATACCCTGAAAATGATGAATGCTCACTGTGAGCGGGGCTGCCTCACCACAGGGCTCACCTGTAGGCAACATCTGCTTTTCAAAATGAAGGTAAATATGTTTAAAATCATACTGTGGTACATTCCAGGCAAAGCAATAGCATCCCCATGGAGACAAGTACATGGCAGTTCCTTCACTATAAATGTTACTCAGTGCACCTTTGGATAACTGACTTTTTATGTACCGTAGTATAAAGTGTAACAAACAAGTTAACGTAACATGACACTGAAAAAACCTTGTGTTGATTAGTACCGTAGCTTGGAGCGGGGATAACAGTTTAGCCACATCTTTGCTTGTTTAAAACTATATAGAATTTCTTAAGAGGTGCCGTGTGTGGGGCCAGTGCGTGAAAGACTATCCTACAGCTCTTTTATATGCGCAGACAGAAAGAAAATCCAGCATTTGAACAAAATATGTCATGAAACGGAAAGGCCCCACCCATGCTTTACTTGAGTTGCCATGAAAGAGAGTGTGCAGGGCAGGATATCATAACTATTAAAGAGGAAACAAGGCTTAACCCAGGCCAACAAGCTGCTATTAAAAACATGAATACCACATTGTGTTGGTGGTCTGTAGCGTAGGCTTAAAATAACAACTTAAACACGACTCGCATTGCAATATTTGCCTTAGATACATCCACCTTTCCGCGTAATCAATGCTGTCATTCATGGCCGCTACTAAGAAATCCTTACAAAAACGTATAAAAAATAGGGTTGGACCACTGTAGCGAGCACAAAGACAGCTAAAGGAGAGGTAATAGTCTTTGACATGTTCAACTTCCTCCACAGGATTCATTCAGATCAACTGGGATGGTGTGTTGCAAGTGATGGTAAAAATGCCGGAAGGTTGAAAAACGTTGGAACTCCCCAGACAAGTGAGTCTGTTGGTCCGGATATATCGACTCTTCATCTTGTTTTCAATTATTTACATGAGTCCGAGGTGGAAGACGTCTTTAAAATTTGTAAGTAAAAAGGAATGTTAAAAAGTTGTGGTGAACTCATTGAAAATTATCTGTTATTAAAATCAAATCCACTCATAATGATAACAATGGGATTAGTGATGTTTGTATTACGAATGAACACATGCTATTTGGACTACTACCACAGACTACTCATACTTATGCTGGTATTACTACTACTACTACTACTACTACTACTACTACTACTACTACTACTACTACTACTACTACTACTACTACACCTGTGGAGGTCAACAGTGACCACCCATACTTCAGTTTTAGTACATTTTCGAAGTATTTTTTCCTATAGACTTTTCTGAAAAATTCAAATACACACATAGTGGAGGATAACCATCTATGTGGTAACTAATATCCATAACGCAGTCGTTTTAAGCCCCAAAAGCACTTTTAAAAAGCAAGTTTCAATGGCCTGGCGATATATAAAGTTATAATTTCATTCAAAATCTATTTTTGAAACTTTATATGTCATTAGTTACCTCATAGCTGATTAGCCCTGAACAATCTTTCAAACTTTTAATATTACTTTTTTCTTTTGAAAAATGAATGAGAAATTGACTTTTGGAACCGGGGGTTGGGCGGTCACTGTTGAGCTCCACTGCTGCAACTACTACTATTATTACAGCAATATCTCTGGCTTTATCACAACTACTGATGACTCTGCTTGGCAACAATGAAGAAAAAGAAAACAGAAATTTTCTGATGTTTTTCTGGATATAATCAGCGGAAATAACAATGATTGGGCTTGATCAAGGGGGAATGTAATAAAATAGTATTACAGTAAGACAGATAGGGCTTTTTGAGTAAATTGAAAAATTTCCATGATTTTTCTATTAAATGGAAGTTACTGTTTTTTGCAGATAAAGGTCACTATTGTTTGAGCACATAAAACTCTCATTGTATTACTGCCTCTGTACTACAGTCGCCTTGTTCACAAGCACACCAAAATCTGATTATAATCTGATTCTGGATCTTTATTTTTTAATCATTTCTTGCTTAAATGGCATGTAAACTGTAAAATCTGATGTGAGCAATCAGAGGGACCGTGATCAAAAAGAAATGAAACCATTTGGCTTTTTACCATTTACTATTTAAACAATTATATTAATCAGATTTTGAGTGTGCATGTACCCACAGCCAGTGTTGAGAAGGAACTAAATCCGTAGTCATTTTGAGAAAATGTAGTTACTCAGAATATTGTAATTTCCGGACTACAAGCCGCTACGTTTTTCTCACACTTTAAACCCTGCGTCTTATACAACGATGTGGTGAATGTATGGACGGGTTATTTGTTAGTTTGATTGTGTTTTGAATAGTTATTTTGCACTTCATGCTCACACCCTCCTAATGTAAAACACAAAGAAATGTAGATGGTGCAGCTTTTAAGTTAATGTCATTTGTTCTGGCTGTGGAAGAAGAAAATAAAGCTGCTGCACGTGAGCTCGGGATCAATGAGTCGATGGTGAGATTTTGGCGAACGAACTGACTCAATGCAAAAAGACGACAAAAGCTTTCAGAGGTGAAAGCAGACGGTAGACTTGAGGACGGTTAGCTCATTTGCCTGTGGTGTGCAGTGGAACAGATTTATACACTTTTATGTGTACTGAATCTTTCGCGGCAATGGCGTAGTGCGCGTCCTACATAAGCGTAAATACGAATGTAATGAAGCCGAGCTCTTAACATGTTCTGTCTTCTGTCCGGCCCTTCAGTCAAATTTTAGGACCCTATGTGGCCCGCGAGCCAGAAAGTTTGCCCACTCCTGCTTTAGTCTGTAGAAAAATGGAAATAAGGTGCATCTATTTTTCCTTCTCTAATCAACTATAAGTAAATGCAGAACAAACAGTAAATCAAACGTAAAGTTGTATGTTTTACACAATGTCTACTAATACTATTATTTACTACTGCTACAGCTACTACATGACTATAATGATGACCCTTATCTCTCTCTCAGTGCATGACAGTTAAAAAGAAGCCGATAGTATTCAAAGTTTCATGTTGTTTTGATTTCCTCTCTGAGCTGTCAGGGCAGACGGGATGATCCGGTCCCAGTCGTATTCTCAGAGATGCATTTCATCATGACAGCAGAGAGCACGATAATCAGACTGATCAGGGAGACTCAGGCAGGAGAACACGTTTACTGCTGTGCTCTGATACGGAACATCTGGGCTAAACAAATGTGCTACATCTGCTCGCAAAGGCCCTCAAGAGGCTAAGATAAACAGTATGTAGCGTCATTAATGTTGTATCTTCAAGTCAGTGATTCAAATATGAAGTTGCAGCATTGTAGTTTGAATTACTCATAAAGGTATGGACACAGGCTGGCACACAAGTTATGCCTCTCAGCTAGTTCTTGGGTTTAATTCCCAGTTTGTATGTTGTCTATGGAGCCAGTTTAAAGGTTTTTTTTAGACCATATGTGGCAGCAAATGTGGCAGAAGAAGGGGAAATAATCAAAGAGAGAATTAACCTTTCCAGTTACATTGACCTGGTACCCCAGACACTGCTGTGACGCCCTGGGCTGCAGGACACTGAGAAGGGACACTTTTGGTGCTTCCCCTCTTATAACTAGCCTGATTCATCGGTTTCACTTCTTAAAAACCATCGGACCTTGCAGCATTAGAATTCGTTCGCTTGACGGTGGGCGGGTACTTTTTAATTTAACCAGTCGCTGCTATTTGGTCGTGACATATGTATTGCGTAACTAACAGGACTAACTGGTATATTAAGCTTTTCCCAAATCCCACAGGAAGAAGGGCAGTAACGTCTTTTCCCTTGATAAAATTCATCAAACATTCTCTTTTTTCCGGCTTTAAATCCTCGATCTTGGGAGTCGTTGCCAACACAGAATGTATGGTTCTTCACTGATTGGCTGGTGCTCGAACTCGCACTTCCAGGGCTTTTGCAAACTGTCTAGTGTATTCCGCTTCCTGACCTAGTCGCTGGAGAGAAATAAAATTGAGCGGAGGCACTAGGTGGCGCCAGCTACCTTAAAACTGCCCTGACACAGATCTACTGACCCTACTTGACCAGTTCTCCTGTTAAACTGCACTGAGACCTTTGACTGACACACAAAGACCACTAAGAAGCGCAGTGTCAAACAACAACAAGCAAAACTTGAATTGAACCCTCAGGATCAATAAAATATCTCCCTCTCTTAACCTTCATCACACTGCACACTTCATATTAGGCATGTTGGGAGAAATGTCTTGCCTAAAGACACAACAACAGTTTGAACAAGAGCCACTGCTGCCTCACTGTGGCACATGGCCCAGTCCACCAGACTTAGCTTCTAAGGTTGGACATTGACAAGGTAGTATTGCCCCCCAACTTGTAATGTGGGAAATCAGTGTTTGATTTTCTATCAGTCCTAAGCCTGGATAAACAAGGAAAGATTAGTAGATATTTAGTTATGTTTGCTAGTATGTTTGTAATGTGCTGTTTTAATTGACTTTCACTGTTGTCACACACCTGCACTTGGTCTTTTTCTGTGCTGCTCGGTTTAGTTGTTTTGTTAGACCAGTCACTTGAGACCTTTCTTTTGAGGTTTTAACATAGTTGGTGAACCACCAAGATTAGCATAGCCATACTTACACAGTCAAAATAACCACATGAACAAAGCAAGACTTAAATTAGAATCCTAAATAAACTAACTTTATCCAAGAATCTGGGACATAATCTGACACATTTAAACAGGAAACTCCTTGTAAAGAGCCGGTCTGCTGTCTGTCAGGAGCAGCTTTCCCTGACTGCAGTGTCCCGAGTTTGATCTACACATGTCTCGACTTTTACTGTTTTTCTTCCAGTAAATCTTCTCTGTGGAGGAGAGAGAGAGACTAATGTTTTCTGACAGAGCAGTATCTGTGAGAGGGAGGGGGAGGAGAGTTTGAAGTTGAGAGCTAAGATTTAGATGGCATTTAGGCTGAGTTTCCACCAAAGATGCTGACTCTATGGGCATAGTTTAATTGTTGGCATTATTTTCACTGCCAAAAAATAAAAAATCACTGCGTCACTTTTCCATTTCATCTCCATTAAAACACTTTGAGGCATTATGGAGAGATGGTGGTGTCTGCAAAGATTAAGTATGCAGAAATTATACTAAAATGATGTATTACTCACTGAAGTGTAAATAGTCTTGTTTTAAACAACTAAAGTAAAAGTTGTTTTATGGAAGATAATAATGATTTATTATCAATCAATCAATCAATCAATCAAACTTTATTTATAAAGCACTTTTCATACAAAAATGTAACACAAAGTGTTTACTCTAAATGTCACATTACAGTTTTGTACATTATTGATTCACCAACTGTCCACACTCAGAAATACTCGAGATAAATACCAGCTCGAACGTCCCCCTGGCTTGAATGTCCCATTCTCTCAGCTTGAACATCCCCCTCCTCCCTCTGGGCGCCCTCTTCTCTTGTGGGGCACATGGGTACCTGCTCTGTCCGGGAGAGGGGGGACATTCGAGCTGGGCTTTAGTCGGTCCCATCACGCATTGTGATGTATTATGTTAGAAAATCAGCTTCTATATCATAATAAAATTAAATGTGAATGTAGCCAGACCAAATGTCAGGCCTTGTTTATGTCATTTTACTCATCTTCCTGAAGCGTTGTTCAAAAATCTTACAGAATCACTTTTAGGAAGGTCTTAACTATATATTTTATAGAAATATGTAACTTGAAATCCTGAAATAGTTGCGGGACAGTTAAGACCACATAATTTTTGCATGTTTTTTTTTTGTATGTATGAACAAATGTGTATATGTAACAAATATGTAATGACATTTTATTATTTTCTTTAATATGTATATTGATTAACTAACTTAGTTTCACAAAGGGTACAATTCAGGGGGACATTCCAGCTGGTTCCCCTTGCGATACTTCTGAATTCACATGTTCTATATCCACATCTGCCCTAGGGTAAACAAATGGAAACTAGGCTGCAAATCCACCTATACATCCTCTGTGATCATCACAAACAAGGGCCCAACCAATATGGATTTTGTTGTGACTGTTATTATATCAATAAAGTGGGAGTTGGAGCTGCCGATAGCCGATATAATCGCCAATATATTTAGTAATGTAAAAATTCACTGTAAATCTTAAATTGTTTAAAAACTTAGGTATGGTTCTTGTGGATTTTAAATTTGGTTTATTTAGGCAACATTTATTGTTATTCTGCCTCTTTACATCATATCTACAGACAGTAGGTTGACCTATTGGCATTTCTGCATCATTCTGCTACTAGTAAAAACTACTACTGCTATTAGCCTTTAGCGGTCACACGTCTCAGGTCACACATCTGCACTAATAAATGTCCTTTTAATCCAGACTCAAACCGATTGTTTGTAAAAAGAATATTATCTCAGTGTTGCACATGGATCTATGTCTGCGGGTGTAAACAAGTGCATGTGGCGTGAGTGATGTGACTCTGGGGGTGTGTTTAGGGACAGTACGGACGCAGACACAGAAAAATGACACCGTAGATAAATACTGATGCAGAGCCACATATTAGGACATTTATCTGTCTGTAAATTGGATTCAGTGAACAGAATGTAGAGAATCTAAGCTTTATAACGAGTTATAACATGCCCACGTGAAATATCGGCCCCTATCAGCAATATTCTATTGCCAATATGTTTCCAAAAGCCCATATCGGCCAGTAATATTGGCTAACCAATATATCGATTGGGCCCTACCACAGACACTCAAACACACAACTCTTTGGGCACAGTGGTGAAGTGTCTTGCCAAAGGACACATCAGAAATTAAGAATAAGGCTTAGTAAAGGACTTTCCTGTTGAGTCTTCAAAGTTCATATGGCTTCCCCAAGGGATGTGCAAAAATATTGAAATATCGATATATCAGATATATCAATATCATGACTATTTTTTTTGCATATTTTCCAAAATTATTTTGTTACATCGCTACAGTATTGTTGTTTAAGAGGGAGGGAACTCATTTATGCAACACATTTGACATTTTCACTGTCTTGAGGATTAAATTAAAATGTTTGTGTTTCATATGAACTTTGCACAAGAAGTGGTTTAACAAAGACTTTTAGTATCACAGCCATGATTTAGCCTTTATTTTTTATTTATTATCGTCTCGAATCGTAAGCTCACTGTATCGAAATATGTATCTTATCATCTACTTTTGAATGATACCCAGCCCTACTCCCCCCTAGACATGGCTGTGGTAGCTGGGATTCAGCACACTTTGGTTCTAAGGATGATTCCTCTCCTCCCTGCTGACCCTATCTGACAGTTCTTCTATTGATATTATTATATGTTAACCGCTCAATGTACTTTTGCGTCCTGGGGTCAAATAAAGTTACACTGATGACTGAGGTCCCAGAGGAGGGATAGAACAGATTAACTTTGGTTTTGAGGGCAAACGCTCCAACCGCTAAGCCATCACTTAACATGTTTTTGAATGTATGTAATCACAGACTATAAATAAAGATGAAAGATGGAAATAAAAGTTGAAATCCAAAAACACATTTATACATAAAATAACAGTAAAGACCAAGCCACAGAGATCAAACCAATATAAATGTGGGAAGACAAGTCGTCATTTTTATTTTACTCAAATACCAAATGAATGCTGTCATATAAAAAGATACTCATTACATAAGAGTATTACTTCTGGGAAAATACTGCATATTTCCGATCATCCTTATACCCATATGCCTTATAGAAACGCACAGTGTGACCAGGGGTGACTCCTATAGTGAGGTAATGCAACCACAAAGGGCGTGTGCACACAAATCTTCATCATCAAATCCACTAAATGCAATCGCTCGACAGGCTGGCTTGCTTATTTTTGATTTTCTTGCGATTAGTCATTTTTCTGCGGTGGCAAGGAAATGGATTATTATTTTTTGAGCCAAATATTTAATGTTCCCATTATTTGTGAGAGCCTATAAACAAATGCGTCATAAGCAATTCATTCACATACAATAACAGCGAGGTTTTTCCCACAGAAAGCTGGCAAAGGATAGACTATATTAGGCTGTGTGTGTGTGTGTATGTGTGTGTGTTTGTAGACAACATATAGGACTGACATAGACCACCACTGAAGTGCGCCACGCTACAGTGAACGTGGTAATATGAGTTATAGGAACATACATCGATGACTTGCCTGATACCTGCTATGAGAATGAGTTACAATCTGTAGCTGTAAGTTGATTGGCTATATGTAATGCCATAAAATCATGGAACAATTATTCTTGAATCCAAATGTTGTTAGAACTAAATGGTACCACGGTTCAGAGCATGGTCATGTTATACAAGAGGTTTGCGGTTTTTCACATAATAAAAGTGCAATTGAAACTAGACGCTTAACTGGACGTTTTTGTTCAAAGACACTGAAACATAAAGGTCCAAAATTATGTGAGCGTTTAGCCATGTTTTAATGTTGTTGCCTCTTCCAAAACATAACTGGAATGGTTTTGTTTCATTCACATGTAACCTTTTATAATTTGTCTTTCTACTTCTTCAAAGCTCAGAATGCTCTGCTCCACCTTGTGATGTCATGAAGGGCTAGTTATCAAGTGTAACAGCTACCTTTTACCTTTTGTTTAGTAGAGGGGCTGAAATTATCCTAATGATTTTAGGGTTTTCTGTTTGAGAGCAGAACTCTTCCTAAATAAGCAGGATTTGTGTGCAACATGTGTTTATTGTTTATTGTTTATTGACAGGATCCCCATTAGTGCAGACCAGCTGTCGCTATTCTTCCTGCGGTCCAAATAATTACACAAACATATTTACACTTCAGCCACATAGAAGTTCATTCATCAAAATGGAAGTATGAATGAAAGAAAACAAAACCGCAGGTATGATTTTGATGAGGAAACAATATTTTAACATAAATCAGAAAACAGCACAATATAGGCCCTTTAAGATGACATGTTTAAGATTGTAAAGAGTTAAAGGAGCACTATGTCACTTTTCTGCCATCTACTTGTCTCCATGAAGATGATACTGGAATGTTTCAGTGTTGTGTATCCTATAGATCAGACATGTCAGACTCAGATTTGGACCACAATATAATTATATTTGGCCCATGAGATTATATCAGATATGTACTAGAGCTGGAATGCTGTTATTATTTTTTTATTATGCTTGTTCTGGATTCAGTGTTTAAGCAAAAGTATTATTAAACATTTATTTTAATAAGAAAAGGTTTAATATTACATATCTCCAAAGAAGAGAAAACATGCAGATTTAGTTGAAATTTTTCAATAAACATTTAGTTTGGCCCATGACTTACTCCTAGTTTTTAATTTTGGCCTCTGTGAATTTGATTTTAACACCCCTGCAGACAAGTTTAATGCCATACTGTGGAAGATTACAGCAATAATATCTCTATAGAGGCCAGATGGATGCAGAAAGTTACATGAAGCATTACTGATTCTAAAACATAGTGTTGTTTTGTGGGATTGAAGTCAAAAATGTACAAAACACCTACAGGCAATAAAATTTTTAACAGTGATAATAAATAAAGCTATTGAATAGGCCTACTGTATATAAAACGTGTTATGGTCAATACTGCATATTTACAACTGTACAAACTATACAAACCTCAAACTATTAGTGAAGCTATATGTATATGTGTAAAATAATTTAGTTTTTCTACTGTTTATCACCTCTCTTCCCTATTTAACCTATTTTCAGTGATCCTACCTCAGCGCCTCACCCTCTTTTCGCCTGATTCTTTCATATCTACCAACCCTTTAATGCAAAAATGAATGACTTTCCATCATTGTACTCTTGCTGGTGATGTGCAAAAGGAAATCCCAGTTGACCTCTCCCTGGCTCCGTCCATGCTAATCCTTTGTATCTGGAAATCTTTATCCGCAGCAGCACATTAAACCTGGTGCCGTAGTATGTGTCAGCAGAAACCTCCCACTCTCCAGTTCTGATCTTATTGGGAAATACTCTGACGGACTTGGGTCATGACCAGAGAGACGCGCGGTTTTTGGGGGGTACACCGGGGAGTCGTAGTGGTGGTGATGTCACTTTGAACGGCTAAAATCTCCACTTTATAAAATGACATATGACTGGACTGTACTAGTGTCTGTACTAGTACATACCCCATACGGTTCAACAGAGGATTCACACGCTTATATTGTAGCACATCTGGTTTCTCCATGGAGATGTGGTGGGTCGCATGTCTACAAGTGGAAAAAGACAGTACAAAACCTCAAAGGTCCTATATTACACAAAATTGATTCTTCTGAGCTTTGAGCCATATTAGAATGCTTTTACTTGATCAAAACCATACCAGGAGTTGTGTTTTGTTTGAGAAACCCTTGTTAGTCTGTCTACATCTCCAAAGCTTGAAATGCTCTGTTCCACCTTGTGATGTGATATAGTGGTAGGTTTGAAGTTAACAGCTACATTTTACCTTTTGTTCAATAGAGATTGGCAATGCATGCATCCGGAATTGTGAACTTCCAGCCATCGCACAGTGCATATTGGGAAGGATTCTCTGAAAAAGTGAGCATCAAACCGCCATGTTTGATTTCCCAGTGGGATGCATCTATTGTCAAAGTGGATCTTTTCAAGTCCTTTGAACCATATTGCTTTTGTTTCTGGTTTTGATATTGTCATATTTTAGTTTTGGGATTCGTGCATTGTAATTGTGTGGTTGTTGGACGTCCTAACAGTGGAAAACGGCTCGAAAAATGGGCTTCCGAAGTTTGCGAACTCCATAAATTCAAAAGGGAATCAGATCTGTGTGACTGCAAACGCCCATCCAAACTGTTTCCCTTCCAAACAAAATTGAAAAATAGTGAAAGGCGATGGGCAGTATTGATAAACAGGAAGGACCAAAAAGGTAAACTTTGGCTGCCTAAGAAATCATCCAGAGTTTACAGCAAACATTTTGTGTATGGAGCGCCATTAAATCAAAATCCTGATCCCTCGCTCAACCTTGGTTACGAATTTAAAAAGTCAACACCAAAAGCAAAAGGCACCAGCTGTTCGCCAAGAAACACCTTCCACTGCAAAGAGACCAAGATGTGATGTTGCTGTAAAGCCACAAGAACAAGAAAGTGTCAGCTCAGCCTGTTTGTCTTCTGCACCTCTCACTTAACAAACGGGATTTTGCTTTGATGGCGCTCCACATACAAATTGTTTGCTGCAAACTCGATAATTTTTCACTTTTTGAAAAACATTAAGATTTGAAAGCTCAATATAAGATAATGTAATCAATTACGTGATAACAAATGAGGATAGGACACATTTGATTCACATTTTATTTTTGAAACTTTATTATCCGCGATGCTGTTACAATAGTTGAACCACAATAAGTGCATCAGTGCATACTGTCGTGCAATTAACCTAGTAACGTTTTCATTATTTTAGAAATCTGTGTGAAAATATACTTTCAGAGCCGCTCTCATTTTTTACTCCATATTATTTACAAATACTGCCTCTGTTACTACTTTGAACTATTATTACTACTGTGTCAGCTGTTACTACTACACTTTTAACTCCAGGTATGTATGTGATGAGGAAACAACATTATAACATAGATCAGAAAATAGTGTAATATGGGCCTTTTACTGTACTAGTGTTCACTGTTCAAATATGCATGAGCTGCCTCAGAATGAATGCCATTTTTTTTGCAGAGAATAGCTGAAATATCTTTGCTCTCCATCTGGATAGCTGGTACATTATGCAGATCACACTGACTGACTCGTCTAGGTCAGCCCAAGTTAAAACAATAAATTAAATATTCTTTACCTGTCAGTTAATCGGAGGGGGAAAACAAAGCGCTCAGTGTTATAGCCGCACTGGAGTCATCATATTCTCTGTCATCAAGATTAACAGCTAGCTAAGAGTCCAACGCAGCCTCTGGGACCGCTCTTGACAAGTGCTTTTTGACGTGATTGTACTTTTTCAATACATTTTGTGTGAGAGTGAAGATATATTTGAAACCGCACTGGTCGCTTTGTCATTGTTATAGTCTGACATTTGGGAAAAGCTGCCAAGATATCTGGACCGGTGGGACTCCTTTAGTGCACTACAGCAATGGACACCTGATTCTATTTTAAATCAAAGAGTAAGTGGCCGGGGAACATTTTTCTTCATTGGGTTCAAAAGCACTTTTTAAACAACACGATTAACAAAAGGACGGTAGCTGAGTCACGATTATTCCGCTAACGCTAATCCTCCGTGGACATTAATGCATTCAAAAGCTAATATGTACAGTGTAAGCATGTGTGGAGGCGGCGAGGGAAGTACTTACAGAACATGCTCGTACACTGATTCCATCTTAAATATTTCCGTTAGCTTGGTTGCTATTTGCAGAATGACTGTAATGACTGTGTGCAAACGCCAGCACCCTGATACCATCTCCAGAACTGGACCTGAGCCAAGTTCTAAACACACAGTGACCCCCACATAACTGCAGTGTACAATAAAATGAGAGGATAATTATGTTATATGTTCTGCTTTGTTAGAGTTTTAAATTTAATGTGGCCCTAATTTACTTTTATCTGTACCAGAGAGAGAGAAAAAAAAAAAAAAATTTGTTGAAAAACTAAGCACTGCCAAAAATCTGTTTTTCTTTAATAACATCCTTATCCTTTCTGGAAACTTGGGTTTACCAAACTCTGAGCCGTACCTGTCATTAGGACTCTATGGGTGACGTCACACTCACTTACTCCAGTTTTTTATACATTCTATGATAACTACAGAAAGAACAAACTTTAAGTCTCTCATTTCATCTTTGGCCTCTGCGGATTTTGGATAATTATGAAAAAACATTCAAAATCTTAGAAAAGTTATGAAGATAGAGATATAAAAGTGATACCAAAAGATGCACAATAACCATATTTATATTCAACTTTCACTGACACCATGGCCCTAAATAGATTATTTTTAAAGTTATTTGAGAAAAACAGATTTTTCTGCCAGAACCTTATGGACATTATTAGGATGGAACTTAAGAGACCCAGTAGATATTATTCATTTGAGCTAATATTCCACAGATTTTCTTCTAACTGCTATTGCCACATTTTAAAATTGGCTACAAGTTGAATTTCTGATCATTTGGGGCAAATGATGCACCCTAATTTGGAAAGAACTGCTCATTATTCTCCCTTACAGTTGTCATGTTTCAACATCAGAGTGAGAGAAGGGACTAAGTGTGGGGAGTTTATTCTGATACATGTTTTTTATTAAGGTTTAAAAAATACAAAAAAAAAAAAAAAAATTTGGGCTTGTTTACTTGAGAACACTTGCGGGTATAAACAACAAAATATTTAATCGGAAGTGCCTTTTGTTTAGATGTTGACAACGTTTTGGAGGCTTAAAAATGCAAAAATCTGAAAGCACCCTCGAGAGTGGAAAAGTTGAATACGCTCCACCGTAGCATTTCTGTCAGATCTGCTCCCGTCGCACACGCGTTTATGTCACATACATCACCACCGAGCCTCCTGGCATGCATACCCAATCCAATTCCACACACTTTTGCGTCACCGTATGCACGCAGATTTCCTCCCAAAAACGCTCATCTAAACGCTTAATAAAAAGTGAAGTTTTGCATCTTCTGTTCAGTCATCATATTAACGTAGCCTTAGATCGGCTTTTTAAAGGTCCTGTATTACCCAAAATTACTGTCAGCTTTAAGCCATGTTATAATGTTGTTACTTCATCCAAAACATATCTGGAGTTGCATTTTGTTTGATAAATATTCAGGGTTTCTGTGTTAACATTTGTGAATGAAACAAAATACAGCTCCAGGTATGTTTGTGATGTGGACACAGCATTATAACAGATCAGAAAATAGTGTAAAATGGGCCCTTTCAATAAATTATAGTGCTGAGATGTCAATTATGTAAACATGGTGATTAAGAGAAGATGAAGAGACTGAGGTGGGTGATTTTCTGCTACTGCACGGGAGTTGAGAGAGTAGAGTTTTTATGTTTTATATTGGATTAGATTCAAATAATACATTGCAGAGTTATGATAGAGTCAGCGTTGCATCTTCGGTGTATAAAATTCACTGCATATGTAGACTGTTTGCGTGTCTGTGTTCTGTCCAAACCCTCTGCTCTGTCAGTGTTTGTGACTGCTATCAACTGTGAGGCAGTGCTGCTGATGTGATGCAACGCTCACACATTGTAAATAACATGACAGAATAAGTCCAGCGTACACAGTTTGGCTTTCCTCGGCCTCTCCTCAAGGCTTTGAACTGAAATACATAATACCCAGGTGTGTTTTTGTCAGTCTTATAGTGGGAGGCATATGAAGTCACTCAATGTGGACAACTAGATAAACAGAACTTAGAGTTAAAGGTGCACTCTGTAACTTTTCTGGTAGTGTGTCCGTCACCAGCTTCTCTCCTTGAAGATATTGTCTGAAATGTTTCACAGTATGGCATTACACTTATTTATCTCTACGGAAACAACAGATGATGCCATAGTTAGAGCCCACAATGCAAGTTTTTAAGCCAATAAAAAAACATGTTATTGAGTACCATATTTTTCTGACTACAAGGTGCACCGAATTACAAGGTGGAATATCAATAATGTTGAATTCTCTCATCTATTTTCATACATAAGGTGCACCGGATTATAAGGTGCATTAAGCAAAACAAATGGACGACACTTGAAACTGATCCTTAGCCCAGACATCCACGATCCATTGGCAGATCGTGGCGTAATTCGTCCAGCGTCGCCTTTCTGTCTTGGTGAATGTGGATTATGAATGTGAATGTGGGTGGACCATTTAAGTTTGTTTATTTCCTACAAGAAGGCCTCAGATATACACTGAGTAATAATGTGTTTAATGCAGTTTTGCACACATTTGTTTACATTTTACAGAAACAAAACTTAAAACCACATGGCTAATTTGCATAAACTATAAGCGCTGAAAAAACAGCTCGTTCCTTGTGCGCTGATGAGGTCAGGTTCTGTCGGACTAAAGGACACGACTCAGTGGAATATGTGTGTTATTTCTGCAACAAGGCGGCAGCAGCAGTGTGCGTTGAGTTGACGCAGAACTATACTTCGCTCTTTACTCTGTGAGGCTCCTGCTCCTGACTACGGTACACACAATTCATCAAGCAGTGCGGCTTCGTAGCTTATCACAGTCATACTAAAACATTTTGACAGATTTTTAAGCGCCATGTACCACATAAAATCGGTTTAAGCACAACCAGAATTAATACGCTCACTGGATTATAAGGTGCACTGTTGATTTTTGAGAAAATGAAAGGATTTTAAGTGCGCCTTATAGTCCGAAAAATAGGATAAATTCAAGATGGATAAATTTAGTGTCATATTGAGATATTCCAGACAAAGCAAACATCTCCAAACAAGCAGGCGGACCTTGCACCGGAAAAGTTCCACAGTATTGTCCCTGTAGGGAAATTTATCCTCTGCATCTTGACGATCTTTCAGTAACGCTTGCTCAGGACTGCCTTAGCTGGAGGATAGTACTTATTTTTTTTATATTTTGGGTTGATGGGGAAATCAGAGTGCCTGAAGGAAACCCACACAGAAACAGGGAGCAACTCATTCCCTCACAGTTAACATCCATCCATAAGCAAGGTAGGTTAAGTGCTTGCTCAAGGACACAACAACAACAGCATGTACTTCTCAGAGCTGGGACTGAACCACCAAACCTCCATTAAACCACAGTTTGAAAACCACTAGCCTTGATAAAGCTGCAGTAGAGCCTATTCCACAAAATGATTGATTACATTGCCTACTGTGCATTTGTCATCCCAGCTCTGCATCTACTGAATTGAACTGTAATCCGACTAATATTATTTCATCTTTTTCTGGCTCGCATCAGAATGAAATGACTGCAGTTTTTGAGCACTTGGCGAAGAAGATTTGTTGCCACGATGGTCCCGTGAAAGACTCATTCAAGCGTTCATTTTTGTTCGATGTTTTGCGCATCAAAGTTGCACTAACACACTCTTAACTCTCCGCTCATCCATCATTCGTTTTCTACAGCCTTGTCCTCCGTGGATTATAACGTCTCTTGTGAAATCTGGACCATGTGTTGTTCACCAATATTAGTTTACGGTCCCTGGGCCTTTTCAGTTTGGGTCCGTGCCTAAGTACTCTTCAAAATCAAATCCATTTATAACACAGCGTCTTGTGAACATTTGCTTTCTCTTAAAATGCTAAGCTGGAGTCGCAACAACGCCATTAAAACCACCCTGCCGGTTTGTTTCAGCGTGGGTCTCTGCGCACTGTATTTTGGGAGATTTTATGTCTCTTAAAACTATTAAAATAAATGATATATTGGTTTTATGAAACTATTGGAGAGGTGTATTTAAAAGCATATATCATGCAAAGTAAAAGTTATGGGTTTGTACTTTTGAAATTAATGAGCTGAAAGAGTACCTAAGATTGCGTAAGTGAGCAAGACCTCTCATGTTTGTAATTTAATACTATTTTTTGACCATTCCGTAATAAACATCATGACCCCCTGAAGGAACAAATCCATAAATTTTGGAGTTTAAAAATGTATTGAAATATTAAAGGTGTAATATGTTACTTTCTGATCTCTGTGGAAGTGTTATTACTTTGCCTGAAATGTTTCACAGTATGGCAGTAAAATTATATCCATGGAGACAGCCAAGGAACACCATTAGGCCAAGTTACCTGTCAGATGTGTGGAAAGGCGACCCCACTCATAGAAAGCATGCACAGTAAGCAATTCCATAAATGCAAGATAAGTAAGTTTAATGCTATAGGGTGGAGCATTCCAGTTAAAGCAATAACATCTCCATGGAGACATGTAGTGGACCCTCCAACTGATAAGTTACATACTGCTGTATTATCTCTGTGGTAGAGTGCAGTTTGGGAGTTCCACTGTAAACTACACAGGATTGTTTAAGGCAGGAGTGTCAAACTCAAATTCACAGAGGCCAAAATTAAAAACTGGGACTAAGTCGTGGGCCAAACTAAATATTTATTGAAAATTTTCAGCTTCTGCATGTCTTGTCTTCTTTTGAGATATGTAATGTTAAACCTTTACTTATTAAAATAAATATTTAATAATAGTTTTGCTTAAACATTGAATCCAGAACAAGCATAATATAAAATAATAACAACATTTTAAATAAAAAATGTCTATAGCCTATCTGTGGCCCCGGGTCTGAGTTTGACATGTGTGCTTTAAGAGCTGCAATATTTCTCAGAAATAACTGTAAAATATAAATAAATGTATAAAATGTCAGAGATGGTCTTGATTTGGTCTCAGTGGGCCATGGTCTCGGTCTTGTCTCAGTCTCGAATGTCAGAGGTCTTGGTCTTTTCTCAGTCCAGGGACCCTGTGGTCTCGGACAGGTATTGGTCTCGTTTAGTGCGGTCTTGACTACAACACTAGCGCATATACTGGTGAATCACCATTCATTTAAATAGGGCTTGATCTTTTTAACCCGAAACAGATGCCCCAGTGCACTCAGTTTGCACCCCCTGCCTCTGGTGCACCCTTCTCACCTTTTTTACCCCTGACCCATTTTCTTGTCTGAACAGTAATTCCGTAAAATCAGGATATACACATTTAATGCCATACTGTGAAACTTTCCAGGCAAAACAGTAACATTTCCATGGTGACAAGTCGATGCTGGACCCTCCATCAGAAAAGTTACAAAGTCCACTAGGTAGATCGCAACGCAAGCCTGCTCTATTTCAAGGTATTTTTGAGCAATACCACCTATAATTGAATAAATGCAAGGTACATTCAGTGTTATACTGTAAAACACTGCAGGGAAAGCAACAACATTTCCATGGAGACAAGCAGGCGACAGACATCCCAAAATAAAAGCTACAGGGTGCACCTTTAAATATCATGCCAAATCTGACTCACCACTCCCCAACGCCACATATTTTCCAGTTAGTTACAGCCATTAATTTACTGGTAATGGACTGTTTAGTTTCATATTTTGGCCATGTAACCTTATGACTGATCATTTGATATATGATGCAATAATCCCTGGTGTTATTCTCTGCTTATCTTGTCGACTGCAGAGGCAAAGGTGACAGGGACTGCTTCTTTTAAATTAAATTTGAGACAAGGCGCTTCTGACATGGACGACATATACTGGGTGTGAAGCTATGGGACCTACTCACTGTCTTCTGTCCTTGGATTGAGATATTTACTGAGTGCTAACTTTCAAACCATCATCTGACTTTATCCAGGTAAGTTTTATACAGTGATGATTTATACGATCCATGCGTTTTTACGATAGCTGCGTTGTGTGTGTGAGCTGCACCCGTCCCACAGAGGATAGGGGAGGTATAGAGGAGGGTCCCACCACAGAATGACTCCCTACGATAGCTATGCAGGGTGACATCTGCAAACCATAACTACTTCTTAACCCCCAACACTAAAATATGATACAATGAACAGGACCGCTGCAGCCTCTCGGACGCACAGCACGTGGATAAGCAGCTTCAAAAAGGGACAGGTTCAAATAAAGTAATAGGAGTAATTTAAGTAAGTAAATATTTATGTTGCCATCCCTGTGCAGCCAGAGCTTGTAAAAACTACATTGGCTTTCAAAAAGTCATTGCAGAATATTCTCTGTGAGCACATTTTCTGAAACATGTCCAAAGAAAATTTTAACTTTTACTTGGAATACATTATTGATTCTGACAATCTTAGTGATTTGTAACAACAGCATTTTGCCAAAGTAGTTTTTGGTAAATGGTCACATTTTTATTTAGCGCTTTTCCACCTTCAAGGCACTCAAAGCTAGCCTCATTCATCAGCTGATTTCATTTTGTGGAAATCGGCTGACCTCACAGCATTAGGATTAATTTGTTTTACTGTAGGCGAGTACTTTTTTTTAAATTTAACCAATCACTGCTATTTGCTTGTAATGTATGTAATGCACCACTAAAGGGGCTAACTGGTATATTCAGCTTTTCCCAAATCCTGTAGGAAGAAGGGCAATAACGTCTTTCCCTTTGATAAAATTCACCAAACATTCTCTTTGTTCTGGCTTTAAATCCTCGATCTCGGGAATCGTTGCCAAAACAGAATATATGGCTCTTCGCTGATTGGCTGGTGCCCGAACTCACACTTCCATGGTTCTTCCAAACCGTCTAGTGTATTCTGATTCCTGACCTAGTCACTGGAGAGAAATGAAATTGAGCGGAGGTACTAGGTGACGCCAGCTTGGCTAACTCAAAGAGCTTTAAACCACCCATTCACTCACACATTCGTACATCAGTGTACACAGACAGTGGGGGCAGGGGGTTTAACTGTCTTGCCCAAGGACACAATGACAGCATCTGTCTGAGCTGGAATCTTCAGAGACATATTGTATGTCATAATCATGATAAGAGTAGAGAATATATAGTACAGAAATGTTCATCTTTTCATATTTAGATTTTTCTTCTTTTACTTGATATAAATTCGGCCAATTAGAATTTTAATCATGATGATGTAGTGTACTTTCATAATGAGCTGTTCACTATTCACATTGCTATTGAATTACCCAAACTTTGACCTTTAACCCGGATGTTTTTCGGTAAAATTATCTCAAACTGTTGCTCCAATCCACTGTGACAAATACAGGCTATTATTACCTTCTGATAATATCTACACTGTGGGAATTCTGCTCTACCGACCCATGCCTCTCTCTCTCCCTCTCCCTTTCCTCTACTCCACATCTCTCTCTCCGTGTCTCTCAATCTTTCTTCTCTTTCTCAGTTTTCTTGCCTCTCTCTTTCTGTCTCTCTTTTAGATCATCCACCTCCACCCTCTCTCTTTCTCTTCGTGTCTCTCCCTCACGTCTCTTTCTATATACGCTCCTCACCTCTTTCTCAACCTTACCAGTTTCTTGTCTACTACTCTTTGTTTTCCTCTCGCTCTTACAACTATCTTCCTCTCTAACTCTTTCGCTCCCTTTCTCTAAGTTTTCCTGCCTCTCTGTCTCCATGCCCCCTCTCAATCCCTCTCTTCCTCTCTCTCTCTTTTCCTGATTGTGTGAGTGCGATGAATCCCGGCCTTCTTTAAATAGAGTCTGGCTCCTTCAAGGATCAACTGCAGCAGACGCCAAAGCAGCCCGAGGACGTACAGCTCGGTGACATGTGTTTGGGACCGGGGAGGCTCAGTCCTGTTATCTCAAACACAAAACAACAGACATGGGAAAAAAAAGTTAGGGCTCCGTGTTTAATGTGATACGCTATTGACCTTTTTTAATACTGTGATTCTAATTGACATTTGAAAAGATAATACTAATAATGTTACTTGCTGCATTATATTATACTATGCAACATTTTGTTTGGGGGATTTGGGGTTTGGATATGTCATTGCTCTGCCTGGAATGTTCTACAGCATATCATTAAACAGATCTGCTTTGCATTTATTCACTCACAGGTGGTTTTATAACTCAAAAATACCAGGAAAGATAGGCATTCTGACTATGAGTGGGGTCGCCTCTCCACAGATCTGACCTGTAACTTGATCTGGTTTGGTCTCCATGAAGATTAAGCCTGAATGATTTTAAGAAAAAAATTTATAGTGATTTTTTTTCTGGCAGATATTGCGATTTCAATTTCATCCACATTTTTTTTTTCAAATCAAGTTTTACAAGATTTACAAACATCACAGAAGCTTACATCATACCAGAGTCCTACACCGATGATTTGACACTGGACCGTTTGCGCAAATTTGTTCACGTTTTACAGAAATGAAATTTAAAGCCACATGACTAATTTGCATAAACTATAAGCGCTGAAAAAACAGATCGCTCCTTGTGCCCTTGATGCGGTTCAGCTTCTGTCGGACTAAAGGACACAACTCAGTGGACTCTCATCCTCTGTTCTTCCTGTGACAGAGGATGTGCTGCTGATGCTGAGTCTGTTCTGTGCTTCTATTGCGTTGGAGATGGTTCACGTTAAACTTTACACGAACGCCAGGTTTAAATCCTCGCCTCCTCGCGTTGTGGTGGTGAATTACTTTGCGGAGCATAAACCTCGACACAGACCCATAAATCAAAAACGACGGCAACAAGGCGATGGCGGCAGTGTGCGTTGAGTCGACACAGAACCGCACTTCTCCCTTAAAATTGGGCTTTAGGAGACACTGGAAAAAATCACAGGTTTGACACTCCCAAAATCGTACTGACTGAGATCCTGATTTTCGGTCCAAAACGATAGATTGTTCAGCCCTAATGAAGACAGAAAGGATTACTGTCATACTGTGAAACATTCCAGACAAAGCAATACTATCTCCATGGAGAAAAGCATTTGACAGACCATCTACCAGAAAAGTTACACAGTGCACCTTTAATATATAGTTTGAGAATGGTGTGATCAATGCCAAAACTGTATAAGACCAGAAGGCAAAATAAATTAAAAGAACTATTATTGTATGTTGAAAATTCACTGTTTAAATTATTATTTTTCAAGCATCAGAATTGAGTATCAATTCCTTCGAAATTTTATTATCATGACAACACTAATTTAAAAAACATCTTGTATCCATTTACATGTTGCGCAAACTCCCAACAGTTTTCATAATTGAGGTTGGAGAACAGTCAAACTACACAGAGTTTCCCTTAATCTTACATTTAGGACAGGATCAAGAAGCACCTGATGTGGATTTCTTATTGTGAAATATTTGACGTTTAAAGCAAAGATTTAAAGCCACGGACTCCCTCCCAATATCGGCAACATTTCTATCAAGAAGATGAGAAATGACGTGATTTCATGAATTTATGAAAACAAGAATCATCCTCGCTTACTCAAACCGCACAAGTAGCTCAACCCTTATAAAAGCTTTAATTATTTATATTCTGTCAAAATCATGAAATTGCACCTGAGCTTGGATACTGTTTACTTGTTTGAACCTGAGAGGAAGACGTCGTATCAGTCTCGAATCGAGTGTCAGAAAAATTAGTGTACAACAAAGCAGCATAGCAAAGCCCCCTGGCCATTTTCAACCTTTTTCTTGGTGCAACTTTATCCCAGTGGCCGACTTCTTGACAGCTGAACTCCACCTCTGCTTCCTCAGTCATTTCCTTTTGCGTTACGGTACTTGTTGACTATAATAATTGCAGTGTACTTTTAGCCCCGTTCTTCTGGCATTGTCTGGATACACAGGCACTGAACCCTATATACTAATGGGGCTGCTGGGTCTAAATGAGCGGTCTCCATGCATGCGGGCGCTGCTCTGTTTATGTCTGCCGCCGAAGGGTAAACTACTCTCCCCTTAAAGTCTACAGGAGATGCCTATCGCTGTGGCCAAGTGACCTGTCTGGACCAGAATAGGATTTGACCATTATTGACAATTTGGAGGTTTGCTAATAAGAAGTAACTGGAAATAAAATACCAAATAAGACATCGGACATGGATCGCTTTTCATCTAATATCCACGCATATATTTTAGAGTGGGATAATACAGATAATTCAATGGGGTATTAACTGTTAACACATTGAATATTTACAGCACCATGTTACGTTTTATTAGGGGTGTAACGGTACACAAAAATCACAGTTCGGTACGTATCAAGTTTATTTGTTTGTTAAACCAACAATTTGTTTTAACATTTTACAAACATGAAAAAAAAATAAATGCAAAGTGCTGCTTGGTAATACTAATAAGTTAAATAAAGTATTCTCAAATAAGCAACAAATGTATGAAATATATATATTTTTAAATTCCTTGTAAACAGTGAACAAAATTTTTCGGAGTGGAGAGCCCGTGCTGGCGAAAGGTGAAATTGAGGACCAGGACATAACGATGGATTCACGTGGTTTGGAGGGACGCAGTCAAGGCAGGGGGCAGTTGATGTCAAGGGGGCCGCCCTACTTAAAAAGCGCCATGGGAAACACTCCCACCCCAATCACGGGCGAGTTCCGTTTTGAATATTAAAGAGCCGAGCCTTCCGTGTAGCTGCACAAGTAGTAGCGGAATGTAATCACACACAAATTGTACGAACTAACTCGTGTACAGCCGCGCACCGAACGTCCCATACCAAAACGGTTCGGCACGAATAGATGTACTGTTACACCCCTGCCTTTTACTGTTTTGAAAATCACCAAAAACAACATATTAACATGTTTCGTAAGTTTCACTTTATTTTTTTGATGCTTTAAGGTCCTCCTCCCTTTGCTTTCCACGCTAAGTCATTCCCCTTTCAAAGCGCTATCACAACACAATCTCATTTGACTCATCTTGAGCTATTCTTTGTTGAGACTATCTTAGCTGGAAGATTTTACCTAATGTACATGTTATGGGTTGAAGGGGAAAACTGGCTCTACAGTATTTGCCCCATAGAACCAAAACTCCTATACTGTTAGAATTCAAAATAATATCACGCAAGTACAGGTCATAATTATATAGTAATAAAGATGTTTTACTTTCTTAACTTAACCCAGATAATAACTTTTAAAACTAAATTCTAGTGAAAATACATGTACTAAAGTGAATCCAATATCATTTGATTGGAAAAGTCTAAGAACATGGTGGATGATAGGACAGTTGCCATGGGAACGTCTGCCCTCACCTGTACCTGTACCTCATTTAAACCCTCCGTTATGGTCTTGGCACCGGCGGGACGTCCCTTAATGGTCATTTTGAGCACCTTTTCTCATTTGCAATCACAGGGCCGTTGCTGAGAGATGACCTGATTTTAACTGTATAAAAAAATGACTAAAATATATCCAGAAAGTTTTGTGTTTAAAATGAGGAAAAGTGTTTCACTACATCTCACTTAAAAGTTTAATAAGAGCAAAAGCAACTCATTCCTCCAAATTAAAACGAAGCTGTTAAGTTTTCATGAGTTATATTCTGCCAAAGTGTCTAGCCTTTTCTCGCAATGGAGCTACTATTTCTAATAAAAATACCTCAATAAATATTTCTCTGATTTTATTTTATTGAAACCATCTGTCAAGTTGGTTAATGATTGTAATAGTGTGTCCCCCGGGCATTATTAGCTAACTTGAGTTCAAAATGGAGCCAAATTTAAACACAGTCTGAACAAGTTTAAATACAAAGTGCAGTCTATCATAATGTTATTGTTCACCTTCATGCTGCATTAAGCCAGATAGTGAAGGGAAGAGCCAATTCGTGTCTCTGCAATGTAGTTCCCATCACACAGAAGTCTGCTCCGTGGATCCTAACCCAAATATGACCTCAACCAGAATCAAAACACAACTCACAGGAGCTCGAGTCTCTGTCCAGGACTGAGCCAGCATTGACAGAACCACTCCCTCATAGCACTGTTATAACATGTAGGGGCTATTTTAGTTTGCCTATGTCTCTTGTGTCGTCTATCATGCATTAAATCAAACACTGACTCGGTAATACCATTCAGGTGTGTAGCATAACAGTTTTCGTCCTGGATACAAACCATTTTGGCTGTCACGTCTATTCTAGATAAAATCGCATGTTACAGACTTTGTGAAGGCCCCTCCATGCACTAGATCCAAAAGAAGTACCCTTTAACCTCAATACTCTGGCCTCATTACAGGTAAGATGGAGTTTTGGAGATGCTAAATATTTGTATTCTTTCAATCACATTTGCTTCTAATGGTATGAATACCGTTGTGACCCCCCTATAGTAGGGTGACCATATTTCTGTTTGTGAAAACCCAGAAACCTTTTTTTTTTTTGGGTCAGGACTAAACCAGGTCTAAACCAGGACTAATCTTGGACTTAAGAGAGAGAACGCCGAGCAGTTTGTCCTCAAAGCGCGATCGGGCGACTTGCCGCGTTTACCTCCGTGAGGTACGGAGCTGAGCCGGTCTTTTCTCCTGTGGTCACCTCCAAGCCCGTCCTGACGGTGAGTCCTGTTTCATTTCTGGTTTAGTTCTGGTTTAGTCCTGTTTTAGTCCTAGTTCATTCATGGATTAGTCCTCCTCTTCAGTCCTGGAATCAGTCCTGGGTTAGTTCTGGTTTAGTCTTGGTTCAGTCCATGGCATATGCAGTGCAAAAGTTTGATATAATCTCGGGTTAACGGGCAGGTGCGGTCCTGTCCTGCGCGGGTGCGGTGTTGTATTGGGGGTCTCCAAAAATGGACACGTGTGGGACTCTGCGCTGTTAGGGCTCCATTATGGAATAAATGAATCTTCAGTTTGTTATATAAAGAAGGAGGAAAATAACATGACGACAGCAGCAATAAGTTTTAAGAAGGAAGTAAAAAGGGTTGCACCTGTCCTGTGTGAGAAAAGTGTATAAAGTTTGTGCTGAGGGGTTTCACAGCCTTAAAACAGATAGAATAATTGTAAAATATAAAGTTGACTACTTTGCGGATTTCACCTATCGCGGGTTATTTTTAGAACGTAACCCCCGCGATAAACGAGGGACCACGGTACTCTCACCTCCCAACCTGTGCACATGACCTCCCACTTGTCCCGACCGGGACGGAAAACGGAGAATTTCTTGTACAAGTCATTAAATAAGTCGTTAAATGCGCTTTTGTGTATGTTGCAGACTGACCCGACTGTTTGTGTCTCGCTCCTTCTGAGTCACAGACGCTACAAGAGACGCTCAGTTTAATGCCCCCAATGAACGGTACTGAAAACCCGGACATTTGCATCACTTTATAAAAAAAAAAAACCCAGGACGCCCCGGACAGGACATAAAATACGGACATGTCCGGGGAAAAACGGACGTTTGGTCACCCTACCCTATAGGATTTGGCCTCCCCTTACTTTTTTCTTTAGTAGTTACTTATATGATCATTATTTCTCATGTAATTGACTTTTATTATATATTGCTGCATATTCACGATCTTTAAGGTATTTTAAGGAATGTTTTGATGGAGAATGACTTGGTATTTTGTGTAAATGTAGCGTATTGTTAAAATTGCATACACAGCAATCTTGTCAATTTTTATATTGTATTTTACATTGTTATTGTTTTTAGTTTGCTATGTTCAGATAATCCTTAATCATAATGTCAATTTAGGCAATGGTTTGTAAGAATAACGACCTTGAATTTAGTCATGTTGTTTTTATTAAATTTTCTCATATCCCCTATTTAACTACTCAAATGATCAACCCTGTCTATTTTAACAAGATTCCAAATCATTATACATCACTTTGATTACCTAACTAATTAATATCTACTTAGCTAATTTTCAGTTAATTATGTTAAATAAAGTCATTTTTAACATTCAGAAGTTATAATCAACATAAAAAATGCATCTGAGTTCTTCAAAAAACACTTTTAAATATGTCAGTATGTTTTAATTTGCAGATATAGTATTAATATTCAAAGTTTTTCTATAGAAGTCAAGTTCTTTATTAATAAAATAGAGATTTTCATGGGGGGGGGGTCAACATACCAAAATAGTTATATTCTGTATATAACTATTAATATTCTAACCCCGGGGTCAAAATACTATATGGTATGTTGACTCCGGGGTCACCTCACCGTGGGGTCAAAATCCTATACCACACCGGCTCAAACGTCCCCTGGCTTGAAAGTCCTGGCTCAAGCGTCCCCTCCTCCCTCTGGCACATGAGTAACTGCTGTGCCCGGGGAGAGGGGGGACGTTTTTCGCCACGTTAGTATGTGATGGATTATGTTAGAAAATCAGCATTCTATATCATAATAAAATGAAATGTGAATGTAGTGAGACCAAATGTCAGGCCTTGATTATGTCATTTTACAGATCAGCGTGTCTCACTGGTGGACTATTCTGAGAAGTGAATACACATGAGAAATTGAGACACTATACATAAAGCATGTGCCTCAATTGTGGACTATTCCTCAGTAATAATTTGACACACTGTATTTACTCCATTTGTGTTTGAGACCACACATTTTTGCATGTTTTGTTTGTATGTATGAATAAATGTGATGAGATAAATTGCAACTTGCGTGTGTAATTAATACAATATATATAATGAATGTTTATATTTGTATGTATATAGATTAACTAACTTAGTTTCATAAATGGTACAATTCAGGGGGACGTTCCAGCTTGGGGACTTTCCAGCTTTTGTCCAGTGTTATGCTTGTCTGTTTTGTCTCGAGGTAACTTTGAGATGAATATGTCCACGTGCTACTTGAGTATTTATAGATCTCAGCTCCCTTTATGTGCAACATTCTGAGTACTTTTTTCCATTCAAAAGATGTATTGTATTTTAAATTGTTAATCGCTATGGCATCTGTCCTAATTTCTCATCATTCTGAAACGCCTGGATATATCTGACCCACTAACAGCTGCTATAATGGAGAGATCCGTCAAACTGTATTGTCTTGTTAAACACTTATACTTGGTGTTTTATTTGACATTATACATCAGAGTTGTTCAAAAATGTGTTTAAAAAAGATGGAGGGTTAGACTTGAACCACCAGTGACCCATGTGTTTTTGGTGGAGGGGAAAACTGCAGTATTTGGAAAAGAGAAAAATCCCAAAGAGTTGCCCAACCACTTTGTAACTTTTCTGGTGGAGGGTTCAGCGCCATTGAAATCTTACTGTTTTGCCTAGAATTTTCCACAGTGTAGCGTTAACATAATCTATTTCCATGTAGAAAACCGGGCAACAACACCAACAAACTATGGGCCAGATCTGTGGAGAGGCAAACTCGCCAAGCAGTAAGAATTCATATTTTATAATGTATTTTTAAGCAGTAAAATGCCTATAACTGAATAAATGACAAAAGATAAGTAACGGTAATGCTATACTGAAATTTCCAAGAAAAGGGCAACGTAATAGTCTCTCCATTAAAGCTTGATATCATTAAGAAGTTGCCGATATGATACATACCTCGATACAGTGAGCTTTCGATTCGATACGATATATTTCAAATCGATTCTATATGGTTAAATAAAAATAAAGGCTAAATCATGTCTGTGATACTAAGTCTTTGTTAAATCACGTCTTTTGCAAAGTGAATATGAGAAACAAACATTTTGAAATGTTGAAAATGTCAAATATGTCACATGCACTGCAAAAAATTTAATCTAGCCTAGTTAGGATGACTTGAATTAAGAAAGTTTTATCATGATTTGAGTAAATTTCATTTCAGAATAAGACTTTTTGTACTTAAAATATGAAAATACAACTTGCTACTCTTAAAATAAGAACAACAAAAACTCTTTGTACTTAAAATAAGAAATTAAATCAAATGTTGCTTGGATTAAGAAAAACACACTTATTCCATGGTAGAATCTAACCTTCCTCTGAAAAAGCAACAAAACTGTAGCTCTAACAAAATAAAATACAAAAAAATACTCTCGCAGATATATCTATACAGCAGCCCATGATATTGATACTGTATCATCACATTAAACGATACGATATATTGACATTTCAATATTTTTGCACACCCTTAATCTGCATGGAGACAAGTAGGTGGTGGACCCTTCACTAGAAATGTTTCATAGTGCACCTTTAATTACAGTACATAGAAATTTTAGCTTCTGTTCTGAAGATGATATGTAGTTAGTAAGCTAAATTGAACTCTGTCAGTTTTCTGTGTCTGGACCCCTATTCGCACATTCTCCCGCACTGCCTGCCGCTGACCTGAGGCGACCCCAGCTCTCCCTCCTCTCTGCGGGGGCATGAGAACACACAGCCCCCTAAGGACCCCCCTCTGCTGGTGCCCGCGGAGGTGATGACAGAGGCTCTCAACATGACAGGTTTCTGACAACATACTCAGGGAAGCAGCTTTTGTTTAATTATGTTTCTGTCTGTAGGCCTTTCACACCAGCACTTCCTCTAGAGCGCTCTGTAAAAACATACCCAGGCTTGGTGGTTATTATATAAGACTTGAATGATCTAGTCAAGGAGGGTGTGAGGGAAGCACTGGCAGCGGTCCAGATTTTGGATAGTGTAGGAGTGGGATTTTTCAAAATATAAAATTGTTGGACAAACAAAAATTCATTATAGCACCAAAAGACTGCTCCTATAATGAACTGACTAGGCTCTATATTACAGCCAAACGATGCAAAAGGCTGTATAATAATATGCGTAGTTGTTTCCACTTACCATTTACTCACCCAAAGTTGTATTTGGAGTGATCCGTGCATGTCTGAGTAACCACTTTTTTTCAAGACACCACATCAACCCCCTTTTTCACCACCACTAGCATATGCCCACTGTGCTGTACTTCCCGTATTTTTCGGCCTATTAGTCGCACTTTTTTTCATGGTTTGGGTGTTTCCTGCGACTTATACTCCAGTGCAACTTGTATATTAAAATTTTCAGACAGCCTCAAGAGACTCTAGTCTTGTGTGTCAGTATCTGCTGCTTCTGTTACTCCTGTACCACTGTCACTTCACTCTACTGCACTGCACATGTCTCCTGCAGAACGAGCCTTTGTCCTGCTGCAAGTAGTGAAATATGTAGCTGAAAATGGTAATTGAGCTGAAGAGTGAAAGTTTGGAGTGAGCAAGAAACTTGTGAGGGACTGGGGGAAAGCAGGGATGGAGAACACAGCTTCACAGTAACTGGGAGGATGCACCATGCAACTTTCCTGGAAGTCACTGGATGTATCAACAAAGCCTGAACTTCAGAGACAATTGAAACCATCCTGTTGAGATTCAGAAAGGCCAGAATAATTCTAACTGGAACTGATGCTGAGTCTGACGACAGCTACACAGAAGAGGAAGTGGCTCTCCGTTTACCTTCGGAGGTTGCGGAGTTGTTCAGAAGTGACACTGAGGATGAAGAATTCAATGGATTTAGTGATTTGGAGTGAGATGGAGAGTTTGGTAAAATTATGTTATGTTGTTTATGCTCTAGTTATCTGAAGAACTCTTAATATGTTGCATCAACACATTAACACCTACTTAGCCTGTTGTTCTCTGTTCTATTCTTATTACTATAATTTGACTTTCAAGATGAAATGTTCGTTCCTGGGCTCTGATTTAAAAAAAATAAATTTCCCCCAAAAAGTGCGACTTATACTCTGGAGCTACATATAGTCCGGAAAATATGGTACTACTGTTTTCAATTTTTTCTTAATCGTTGATACATACAGGATTCAGCAGCATTGTGTTGTAATTTTGGTTCAAATGAAAAAAAATCTCCTTAGCGGCAACATCAGCTCCCATTGTGCACCACAGTTTTCTAATGTGGTTAATCGTCAATTAAATCACTAAATAGAATTTAGAATTTATTATTTATTACAATTTATATTTTTTCTCTTTGTTTTTATATTATATTGTGATGTGTGAGTTACTGTGTCCAAATAATTTCCCTTGTGGATCAATAAAGTTTGTCTAAGTCTAAGAATCTAATCGGCTGTAATCCCTTAGTCGTCCATGTGGGTGGGTTCCAAAACTTTTGACGAGTTGACAGTATTTTCTTTAGCGACTAAATCCAATCTTTAACACACATACACACATTCATCTTGCTTTAGAAGGCCAATTTCTTTGTGTTGATTCTATGGAAAAAAATCAAAATACATCTTAGCATCTCTCTGCACTTCAGCCCATGTCGTGCAGCGATAGTCAGTGTTTACTATACATGCCAACAGATTACACTTTCCACTCACAACTTCAACGAAGCAAATCGCTACCACCAAACTCGCTTTCAAGTTAACGTAGTCACAAAATCCACCCCGCAGATGAACATGTCAGTATCTATTTCACTTGTTGAGCGTCTGCGCGTGTGTAAACAAAAACCCAGCCCAATCTTACCTCGGACACACGCACTGCCCAAAAAGTGCATTGTTTGTTTCTTCTGGGTGTAACTCTGAAACCATGGTACTGGCCCACACATATTTGCAGTTTCAAATTGCATTGTTTCAAGACACGGCAATTCCATCTACTTGTGTTGAATTCCCTGCTCTGTCTTCAGCGGTGGAAGGTAATAAAGTACAAAAGTAAAAGTACAATTCTTAGGTATACATACTTAACTTGAGTCAATTTTACAGTGGATACTTTTTTACTTTTACTTCACTACATTCGAGAGCAGGTATCTGTACTTTCTACTCCGCTACATTTTATATCTGGACTGAAAAGTAAAAAGTACTTCTTTTCTTAATGGTGTGAGACCTCCTGAAAAGGCTGCGACATATTTTTAGCACATTTAATTTGAGTTGACGTCCCAACTTTAAAAAAAAATACACAAAAACAGCTAGAAAAATTTAAAAAATCAATTGAATCACTTAAAATCAGCTCAATTCTTTATCAAAATCACTACATTTGATACTTTAATAGTTCAAAAAATACTACTTTTAACTCTTAAAGTACATTTTTAAACAAGTACTTCAGTAGTTTTACTTCAATAGACTTTTTCATGTGATACTTTTACTTTACCTGAGTAATATTTTCCCCTGTATCTGTAACAAAACTGTGTACTTCATCCACCACTCCCTATCTGTCTATGTCGGGTAATTTTTTGATTTTCTCTCATATAAACAAACACAGTGACAGATGAAAATAGCCATGCCGCGAGTTAATCACATGAAGTCAATTCTTCCATCTTTGTGTGGCTAATCTCCAGACACTTGCCATCATGTTTAAACTACTCCAGAAAATTACACAGACTTCGACTTTCTAAAACTGCTAAAACAGAAATGTGCGAGCTACAAAGTACTGGGTGGTCCGTTTTTGTTATTTGGACAAGACAATCTGTAAATACTTCAAAAAGCAGAGCGCAGCCAGTGTCAAATTCTTCCAAGTGAATTTATTTGTTTTTGATGGTCCTGGTTCTGACATTCCCAAGTTGTTGAAGATACCAAACGATTTGAGGGTGGGACCGTAGCGTCGTCTGAGGATTACCACCATGAAGAACGTACGTATCTGAGGGCTCCAGGTTATCCCCCTTCACACTTTCTAAACCAGAGAATTAGTTCAAGATGATTTAGGCCGCTTTCAAGTGGTGGGTTTTTGGGTAGACCGCGGTGGACCATGTGTTTTGGCTGAGAGGGGCTGCCAGGGAAAGCAGCGCTGTGGTAGTGGATGCTTTATTCAGAAGGGGAGATGGAAAAATACAGAGTGACAAATGGGTTGATGTTTCACAGAAGGTGCATTTGTGTAAATCAGAGGTCCAAAGCCCTCAAAAACAGCGATTAAGGCTATTTCTTTGATGGAATATTTTGAAAACAACTTCTCAGAAAGTCCTGACTAGGATTTAGAGCAAATTTGACAGTAGATCCAGTGTCATAAGTTTGGAATCGCTAGTGAATATTAAAGATTTCAACTAGAGATCTTTTATTTTAAAGGTACAATATATTGACTAATTTTGAGGTATGGACACAGGGAGAACATGCAAACTCAACAAACGCCACAGGGCCGGTTATCAAGGGAACCATATTTTAGGGGGCGTCAAATTAAAACAGAAGTTATTATTGGGTTGTGGCTTTTAGTTTTACAGAACGCTTGAAGAGTTTACTTAGAATACTGTTATGTAAATATGACAGAAAATAGTAAGAAATAAATTAGAAACAATATTTGGCATTGTGGTGGGCTTGCTGAAAGGTTCATAGCAGTGGAGGGGCGTGAGAAAAGGGGGAGTGACGGGAGCGCCAAAGCAAATTTTGTCTGGGCCTCCAAGTTGTCTAGAGCCAGTTCTGAAACCCCACATCAAAAGGTCTCACTTGGTCCAGGAACTGAACCTAGAAGCTTCTCGCTCTGAGGCAAAACTGACGATGAATAGTGTCAATTGTAGGTTACTCAAGGTTACAGTTTCAGCTAGGAAGCTGTGTCAACAATACAGATAATTATCTTTTGTGACTGGAGGAATATATCAAAATGAAATCCTTGTGCTTTAACTTCTTGGCTTAGTAGGGGATATACTTGTTGACATGTTTCAGCTGCGAGCTGCAAGTCATCTTCAGAACTATCACATCGCAGCTCGCAGCCGAAACATAGGTAAATACATCTCCTTCTATATTGTCTTTAAATAATGTTTTTGAATTAAAATCCTTGTTGTCAGAGTATGAACATGTCATTTCTGTGCAAAAAATAATGCAGGGATCCCCCACCCCTGGGCCACAGGCCGGTACCAGACCTCCTCTCCTGCAGCGTGTCTTCTCGCATACGCCACATGGACCACACCACCATGGCCGTATAAACCAGAAGCAAACCAGGGCTAAACCAGGACTAAAATCAGGCCTAAAACAGATCTAAACCAGGACTGAACCAGGACCAAAATCAGGACTAAAAAGAGGTCTAAACCAGGTCTAAACCAGGTCTAAACCAGGACTAAACCAGGACTAAAATTAGGACTCAAACCAGGTCTAAACCAGGTCTAAACCAGGACTAAACCAGGACTAAACCAGGTCTAAACCAGGTCTAAACGAGGTCTAAACCAGGACTAAACCAGGACTAAAATCAGGACTCAAACCAGGTCTAAACCAGGTCTAAACCAAGTCTAAACCAGGTCTAAACCAGAACTAAAATCAGGACTAAAACCAGGTCTAAAACCAGGACTAAGACCAGGACTAAAACAGGATTTAACCAGGACTAAACTGTGCCACGTGGACTCGCCAGTCCGTGAAAATATTGTCCCGAAAGGAGTCTAACTCACCAGTCCGTGGTGCAAAAAATATTTGGGACCATCGATATAATGAGCAGAATTCATCTATATTGAGCTCAGGACTGAACTCAAAAGCTACACAGTACTGTCAAAAGGGCCATGGAACAACCAGATGAGCATGTTGTGTGTTGTTGTTGTTGTTGTTGTGTGGATATAAAATTCTCCTGTTACAAAGGGAAGTCTTCATAAACTCACGACCTCTCTATATCTGGAAAACAAGCGTGATTGGAAGTCAGCAATTACCACCACAGGAGATAACACAGCAAAGATAAGAATGGCACGATTTAGCTGAATGAAGATGTCCCTCGTGGGCTTCCATACATGCCACTCCACACGCTCTACACACGCAACACATATCTGCACCGAGATAACACAATGGGTGCCAGAATTAGAGTGAGTACTTACATGAAACTCATTGTAGTACTTCTTATGCAACACTATTGTTCACAACATCTTTTCTCTCAATTTCCCTAGATGACTTTGAATTTATGAAAGATAAATGGAAATTCCAGGGACATTTTTTATCCACGGGTCATGTCAGGTAGTAACTTTCTTGGCCATGGAACTGGATGGTTAGTCCATCTTCAAAAGCACCTGTCAGAACTGCTGACAGACGCATAAATATTTGCATCCTGGAGAATCAACCAGTGGAAGCTTTCAAGGCACAGCATGGTTCAAAGCGCTCAGCAAAGCAAAATCTAGTGAGTCCTACAACTGTTTTTTGTTTAAAAGGAAATGCATGATTAGTTTGTGATTTTTTATTTTATTGGGACATATCCGGACATTTTAATATCCACAATTGTTATCGTTATTGTTCATCTATCCATCTATCTATCTATCTATCTATCCATGTTTTGTGTAATTTCTAATCTTTTTGTAGTTATTACCTCCGCCAAGGAGGTTATGTTTTTGCCGGCGTTTGTCTGTTTGTTTGTTTGTCTGTTAGCAACATAACTCAAAAAGTTATGGACCGATTTTGATGAAATTTTCAGGATTTGTTGGAAATGTGAAAAGGAAGAACTGATTTCATTTTGGGGGTGATCCGGAAGAAATCCTGGATTCTGGATCACTTTGAAATTTGAGTTAACATTGTGGTAAATGGGGCCAAAAATTTTGTTTCTCAATATCTCGGTTAATTATTGACCAAACTCCATGAAATTTGACTCAGGGATGGACAATGGGATCCTCTTTCATATTCCAAAGGCTGATCCGGATCTGATCCAGAAGACTGAATTTATATAAAAAATGGGGGTAGTCCTTGGCGGAGGTCTGCGCTCTCTGAGTGCTTTTCTAGTTTTATTAACTATTTTGTTACAATATTGCCGGTTCAATTGAATGTTGAAAAGAAAAAGAAATGAGCTACATTCGATGCCCAAATAGGCGACTTATGGATCCTTTTATTGCTGCTTCAATTATTGTTTTTCATGTTTAAATCTTGAGTAATACTAATTATTCAGAGACATGATCACTCAGTCAACAATAAAATATCCTCATTAATGTTCAATAATGTTCAAATCCACCTTTATTTTCTGATTTATGAGTAATGTCTGTTGACTTGGGTCGCAAAGGTTTGTAACTTGTAAAATATGGGTCCCCAGAAAAAAAGTTTGGGAAACACTGATCTGTCTAACTCATGTTCTTATTGCTAAAATATTGATTGATAAATTGTTTCTCCACAGATATGACCTGAACTTGGCCTGGCCATCATCTGTTTGTCTCTTTTGAGGTAAGGTATGCATTTGACCCATCCTTCAATGCCACTGTGACAATCTGTTAGGAGCTTGTTGAGTTCATCTTAATCAGGACTACGTTAGCTGGAGAATTTGACCTGTTGTGCATATTTTGGGTTAATGGAGGACAAGGAGGTGTCCAAAGGAGACCCACCCAGATACAGAGAGAAACATGCAAACTCCACACAGAAAGTTTTAAACCTAACCAGCCATGAAAAAGAGAGATGGGTTTAGTGCCATACTGGGGAAAATTCTGACCTAAGCAATAACATCTCTATGTAGACAAGCAGGTGATGAATCCTCCACCAGAAAAGATACATAGAGCACCTTTAAACTCCTCATAGTATGTTCAGCAGTGCACTGAAATAATAAAAGATGTTTAGCACTATCATTGGATTCAACAGACTTCAAGCATAAGAAATATATGCTTGAAACTGCTTGCACAATGTGATCCCAGCTGCTTCAATAATATTTATTTCTATAAAATCTCAAACCTTTGACCTTACAAATTCCTGCTAAATTGCTGAAATATTATTTTTAGAAAACATTTGCCTTTATAATAGTATGTTCAATCTTGGTTAGACTATGGAGCAACGCTGTTAGTTTTGAAAAAGAGCCATGCTAAATGTTCTCACCATTTGTGTTGTCACATTATGTTAAATAGTTTCATTACGTAATGGACGAGCGCTTCAAGTGAAAGTTCAATGCGACAATTAGTGAGCAATGCATCAGCAAAAGAATCAATACGCTGCGATTGTAGACGCCGCGCCACCATTTTTCTAAACTTTTCTAATAGCTTCTTTCTCTAATAGCCAAAGTTAGTGTTGGCCCCTTGCCTTGGCATTATTTCCAGACTGTATAGCGTGTGCTCTTCTCTATCTGCTCCTATGCTATGCTTTCATCTATTTGTCCCTGTCACTGTGGATTTTTTGCCAAATCCTTAATCAAAGATAAAACAATGTCTCCAAGGCCTTTGTAAATTGAGACGGATTCTCTAAAGTGCGCAAACAAACTGTTTTTTATCATCAGATGTACGCCATTACCTCCTGACTAATCACTGCGTCGGAATTTATGTCCCGGGTCATATTCTTTTGCTCAGATCAAGTTTTTATGTATAAGTTCCTTCCATGCATTTGGCAGGCCACTCAGGAAAAGCAAACTCCGAAGATCTCTGAAACAGCTTCGCCTCTGAGCAATGACATCGTCCGACAAGCAACGTGCAATTCAAAACATCATAAATCAATGCGGATTTTGATGGGATTACGATAAGAAGAGGGGGAGAAATGTTCCAGATTCCCACGAAGCGAAAAGGTCTTAATTCTCAAGTTTGTGTAAATAGATATTGGGAAAATCAGAACAGCTTGTCTCTATAAGGTATCAGTGTATGTACATCTGAAACTGCCATATGGTTTGAAGTAAAGTTGAATGACCACGTACTATAAACTGAAGTGTTCCTATGATGCGACCCAGCTGCTGTGGATTCACAAAACAGAAAAGCAAGCACCTGTTAGTAAGGTTCAGAGAGGCAACTGAAAAAAGTGATAAAAGATTTGATGACTCGCAAAATCATGAAGCTTGTCAAGCGGACGTTTCTGTTTCGGACATTGGGTCACGACGTTCGAAGACGGCACGACGGTTTGCGATGGGAATCTACAAATCATTGTGACCTTGCTTTGTCGGCCAATATCTTTTGGTAGAGTTTCAGTGTTGCTTATTTTTATTGGCTTGGGAGGAAGAGGAAGACAGGAAAAGACAATCGTGCCAAGATGGTTTTCAAATAAGTGGTGGCATTATATAGACTACCGTACGCTATAATGCCACCATTTGTTCTCTTATAGCTTTATTCATCATTTGGATAAAGATGCAATGTGTTATTTTCTGGTGGATGGTCTGTCATCAGTTTGTTTCATGGAGATGTTTTTGCTTTGCCCATAAAGCTCCACTGTATGGCATTAAAGTCACAAGACAGTTTCAAAATTCAGTGTCAAAATCAGCAGAATTATTTTTCAACCATGAGGAAACTAATAGAATCAATCAATAAAATAATAATAATGAAATCAATGAACAAAAATTATAAAATCAAAACATAAAAGCAGCACTAAAAAAATGATTATCAGTTTATGGCTCAGAAATACTTTAAAAAGCATGCATTTAAACTTTGAGAGTGAGCTTGCCTCTCCACAGATCTGACCCATACCTTGGCCTGCTGGTGTCACGTACTTGTCTTTATGGAGGTAGTTAAGTTTTAATGCCATACTCTGGAACATCATTTTCCCCAGAATTTTACACAGTGCAACTTTACGATAAATAAATGTGGCTTTTATTTCTGAAGTTAAAAGCAGGTTTTCATTCATCTTTTCACCCAGTTTTATTTCTGATTGCCGCCTGTTGTGATCGCATTTCCGGTTAAGTGGGAATTCAGTTCAGTTTTATGTTAAGGAATAAGTAGAGAAATGTCTTGCTGCTAAAATATGATATAAAGAGGGTAGGTTTGTTTAAATGGTCATATGCACCAGCCAGTTAACAATGCACCCTTTTTATCAGTGGTGTAGTGGGGATTTTTTAAGTGGGGGTACGCGATTCGTGACTGAACCAGAAGGACTAAACCAGGATCAAACCAGGACTACACCAGGACTAAATCAGGACTAAACCAGGACTAATCTTGGACTTGAGAGAGAGAGAGCCATGGAGCAGGGTGTCCGCAAAGCGTGATTGGGCAATGGCTGCACTTAGCTCCATGGGGCGTGGAGCTCTGCGCCGGTCCTTTTGCCTGTGGTCACTCGACAGTCTACGTCCTGGTTCAGTCCTGAATCAGTCCTGGTCACTGATGTCTCAGGTCACTATACGGTCTACTCGGGTGCATCTCCGGGCCCATCCCAACACTTAGTCCTGGTTTAGTCCTGATTTAGACCTGGTTTAGACCTGGTTCAGTCCTGGTTTAGTACTGGTTTAGACCTTTTTCAGTCCTGGTTTAGACCTCCTGGTTCAGTCCTAGATCAGTCCTGGTCCCTCAGGTCACTGTAAGACAGTAGTGCAGATATCATGAGCCTATGCAGTTTGTTTTCACCATTGCCAATCTCTCCGGTTTGTCATTTAAGTTGTATCTATTTTATATTTGTTATTTTTTCATATCTCAGGTCAGGAGAAGTGGGTGGACGGCGTACCCCCGCATATCACACCCACTACCTCCCTGCCCTTTATCTAGTTTGCGTGAAAACAACTTTGCAGTCTCTATAACTTGCTGTAAGTACATAGCACTAAGTACATTTTATCAGTACGAGTTAGGACCGGTGCCTTGGCTGAGATATGCCAAGTAAATATGTGCTATTTTGGAATAGTGAGTATACTGTAAGAAAATGCTGTTGTACTTTGTGTAAATATATGTATATATTTTTATCAGTATTTGCAGTCATGAGCACTGACGAGCGAAATGGATATCATTGTGTCACATGCATTTTAAGATATTCAATTTAAAGATGCTGTACTTGATTTTTACCATCTTAAAAATGTGAAAAACAGAACTATTTTAACATGTCCAAAGTTGTGTCATACTGCTGAAGTCATTCTGAGCACCAGTTTAATCACTGCAGGTTTAGTTGCACTTTTCACAAATTTCAGAGACATGAGCAGAGTTTTGCTGTCACGGTAAAGAATAAATAGCATGCAAACCTTTCACTTCCTGATATAATCAGATGCAGACAGTACACATCAGATTTATTTTGACCTCCAGTACAATATATCTGCTCAGTCTCTAATGTAAAGTGATATATATCCTCATCTGTATCTTTATGCAGAATAGCCCCATCTAGTGTTTACTGAGCAAACAAGCGAACCAAATGTAATTCCCTTAACCTTTTCTGTAATATGTTAGACTTGACACAGCAGAGGTTCAGATGGAGCGGATTGGCAGCTGATGTGGAATTCCAGTCTTATCTTCATCTTTCTCCCTCCATGTGCTCCGGGTTATCTGAGGATGTCCCCTTCAAGAAGCGCCAAAACTCTGATCTGAACAAACATCGCAAACCAAACAATTAATTTAAACTTTTACAAATCATTTTTATATGAGGATTTAGAGCGGCTATGTTCATATTATTTCAAACAATGCGATGCCTTCTGTCAACAATTTTATGTCTTATTGAGAAATATGCCAGATTCAAATATATAATTGTGGTTTTGGGGCTTTCAGTTTCCCATGACTCCCATATTTTTCCTGATATTTTTCTTCAAGATTAGGCCACACAAACATCCCCCAAACAGAGGCAAACAGTAGGGCATCTGAACGGTAACTAATCACACGTAATTGACTTGCTAATAGTGAAAGCCACAGACAGAGGTCACTGAGGAGGAGGAGGGGAGAAAGAAAATAAACAACCACAAAAGTAAAAGGAAAGGGCCATTTTAAGAAAGAATAATATTAATGTAGCCAGTGCAGAGCAATTAAATATGTTTAGGAGAACAGAGCATGTAGTTTACTGTGGTGTTGATAGTCATTATATAGCCTTGTGAAAATGTTGCATGCAAGTTAAGCTATACTAATACAGTGATTTAATATAGTTTCCAAGTTGTTGTTTTGCAAGTCCCAAGTCAAACACAGGCAAGTCCAGTCTCAAGTCACTGGCCCATAAGTCCAAGTCAAGTCCAAGTCATCTACTTTGAGCTTCAAGTCATTTAAAGTCTTTAAACCAAAAAAGTACCAAATATAGCTTAGAATTTTCCTGTTTAAACTGTACTTAAACAGTCATGGTATATGAGTATTTATATAAGAGTTGTAGAAATGCAATTTTTGGTCTTGACAAGATCTTAGTTTGAATCATTATCGTCAGAATAGAAAGAATTCAGATTTAAGAGCTTAACAACAGTTATTTTGTGAAATGGAAGGATCATGTTCTCTGTAGTTGTACTTTATATTACTGTAGTACATTTGAGAATACCACATCATAGTACTTCAGTTACATCAAAAGTACCAAACAGAAGTGGGAGGGACATGTTCCAGTTTGTTCCTGTAAAATTTATCACTGCATGTATCAACTGTAAAGAGAAAAGTATTTTCTAAAACCAGACATTTTTAGGAGAAGCATCAAGTCTTCTCAAATCACAGGGCTCAAGTTTGAGTCAAGTCTCAAGTCACTGACCTTCAAGTCCAAGTCAAGTCCTAAGTCTTTGTCTATTTTATCAAGTCTCAAGTCCTAAAAATAGTGACTCAAGTCTGACTCGAGTCCAAGTCACGACTCGCAAGTCCCCACCTCTACTAAGAAGTAACTGCTAGTCCATTAAAAGCTAAAACCTTGACATCTTTTTTCAATTTAACTTCTTATATTATGTTGTTTTAACACTAATCTAAAGTGTTTTTGAGTTTTAAAGTGGTGCCAGCATAAGACGCTTCCATTAAGTGTCATTATTTTACATGAGGGTGTAAACATTTTAACTGCAGTGCTCCTCTTTTCAGTGGGTACAAGTCCTCTAAGCATTATCTATACAATAAAAGTCCCACATCTTAAAGGTAAACTAAGTAACATTTCTAGTGGAGGGTCAGCCACCTGCTTGTCTCCATGGAAATATTCTCGTATCGCCTGTTCTAAATCTCCACCATATCATAAACTATCACATCCCTCTGTGGAGACAAGCAGGTGATGTAGTCAGATCAAGTTACAGGTCAAATCTGTGGAGAGATGATGCTGTGCAAAGTGCAAGAATGTAAGTTTTTCTTGGTATTTTTAAGCAATAAAAACATCTGTAATTGAATAAATGTGTGACAGATAAGTTAGAAAAGTTATAGTGCATCTTTAAAAAATATACAGAAGAATTGTTACTTCATAGTACATTTTGAACCAATATTACAGAGAATTAATGATGTAAATTGCCCTAAAATGTGTTTTTGCTGGACAACATATATCATTTTATCCCTCTGCAGTGGGTGTTATCCGTGGCTTTTGTGTTTGCACGTGCGGAGGAGGTGTGATGTGAGACTGGAGCTTCTCAGAGTTGGACAGCTCCGTGTGGACAGTGTCAGAACTGCAGGGACGAAGACCAGGCCTGGACCACGTCATGTTTGGTTCGACTCAAACCGCCGCTGTGTCAAGGCCCATCTGCTCGTCTCTCACACACCTCACAGCAGAGACGCACAAAAGGTCAGTACGATCAAAATCTCCACAAATACATTTAACATAAAACCAGATATTTACATTAGAATTATACTTAAACTAATGACACTTAACACAAATATTCAATAAACAGACATTTCCGATCAATTGTGGTCAGTTAAATACATAAAAAGTAATTTGTAGTAGTTCGAATTGTGTATTTAATGTGGATCTTTTGTTCTTATTCTTATGTTTTTTTTTTCCTCAAATGCATTTTTTACCTGTACAGAAACAGTATGTCCTTACGTCCTATTTGAAAATTGAAAAGAGCAAATGTTCAAATTGCAGTCACACAGCTCCCACTTGTGGTCAGACGTAGTACCACACCCTCTGAGCATGAACGCCTCTGAAAAATAACACCACTTTTCCAACAAAGTCACCCTTGTAATTATGGTCTATTAATCAGCTCTTCAGGGAGGACATTTTCTGCAGATGAATCTCGATAAGTATTTCACAATGGGGTCTTTTCTGCCTTGTTGTTCAAATGGTCTAAACATAAATGATGTAATTCTGGACTCTAGTACGGTGTGAGTGTTGGAGGTGTATTATTTTAATGAGTGGTCACGTCTCGGTCGACCGGCAGTGGAGTGGAGACAGATGTGGAGAGAGGGAGCAAGGGCAGGGTTAAATGCTCGGGACATAGCAAATCACAAGGCATTTCAAACTGTCATATTTACTGTCAGTATAATTATCTGTCCCAAAAGATGAGATAAAGTTTAATTTTATCACCTCTTTAAACAATAGAGTGTGTATCTTCTTTTTTACTGTTCTGGCAAAATGTCAATAATTATAGTTTCTCTATTAGTAGTAGTAAGTTAGTAGTTAGTTGTTTTCAGACGCAATACTTTTATTTGTACTTCAGGAATATATTTATGGTTATCATTGTGAGTAAGGGTGCAAAAATATTGAAATATTGATATATCGTATCGTTTAATGTGATGATACAGTATCTATATCGTGAGCTGCTGTATCGATATATCGCCAAGAGTATTTTTTCGTATATTTTTCTGAATTATTTTGTTACAGCTACAGTTTTGTTGCTTGTTTTTGTGACACATTTGACATTTTCACTGGTTTGATGATTAAAATGTTTGTGTTTCATATGAACTTTGCACAAGAAGTGGTTTAAAAAAGACTTTTATATCACAGACATGATTTAGCCTAGTATCGTTTCGTGCCCTATGTGTCGAGGTAAGTATCGTATCGGCAGCTTCTAAATGATACCCAGTAGGGATGTAACAATAACTGAAATATCGTGATATCGTATCGTCACAGTTCTCACAATAATATCGTGGACCATCACAATATATCGAATCACAAGTGTCTTTACTTAAATGAAGAGTTATGTTGCAGCAATAGCTAAAAAAAGACAGAGGGAACTACAAAGACCATGATCCTTTGCTCCAACTCAGTGTCGACTACATGAAGAAATAAGCACTTTTAAGTCTGAGTTCTTTTAAAATGTCTTGACAAGACTTAATCCAGAGACTAACAGTTTTGTTAGTCTCCACAAAATATCATAATAAATATCGTATCATGAGATGTATATAATGATAATATTATACAGAAATATTTGGACTTTGTTACATCCCAAACTGTAAGCCTTCCCACGATATCACAATAAATATCGTACTGTGAGGTTCATACCATGACGATATCTTATCGTGACACTTGGATATCGTTACACCCCTAACAGCCAGCCCTAATTGTGAGTCTAATTGACAAAAGCTTTACATTGTCCATTTTTATTAAATTTTTTGTGTTACTCTTACAGTTACTCTTCTGTGAGTAGTGGTTTCCCCAAATAAACTTTTGAATCTGACTTCAGTAATTTCCTGGACCACTACTTAAGTACTTCTATTTATGGCTAAGGTACACTTCTGAGTACACAACTGAGTAAAATGTATCTATCAGAATCAAAATGTTGAGTACAAACACTCCAGTTCCATAGCGTCAGTTTTTTGGTTTTTTTTTATGTCTAAATGATTGTATTAGTGCTGTTAGTTATTCCTTGACAAAACCTGGGAAAATGATGCAGCACATAAGCGTTTCTTTTTTACAGGGCCATTATCAGTAGTTCGAGCCTCCTGTGTATTTCTAATAAGACTTTTATAGTTTTCACACCTGCTTCACACATGGGGCTGTGGTTAGTCCAACAGTGAAGTGGAATGATAATGATAGAGGAGTCCACATCACAAACACCAAGCATCGCTCACAGCTTTGTTTTATACACACACACTCAGGCTTTGAACACACTATGTGATTGGGTTATAGCTCTGACTGTATTCTGCTACTACTACTACTACTACTACTACTACTACTTACTACTACTACTACTACTACTACTACTACTACTACTACTACTACTACTACTACTACTACTACTACTACTACTATACTATTAATACTATTACCATACAACTACTACTACTCCTACAGCTACTACAGCTTCTGTTACTACTACAGCTACAACTGCTCCTACTACTACTGCTACTATACTACTTCTACTACAGCTACTTCTACTACAGCTACTACTACTACAGCTACTACTACTACTACTACTACTACTACTACTACTACTACTACTACTACTACTACTACTACTACTACTACTGGCTTATTAAAACCACTAGTACTAGTACTAGTATTGATTTATTACTAATGTACTACTAATACTACTATTGGCTTATTACTACTTCACCTTCTTCTACTACTACTACTACTACTACTACTACTACTACTACTACTAATACTACTACTACTACTAATACTACTACTATTACTAATACTACTATTGGCTCATTATTACTACTTCACCTTCTACTGCTGCTATTACTACTACTCCCAGGCTGTTGCTGCTAATAGTATTATCTTTGTAGTCCTCTATCTTTGTAGTTCAAAGATGTCTTAAAAACACATACATTCTTAATTTAGGAGGACACGCCTTTCCACAGGTTTGACCTGTAACTTGGCCTGGCTTATCACCTGCTTTGTCTCTATGGAGATAGAAAAGTTTAATGCCATACTCTGAAACATTATGCATTTTTGAGCAATAGAAACACTCGTAATAATATAAATAATAAATGCTTAATGTCAGATGCACCCTCCACCAGAAAAGTTGCGCAGTGCACCTTTAATAATCAGTACTGTGAGTGACTGATTTCAAATTTAACCGTCTTTCTTGATAACAAAACCATGTATCTATAGTAACCTCCTCATTAACCTTTTGCACAGTAGAACGCTTTGACCAGACCTCTCTCCATCAGAATACTCTTCACTTTTTGATGCACTGATTCGCCCTGACATTCTCAGTCCCACTGAGTCTATGCTTATGTGAAACAGGCAGGATACTGTTGCTTCACTCACGGTGCGTTCACTGTCTCCTCCGGCTGCGTGTGAGCTGTTGATCTTGGACCACATTCACAGGTCAGAGCTCGGGGGGTCAGTGAACGCACCTCTGAATGTTTCTATTGGCAACAGCAGCGGTGAGAACAGAAGTTTGGCAAAAGTAGGAGCCGCGTTACACTGCACCTGATCTGAAGGAAAAAGAAAGAAATGGTTTAAATATGAGCACTTTTTTTAAAGTATTGTATTGCAAGTGAATATTGGATGTATGTTTAGTCTTGCTGATTGTTGTTTTCAGTACAATGTCTTTGTATCTTGAAAAGCACAAAGACTATGATGGCAAAAATATAATGCCAAATATAACTATCTTATTTTTCGGACTATAAGTCACTCTTTTTTTCATGGTTTGGATGTTTCCTGCGACTTACACTTCGGTGCGACTTATATATTACAAATTTCACACTGACAGCCGCGAGAGGCTCTAGGGTGGTGTGTCAGTCTGCTGTCTGCTGCTCCTATTACTCCTGTACCATTGTCACTTCACTCTACTGCTCATGTCTCCGGCTGCAAGTAGTGAAATATTCATCTGAAAACAGTAATCGAGAAGCAGAAAGAAAGTTTGGAGTGAACGAGAAACTTGTGAGGGACTGGAGAAAGGCGGGGAAGGAGAACACAGCTTCACCGTAACCAAGAGGAAGCGCGATGAAACTTTCCTGGAAGTCACTGGATGGATGGACAAAGCCTGGACTTCAGTGACAGTGAAACCATCCTGTTGGGATTCAAAAAGGACGGAATAATTCTAACTGGAACTGATGCTGAGTCTGATGACAGCTACACAGAAGAGAAAGAGGCACTCTGTTTACCTCCGGAGGTTGCGGAGTTGCTCAGAAGTGACACTGAGGATGAAGAATTTAATGGATTTAGTGATTTGGAGTGAGATGAAGAGTTTGGTAAACTTGTTCTGTTCTGTTGTTTATGTTATAGTTTATCTGAAGAACTGTTCATATGTGACGTTAACAGTTTGCTGTTCTCTGTTCTATTGTTATTACTATAAATTGACTTTCAAAATGAAATGTTGGTTCCTGGTCTCTGATTTTATAAAATACATTTCCCCCAAAAAGTGCAATTTATAATCCGGTGCGATTTAAAGTCCGAAAAAATATAGTACTGTACTCTGGGTAGAGATTACTCAGATTACTTGTACTGCTAAAATTATTCTGTGTCTATTATGGTGTAAAAGTATTATAAAAAGAGTTACTTGTACTTACTGGTACTTCTATTGTTACCACTACTACTACCACTATTTCTCCTACTACTACTAATACTACAGTTTCCATAATTACTAGGGATGCACTGATCCAGCTTTTCAGTTCCGATACCTATTTTGATACTATAGTGTTTAAGTATCTGCCAGTCCCAGTGTGCCAGAGTACCAGAAACTGAAAACAGCATTTATTTCCTTTGAACAAAAATAAAACAAGACAAACTTGATCCAAATGTGTAACTCTTATTTATCAATGAAGAAACGACAGAGCAGGTTTGTATAGATAAAAGTTCTAACATTATGAGTCACTTCACTTCATAAGCCTAACCAGGATATCGGCTGAAAAGATATTTGGCCGATATCTTATCCAGCTATTTTTTCAGTATTGTTAAGGTAAAAATGAGAAAAGAAAAAGTCTATATGCTTTATTTTTATCATTTTAGTTATTACTACATGTCTATAGAAGCAGTATTGTTTCTTTGCCTTCCAGACGTTTCTGTAATCCTGAGGGGGTGGAGGGGTCATTTTCTGGGGGCTGGTCTTTGGCTTCAGCACGGCTCCTCTCTCCAGACTGCTGTATCCTGCCTGTCTCTGTCAGACCTGTCCTCACTGTGAATGTAAAAATGAATTAGAAAGACACCATCAAAAGCGCTGCAGTGTCCTGGAGATGTCCCAAGTGTCCAGCAAAAGATTAAATAAAAAAAAATCTACCTAAATAGTTATTACAGACCAGAGCAGAGACAAGTAACACACTTTCCACTTTAAACTTTTTTTTTTTTTTGTGGTAAAGTTGCTGTGCAGTACATTTTTGGGACTGAAAATTGAATCCAAAATTAACTCCATGTAGTTTGTTGTTAGTTTTCATCACATCATTAAAGGGCCATTTCATCACATATTACGCCAACTTTATAATGTTGTTTTCTCATCAAAAACATATTCGGTGTGTTTAAGGTAAATACAGAATATTTAGGCTGAGTTCTTCTCTCAGATAGAAAATACTCTGTTCCACCTTGTGATGTCATGTGGTAATACAGGAAGTGCTCCACTGTGTTTTTAAACATGATGCAGCTGGAAATCAATGGAATCTCTCATGAACAAAAACAGTAGTTTTCAAGTTAACCACTACCTTTTTAAATGTTAAGTTGAAAACTACTGTTTCGTGTCATCACAAGGTGAAACAGCATTTTGAGCTTTGGAGATGTAGACACACTAATAATGCAGCATTACTCAAACATGTGTGCATGAAACAAAACACAAATCATCTTATGTTTTTGATGAGTAAAATTCTGGCTTACAGGTCACAAGCACAGACTGTATGAAAGAAGTAGACTAAGTGTGACGTCAGGATCATGTGTCTCGGGTTAATACAAACATTGTATTAACTCACTGACAACGCTCACTGCTGCAGTTACAGAGAGAGGGGTGACAAGATCCCAACGTAAATCAACTGGAGCCAGGGTCAGAAGGAGGAGGAAGAGCCTCCTGCCGCACTTCCTATTTGGCACACGGCGGCTAGTGCGTTAGTCGTGTTGCGTGCGTTGTCCACTCATGGGTCCGTTTATATGAAATCAGCCGCCCTCCCTTAGGAGCCATCTCAGATTTGGCTGAAAATAAATCAAAAGATTTCTACAACAGACAGCAGAATCTGATAACAGATTTAGAATCTACGACCCAGAATTTACAATAATACTAATTTTCAGCTAAGTTATGGTCTCTCAAAAATGCTTAATGCTAAATGAAGTTTTCCGAAAGGTGGGCATGGCTCCAAAATTTCAATGGGCCATAACTCAGGAACGAATCAATGGATTGAGCTAAAATTTTAGATTCTGTAATTTGTTAATTTTAGAAATGTTTCGAATTTTTTTCAGCCAAGTCTAGGAGGGAAACAGTTGATTTCATATGGACAGACCGTATATACGGTCTAGGGTCACAAGAGTCAGTTTTGCATAATATACAATCTTTATTGGTTTAGTGGATTTCAGCTTCCTGTATATAGGTGGCATTTTAAACACTTTTCGCCATTCAAAGTAATTTATTGTACTTTCACATTATGAAATCTGGAAATTTGTGCATTATTTTACTTAGTTTGATTTTTCCTTTAATTATTTTCAATTGTATTACCTTTTGCTTTGTACTTTTTGTTATGTCATTGTAATGTGTGAGCTACATTGTCCAAGTAATTTCTCTTGTGGATCAATAAAGTTTATCTAGTCTCTAAAATCCATGGATACAGTGGAGAATGGATACTAAAAGTGAGGAAGAACACAAAAGTACCAAGTCCGACCACCAGAGGGCAGCAAAGGCACACCAATCTCCCATAATAAGTTGTGACCTCTGAGTGCTTCCAGTGTACTCATATAGATATTTTCCTCATAATATTTTCAAAGTTAATCTTAAGTGTACCGTGGCCAAGTCTATGTGATTAGTGGTAATGAGTCCTGCAGGCTGCTGTATAAGAGCCGTGTGCGTGCGCTCGTGTTTCTAATGAGTTGTTTGGCAGCGGTCTCTCAGTCTGTGGTGGAGACCTCATCTTCACATTGTACAACCCTCAGCCAATGACGTCTGCTCTGGGTCAGGATAAGTGAATGTGATGGGACCGCTGTCAATGGTAGGATACTGTTTTGATATATGTGTGTGTCTGTGTGCGTGTGCATGTGTGTGTGTGATTACATTGTGAGGACTGAAATTTGTATTCATGGATTTCAACTTTGATTATTAAAGCAATTTTATTGTGGCTCTTACCTGGAGGACTGAGGGATTACACCGACAATTATTATAAACAACATTTGAGGACTTTTGACTGTTCAAAACACAGAACAGTTTTTAAGTTTTGAGTTGTTAATCGCTATGGCAACGGTGCTTATTTTGTATTACCCATAGATATACAGTCACTTCTTGGGGAAATGTGCTTTGTGGACAGTGTTGGAAAGGTTACTTTTACAAATGTATTCCCCTACAGATTACAGATTACATAGCCCAAAATGTAGTTTGTAAAGTAATTCCATTAAATTACTTAAAGTGAGTAATGTAATCAGAATACTCTGGATTACTTGACTTGCTGTACAGAAGCAAAGACTAGGAAATGTTAAAATAAGATGTTTTGTCTGCTAAAAGAAAATGAAAAAGCCCAGGCTTAATTTAACCAAATTAAATATATTATTGATAGAAGAGGAGGAGGAGACAAGGTGCACTGAGACTAAACCACTAAACATGGTTTAGTCCTGTTAAATCCTGTTTTAGTCCTGTTTTACACCTGGTTTTAGTCCTGGTTTAGTCCCAGTTTAGACCTGGTTTAGTCCTGGTTTAGTCTTGGTTAAGACCTGGTTTAGTCCTGGCTTAAACCTGGTTTAGTCCTGGTTTAGTCTTGGTTTAGACCTAGTTTAGACCTGGTTTAGTCCTGGTTTAGTCTTGGTTTAGAACTGGCTTAGACCTGGTTTAGTCCTGGCTTAGCCCAAAATGTGAAAACAGTAAAATACCACCGTGTAATCCATTTATTTCAACAAAGTAACTGTAATCCAATTACCACTCATTAAAACAGTAACTGTAACTGAAAACAGTTACTCATAATTTGTACTCTGATTACGTAACTCCGGTACAAGTAATCTGTTACTCCCCAACACTGTTTGTGGAGACCAAGAATCATGCGTAGATATTAAAGTTTAAGTAACAGGGCGTGTCACCTGCATGATTCCACAGAAATGAATGAAAGTTAAAGCTATACTTCGGAAAATTCTCCAGATAAATACCAAATGAACATAATTTAGTGAGTTTATAGGAGATGCAAGAGGAAGGACATGTGCTTTTATCTGTGTTTAATGCAAACATCCAAAATGAAAAAAGGAGTACCGTAATTATGGCTATGGTCAGTCTACAGGAAATGAACATAACCCAATGTAATGTCCTCACAATCTGTACAAACTCTGTCCTGTGTGTGTGTGTGTGTTGAGGGGCAGGGGTGCAGTCTGAAGGGCACGGGGGGGCGGGTGGGGGGTGGTTGGTTGCGGTGGGACGGTGGTCTTGAGAAGAGGAAGGTGAGAGCGAAACTACGCAGGACTCTGAGACAGGACGGTGATCTGACAAACCAGAATGTGATCCTCAACTCTTTTATATGTGACAAGATGTTACAGACACGTGTACGAAAACCCCACGGAAAAAAATTATAATCCATGGGTTTCAGAAACATGAGAAATTAGGACCACTGCCAGGGCGATTCACAATTTAAATGGCAGATATTACACTATTTTCTGATGTTATAATGTTTCTGCTTCACAAACACATCTGGAGTTGTGTTTCCGTCTTTAAAACTGAATAATAATAATAAAGCTCAATCCATGAATAATATGCAAATATACTATACACAATACAAAAAGGGAACAATTTAGCCTGTATGAATGATTAATGTTAGAAACTAGACTCATACTGTGGTCCAAAGCAAGAAAAATGACCTGACGAAAGCTTTTTTGGCGAAACGTTATTTAAAAATAAAAAGATTTTGGACATCGGCCATCTGAGTGTGCTATGCTTTTTTTTCACTTTTATTTTGCTTTTCTTTGCATCTGCACCTCTACAAGAACTTTGGTGTGCGTTTTCTGTTTTATTAGAGAAACTAGAGCCATACACAAGACACATTCAGTATTTTTTTTTTAAACTAAGTTAAGGGTGTTTTATGTCTTTTCTGGTAGAGGGTCCAGCACCTGTTTTGCCTCATTGAAATGGCTTTGCTTTGTCACAGTATTTTATAAACCTATTTATCTTTCAATTATTCAATTATAGACATAGGCCCTGAAGAAATATTAAGCTTTAAACAGGACATGTCAGTTAAGGACTATACACAAAGCTGATCCACCATATTTGACTTATTTTATTCATGCCTGCCAGTTTCTAGCAGAGGTGGGGACTTGCGAGTCGTGACTTGAACTCGAGTCAGACTTGAGTCACTATTTTTAGGACTTGAGACTTGACTTGATAAAATGGACTAAATGGGACTCGACTTGGACTTGAAGGTCAGTGACTTGAGAAGACTTAATGCTTCACCTAAAAATATGTTTTTTAGAAAATACTTTTCTCTTTACAGTTGATAAATGTGTTAAATAAATATTACAGGAACAAAAATGGAACATGTCCCTCCCACTTCTGTTTGGTACTTTGGATGGAACTGAAGTACTGTGATATGATGTCCTCAAATGTACTACAGTAACATACAGTAATACACAGTACAATACAATACAGTAAAACGGAGGGAACTACAACAAACATGATCCTTCCTTTCAGTGCAGACTACATGACAAAATAACTGTTATTTCTGTTCTGTCTATAATAATTCACATTCAGATCTTGTCAAGACATTTAAAAAGGAGAAAACAACATTTCTACAACTCTTACATAAAAACTTCTTATATAAAAAAGTCATGGCATATAAAAATACCATGACACTTGAAGTACAATTTTGTTTAAAAATCAGTCTAAGATATATTTGGTATTTGTTTTGGTTTAAAGACTTGAAATCACTTGAAGCTCAAAGCAGACGACTTGGACTTGACTTGGACTTATGGACCAGTGACTCGAGACTCGACTTGGACTTGCCTGTCTTTTTTACTTCAGACTTGACTTGGGCTTGAGGTCAAACACTTGAGACTTACTTGAGACTTGCAAAACGACGACTTGGTCCCGCCTCTGGTTTCTAGTTATATGTGACATTTTGAGGACTTTTTGCCCTTCAAAAGATATAATTCTTTGTTTAACATTATTTATCGCTATGGCAACAATCATAATTTGCCATCATTTTTAAACCTTTGTATATATTTGCATTATTTAATATCGTGTTTTCATTGGACCCTTTGACGAACATACCCGTGATCAAACTGCTTCCGAGAATTCTTTGTTGTGCAATGCTGGTGCAGATGGGACTATAATGTCTTTAGCAGGGCAGGTACACAACGCTCAAAAAGAGAAAAAAAAATTGGACAAACTTTACTGTTGACATCTGGTATTTCTCTCCTCGCGTTTTGATTGAGCGCTGACTCCGTCGGTAAAGAATCCGTCATCGTAAAAGCTTCGGCTGGCTAAATATAGACATTTGTTTAGCTGTGCGTGCATATATTATTACCACACAAGATATGGAGCCTGACCGCAGCCTGAACCCCTACAGGATTACTCTGCAGTATACATACACATGGAGTAATTGTAATAATGGGACCTGTCATTGCTAATTCAGTTCAAATCACAGATACGCGGCTCCTATCACGACTCTGTGCTGTGGTTAAGACTCTACATAGGCCCCTATTACAGTCTAGACCTAAACATACTGTCATTATACACAGGCTAGTGGCACATGTGGATGTAATGTTCACTCAAGCAACAGTATTTTATCAACATTTCTACCACTTTTTCCCATTCAAAGGATAGATTTTGTTTGAATTTGCCAAACGCTATGGCAACGGTGCTTTTCATCATGCTGAAACTCAGGGATTTAGATAATATTGTTACTTATATAGAGTGTACAACAGAAATGCCACTTTTATACTACTACTACTACTACTACTACTACTACTATAACCACTATTACTAAAAAAAATACTGCTGTCAACTACTAAAATTTCATCATTACTATTACATATATTTAATTTCCAAAGCCATAAATTCTCTCTGGCTATACTACTACTACTACTTCTACTACTACTATTGCGACTACTGCTTTTACTACTATTACTTCTAACACTACTACTATGACTATTACTACTACTACTACTACTACTACTACTACTAACTACTAACAGGTTGTTAAGAATACTTTTACATATTTTTAATTTCTAAAACCACAAATACTCTCTGGCTCTACTACTACTGCTACTACTACTGCTACTACTACTGTTACTACTACTGCTACTACTACTGCTACTACTACTGCTACTACTGCTACTACTACTGCTACTACTACTGCTACTACTACTACTACTACTTTGACTATTACTTTTACTATTACTTCTAGTAGAACTGTTAGTTCTGGTACAACTACTACTAACTACTACCATGTTTTTTTAAGAATACTTTTACATATATTTAATTTCTAAAACCACAAATGTGTGGCTGTACTACTACAACTACTATACTACTACTATATTACTTCTACTAACTTCTACTATTAACTTTAAGTGTTTTTAACACTACTATTACACATACATACATATATTTCCAAAGCCACAAATACTGCTTAATAAAATGTGATTGTTTTCCAGAATTCCAAAATGATCGCCAAACTTTCCATATTTTCCTTCCTTAGCCTATTTAATGTTGTGCATTTGAATCCATGTCGGGGAAAGGTCAGTTCGAGTACTGTAGTTTGGCGTCAGGTGCGTGAAAGGGTTAATGTGGAGTTTGTCTGTCGGCCATGTTGGCAGGTGCTCCCTGTAACTGTTCCTCATTACCTTTCACTGTTTATTGTCCAGGCGAACAGTCATTTAATATGTTTTCCTGAAAGTTACACCCTCTTTCACTGAGGGGCCTTTGACTGACTGAAATGTTGAAATTAAAGGGTATAAGTGGAAAGTTAGACATTTAACAAACAAATAAAGTTGTGTTTCATGGGCGAACACGATTGGCAAGAAACAGAAGCACTAAACAGATGCAAATCTAAAGGTGCTACTCAAGAATACAAGAACAATGTCAGTGCAGTTTGCATGTTCCTTCTGTGTCTATGCAGTGATTGTGTCCTTGACCTTATTGTCTTTACTTTAACTTATACTTCAGCACATTCTGTTTGAATCCAGAAGGGTCTGGAATCGGACCATAGAGTGTGAAAAAACACTGTCCTAACTTTAGTGTCGTAGACCGGTCTTGGTCTCGAGACCGGCCTTGAGAATATTTTTTTTGCAATCTTGGTCTTGTCTCGGACTCGACCACATTTGGACTCGGTCTTGTTTCGGACTCAACTGGCCATACCAGCTTGTCAAAGCCTGATCCCGTCAAATCTCAGAAGCTAAGCAGGCTGGGCCTGGGTAGTACTTGGATGGGAGACTGCTAGGAATTCCAGGTGCCACAGTGGGGCGCCAGTGGCAAAAACTGTCGTTGTGTCCTTAGGCAAGACACTTCACCCACATTGCCTAGTATGAAAGTGGTGTGAGCATGAGTGATGGTGGTGGTCGGAGGGGCCGATGGCGCAGATTGGCAGCCTTGCTTCCGTCAGTCTGCCCCAGGGCAGCTGTGGCTACATTAGTAGCTTACCACCACTGAGTGTGGAATGACTGAATAATGAACTGTAAAGTGCTTTGGGTATCTTGAAAAGCCCTATATAAATGCAATCAATCAATCAACTGCATTTGGATTCTCTTTTCTGGGACTCTGTCTTGTCTCGGATTCAACCATGTTTGAACACAGTCTTGTCTTGGTCTTAAAGGAGCTTGGACTCAGTCTTGTCTCGGTCTCAAGGTCTGACACTCAACAAGCGATAAAATGGAGATAGATTTATTAAAACATTGATATATCTGTGCCAAAATAACTGTAAAAGACAAATAAATGTTGAAAATGACAAAAATGGTCTCGATGGGCCATGGTCTAGGTCTTGTCTGGGTCTCGGCTGTTAAAAGTCTCGGTCTTGTCTCGGTCTCGACCCTCAGAGGTCTTGGTCTTGTCCTGGACCCTGTGGTCTCGGACAGGTCTTGGTCTCAATGTGTACGGTCTTGACTACAACATTACCTAACTTTGGACAGTCCAACCACAACTGCGAATTTGTAATGCAGACATCTCCTCTCAAAATCTCTCGTATCATTCATAACGAAATATATAACTTATTTTACCTGAGATAAATAAAGTTTAGTGCATTGATTGTTGATTCTGCAGAAATACACAGTTCCTTTTTTCTGTGTAAGCAGCCATGCTTGTTTTGACACAAACTTACGACGTGTCTCTCTGATTGGTTAATCCACCTGTCAATCACTCAACTCAACACACAACACAGTTCCTGACTCACTCATCTTTGTAAAGTTTTGTCAAAGTGAGTGATTCTGGCTGGCCCGGCAATCATGTTGCAAGATCCAGCACTAGAAAATTTCTGTTCACCCTTGTCAGACCAGGACAAGACCAAGAACTCTGAGGATCAAGACCGAGACAAGACCAAAACCACGGCCCATTGAGACTGTACTTACTTTAAATGATTAAACAATGTCTTTAGGGTCAATGACGTCAACTGAGAAAAACAAATTGTTATAATTTTAAAAGGCAACTAAAAAAGAAAGCAGAACGGTATTGTTTCATGTTAAAGGTGCATTGTGTAACTTTTCTGGAGGAGCGTCCATCACTTGCTTTTTTCCATGGAGATGTTATTGCTTTGTCTGAAATGTTTCACAGTATGGCATTAAACCTTTCTACCATCCTGTGGAACATTTGAAGCAGAGCAATGACATATCCAAGTTTCTTATTTTCTCCTCAACATTATAACTCACCACTGTCTTGTTAGTTGTTTGTAGTAAACACACTCTGTAGTTCCTGTATGCTTTGTAAAAATCACTGGTCCCTCTCATCTCCACCCAGCTCCCCCCTCAGAGGTGTTTGCTCCTCACGACAGGTCTGTGGGGAGCGCGCTCAGTGGGCCTCTTCAAAGACCACATCTCCCAAAGCAGGAAGTACAGCCCTGCCGCTCAGAAACACGAACAGCCAACAGGAAGGAAGCTAATCCACGAACACACAGGGAGCTACTGTCAACGCGCACATGCTAACAGTCCCCCCTGACACCCACAAACTCCACTGTTCCTACCATCAACAGTTCCTGCCATCTCAAAGACGTTTAATCTGATTTATAGTGTGTTCGGACCTCACAGTGGTTTCCTGTATAGATGCATGTGTTGACACTATATAGATCATAGAGTGGTATAGATGGACGAGTAACATCCAGATGGTTACAATCTTTACACACAAAAACTCTAAATTTAAGGTCCTATATTACACAAAATGGAGCTTTAAACCATGTTATAATGTTGTTACCTTCTCTTTTTTAAAGACAATACAGTAAAGTGTGTTGTAAGCCCTCTTCAGAACGGTCCCTGGTGTTGGTGGTGACGTGTCGTATATCAGCTGTTGTTACTTCCTGTGTGTGGTCAAGCTGAAGGACCTGGCAGGTCGCTCAGACTGACCACGCTTCCCGTCGCCCGATGTTCTCTGGAGGAGGGTGTCCCAGGTGTGTGAAAGGAGGAATGCTCCGTCTTCACGGTTAGCGCTGTCCGTGCCTCATTTCCTGATTTCAGTGGCCTTTCTGATCTAGCATTTGAACTTAGACTGACAGTTATGAAATGACACTTGTAACGGTGACCGTTGTGATGATGGCTTGTAGCTGGCAGCCGAAACATGTCAACAACATAAATACGCCTCCTACTGTATTGAACCCAAGAAGTTAAAGACAAAATGAACATCTTTGGTTCAGTAAGAAGAGTTGTGTTTTGTTCCATTAACACATTTGAGTAACACTTTATTAGTTCGTGCACATCTCCAAAGCTCAGGATTCTCTTCTCCACCTTATGATGTTGTGAAGCAGTGATTTTCAAGTTAACAGCTCCTTTTACTTTTTGTTTAATAGAGACTGGCAGTTTCAGGGCTGAAATCATCCAAAAGATTCTAGTGAATGTGTATGGAGTTTAAAAACACAGTGGAGTACTTCCTGTATTGCCACATGACATCACAAAGTGGTACAGAGTGTTTTTCCATTTGAGAGAAGAATTCGGACTAAATATGTAATATGTTTGTGTGTTAAATATGTGTGAATGAAACAAAACACAACTCCAGGTCTTTTTGTGATGAGCAAACAACATTATAACTAGGGATGTCCCAATAAATTTTTTTTGCCCCCGAGTCCGAGTTCTTTGATTTTGCATATCTGCTGATACCAAGTCCTGATCCGATGCTTCTATAAAACATTATGAAATGAACTAAGCGCGAAGAATAAGATCCAGGATGTATGGGGGGGATCAGAGTGTATTGATTTCAATGTGTAGTATTTGGGCTGAACTTAGTGTGAAAAATCAGGTCAAATGCGAAATAGCAGTAGATTAACATTATGATCAAATTAAAAGTGCTCTATGTAACTTTTTGTGGTGAAGTGTCAGCCACATTGTCTCCATGGAGATGTTATTGCATTGCTTGAATATTCTGCAGTATGGCTTTAAATGCATGTTGCTCGATGGAGCTGAAAGTTGATGCCACTAGGACAAGTTAAAGTGTCTTGAAGGGCACAAAAACTTTGTAATTGACTAAATGCAAAATAGAAGTTTAATGTCATGGTATAGCAATCATTACATTAATAAGGAAACAACATTATAACATAGATGGATTGCGGCCCTTTGTCAGACTACTGATATTCTTGACATCCCCACTAGAGGGCACTCTTCCTCCAGTTTTTAGGGCTTCAGAGATAGTTGGATGTGGCGTATGAGCTTGGAACGCTACATTAACCTTTTGCCAGTAAAATCAGAAGCTCATTTGGTCTGCGGTGTGGTCGTCCTGTGGCAGAGGGAAATGAGTGTGAGTGGTGAGGAGTGAGCGGAGCTGCTTTTATTGTTGTAATAAAGAGACTGGAGAACGCAGACATGATCAGGGTCAAGGAACCGGAGAACACAGGAATAACAAGACCAGAGGAACTGCTGGAGTCTACAGGCATTTGGCGCATTTATATCATAGCCTGTATAAAGAAGTGCACTAAGTGAGAGTGACGTCAACTGTAGTGTTTGGATACAGTCAAATGAAGCTCACAGAGGCTAGTAGTTTAAGACCAAAATGACGAGGCTCACAGCAGCAGTTACAGAAAGTGCAGTGACATATGTACAGTCTGTGATTTATATGATGATGTGAAGTTAAAAGTGATGTTTGTCTCACTAATTCTGATTTGAATGGAGTTGAAAAAAACATAACTTACTGAATTTTATCACCATTTATTTTTGCTTGAATATTGTAATGCCTTAACTGCTGTGTCCAAGAGTTTATCTGTTTACCTCTGTTACCTCTGTTAAGTATTAGTGACTGAAATATTGCTGCAGTCTGTACCAATGATTTGAATTTATCACACAGTTGTGCTTACACATTATACAAAGCAAAGGGTGAAGTGTATTGCCCAAGTAGCATGAACACTCTAGAGTAGGATTTGAACTACCAACTCAGGGCTGTTTTTGGAGTGCTGTGTTACCAACTATGTCACTGTCATAGTCATACTACAAATAGATTTAATATCACATCATAATATTCACAACATTTTTTTCACTACTATTAGTACTACTACTACTATCACTACTACTACTACTACTACTACTACTACTACTACTACTACTACTGCTACTACTTTTACTACTACTGCTCTACTACTACTACTGCAACTACTACTACTACTACTACTACTACTGCTACTACTACTACTGCTACTACTACTACTATTACTGCTGCTACTACTGCTGCTACTACTACTACTACTCCTACTACTGCTGTTACTACTACTAATACCACTATTACTGCTGCTACTGCTACTACTGCTGCTAGTACTACTACTACTACTACTACTGCTACTATTGTTACTACTGCTGCCACTATTAGTGCTACAAATACTACTACTCCTACCACTGCTGCTACTACTATTATAAAAACTGCTGCTACTGCTGCAACTACTACTAGTACTACTACTACTGATATTGCTTCTACTGCTACTACTGCTACTATTGTTACTATTGCTGCTACTGTTAGTACTACAAATACTAGTACTCCTACCACTGCTGCTACTGCTACTGCTGCAACTACTAGTACTACAAGCACTACAAGTACTGCAACTACTATTACTATTGCCACTGCTGCTATTACTACTACAGCAACTACTACTACAACTACTGCAACTATAACTACTACTACTACTACTACTACTACTACTACTACTACTACTACTACTACTACTACTACTACTACTTCTACGTGTTTCTATTGGGGAGNGAAGGTGTATGGAGTTTAAAAACACAGTGGAGCACTTCCTGTATCACCACGTGACATCACAAGGTGGAACCCAGTGTTTTGTTGTTGTTTTTTTCTGTTTGCGAGAAGAACTCAGCCTAAATATGCCTAAATATTTGTGTGCGAATGAAACAAAACACAACTCCAGGTCTGTTTGCGACGAGGAAACAACATTATAACATAGATTAGAAAACAGCCTTAGTTAATGCACACTGTGGAACATTTCAAGCAAAGCGGCGCATGTGTTTATTTGTTTATCTCCATGGAGACAAACAGGTGTACATGATTTAACCAGAAAAGGTTTTGCTTCTTTAAAACCGATTATTAATGAGTTTAAGCTTCCCGAGGACTTTTTCCCACTCCCAACGGAATAATATTTGTGTTTTGAAATTGTTAATCGCCACGGCAACGGTCCTGGATTCCCATCGCTCTGAAACGCATGGACGGACAGTGTAACGTTGTAAGTCCCTTGTTGTTTTGTGGCGGCTCTAAACTTAATGCCGGGTTGAATAGGCTCAGAAAAAGGCGCCTCCCTGCTCTGATTTCCTCCCACACAAAAAAACAGTGGAGCTTCATGAACCTGAGCCGAGTAAACAGAAGAGGAAAGGTGAAGGCAAAAGTACAAAACAATACATCAAATCACACGAAGGATTTAAGCCGGAGGAAAACGTGCACGGGCTGGACAAACGACGGATTTATGTCATGACATTTATTATTTGATTCAGCTGACGAGATGGTGACAAGAAACAGTAGCTGAAGCAGTAATAATAACAGTAGTAGTAGTAGTAGTAGTAGTAACAGTAGTAATAGCAGTAGCAACAGTAGTAGTAGTGGTAGTAGTAGTAGTAGTAGTAACAGTAGTAATAGCAGTAGCAGCAGCAGTAGTAATAGTAGTAGTAGTAGTAGTAATAGCAGTAGCAGTAGCAACAGGAGTAGTAGTAGTAGGAGGAGGAGCAGTAGCAGAAGTAGTAGTAGTAGTAACAGTGGTAATAGCAGTAGCAGTAGTAATAGTAGTAGTAGGAGCAATAGCAGTAGTAGTAACAGTAGTAATAGCAGTAGCAGCAACAGTAGTAGTAGTAGTAGTAGTAGTAGTAGTAGTAGTAGTAGTAGTAGTAGTAACAGTAGTAATAGCAGTAGCAGTAGTAATAGTAGTAGTAGGAGCAGTAGCAGTAGTAGTAACAGTAGTAATAGCAGTAGCAGCAGTAGTAGTAGTAGTAGTAGGAGCAGTAGCAGAAGTAGTAGTGACAGTAGTAATAGCAGTAGCAGCAGCAGCAGTAGTAGTAGTAGTAGTAGTAGCAGTAGTAGTAGTAACAGTAGTAAAAGCAGTAGTACTAATAGTAGTAGAAGTGACAGTAGTAATAGCAGTAGCAGCAGCAGCAGCAGCAGCAGCAGTAGTAGTAGTAGTAGTAGTAGTAGTAGTAGTAGCAGTAGTAGTAACAGTAGTAATAGTAGTCGTAGTATTTGGTCATTTCACTGAAGCAAAATTGCAGTAATTGGGTCTTTAGTAAGTACTTTTTTACTACTTCTAATTACTACTTTTATTCAATTAATATTTTTGCCTTAGATTACAAGGGCCATGGTAGTAGTAGTAGTAGTAGTAGTAGTAGTAGTAGTAGTAGTAGTAGTAGTAGTAGTAGTAGTAGTAGTAGTAGTAGTAGTAGTATATAATTTGATTGTTTCACTGAAAAAAATTGCAGTAATTGTTATTTTAGTATAGTCAGGTCTAAACCAGATCTAAACCAGGACTAAATCAGTTCTAAAGCAGGACTAAACCAGTCCAGGACTAAACCAGCTCTAACCATGATTGAATAAGCCAATATTAAACCAGGACTAAACCAGGACTGAAAAATAAACAAAATTAAACCAGCACTAAACCAGGTCTAAACCAGGACTAACCCATTCCAGGTCTAAACTAGGACTAAACCAGGTCTAACCCAGGTCTAAACCAGGACTAACCCATTCCAGGTCTAAACTAGGACTAAACCAGGTCTAACCCAGGTCTAAACCAGGACTAACCCATTCCAGGTCTAAACTAGGACTAAACCAGGTCTAACCCAGGTCTAAACCAGGGCTAACCCATTCCAGGTCTAAACTAGGACTAAACCAGGTCTAACCCAGGTCTAAACCAGGACTAACCCATTCCAGGTCTAAACTAGGACTAAACCAGGTCTAACCATGATTGAATAAACCAATATTAAACCAGTAGTAAATCAAGACTAACCCAGATCTAACCCAGAACTAAACTGGGTCTAATCATGACTGAATAAACTAGAATTAAACCAGGTCTAACTCAGGTCTAAACTAGGACTAAACCAGGCCTAATCATAACCGAATAAACCGATATTAAACCAGGTCTAACACAGGTCTAGCCCAGGTCTAACCCCGGTCTGAAGTACATTAAAGCGTGCGCGTGTGCGTACTCAAAGTGGTCGTATAAAACATGGCTAAATCGAGCCTAATCCTGTATTGTAAACCCAGATTAAAAACACAGGAAGCGGGGTATTAATACACACACTACAGTAATCCCAATACAATGGAAATCTCTCTGCTCCTCTCCCACAGACTCTGGCTCCGCTGCACCAGTCTGACTGAGCAGCCTTTGTTTACACCAGACACACAACACAGCCCGACACAGGAAAATATACTCCATGTTTACAGTATAAGTCGTCAAAGTATTCAAACTACAGCACTAAAACTTCACCGATATTTTCATTGTTCTGACGCTAATACAGGAACTTATCCAACTGATCTACTACTATTACTACTACTACTACTATACTTCTTCTTGCATTTTTTTTCTTATCACTACTATTCAGTTCAATTCAGTCTTTATTAGGAACACGTAATATCTGGTTCATAGTATTAAAAAGAAAATAGTAGGAATAAAATATTAAATAGGTAAATACTACTGTCTTTGTCTACTATTTACGAGTACGAAATACTACCACCACTACTACTACTGCTACTACTATTCATTGACTACAGCATTAGTTACCTCGAGACAGCAGACCATAAGCTAAAACTGGAAAAAGTACTGCAATGTGGTAGTATTGGGTAGATTACTACTTATACTGGTACTATTACTACTGTTGTTACTACTCTGGTACTACTTCTACTGTTGCTACTACTGCCTACTACTACTACTACTACTACTTGCTACTACTACTACTACTACTACTCCTACTACTGCTGTTACTACTACTAATACCACTATTACTGCTGCTACTGCTACTACTGCTGCTAGTACTACTACTACTACTACTACTACTGCTGCTACTATTGTTACTACTGCTGCCACTATTAGTGCTACAAATACTACTACTCCTACCACTGCTGCTACTACTATTATAAAAACTGCTGCTACTGCTGCAACTACTACTAGTACTACTACTACTGATATTGCTTCTACTGTTACTACTGCTACTACTGCTACTATTGTTACTATTGCTGCTACTGTTAGTACTACAAATACTAGTACTCCTACCACTGCTGCTACTGCTACTGCTGCAACTACTAGTACTACAAGCACTACAAGTACTGCAACTACTATTACTATTACCACTGCTGCTATTACTACTACAGCAACTACTACTACAACTACTGCAACTATAACTACTACTACTACTACTACTACTACTACTACTACTACTACTACTACTACTACTTCTACTACTACTACTTCTACTTCTTCTACGTGTTTCTATTGGGGAGACATATTTTTAGCTACTTTACTATACTACTGCTACTATTGCTACTACTGCCTCCACTACTACTACTACTACTACTACTACTACTACTACTACTACTACTACTACTACTACTACTACTACTACTACTACTGTAACTACTACAAGTACTGCAACTACTGATATCGGTACTACAAATAAAGCTATGTGATTCTATTGGGAAGCCATATATTTTTAACTACTTTAACTACTACAACTACTTCTATTACTGCTGCTAGTACTACTGCTACCACTGCTGCTACTACCACTACCACAGCAACTACTACTACTACTAGTCCTGCTACTAATTCTTCTATGTATTTCTATTGGGGAGCCGTATTTTTTTGTTTTTTTCTAAGTACTGACTTAATTTGTTCTTCCACTCGTGTAATATTTTTTCCCTTTTACCTTTCGGATTGTCTGAGTGTAATTCCATGTGACAGTTGGCCGTGTGCACTTGGATGTCCAGACCGGTCCATTTCACAGATACGGCGTTGGGAGCCTCGCCTGCTTCAAATATAACAATGGAAAATGGTAAACAGGTTCAGTATCGGGCGTGATGAGGTTGAAGGTTCAATTCCTGGTTGGGCCGTAATATTCCTCACAATAGGAGCGAGATCTTGTCCAACACCTGAGTACAATCATGGGCTCATGTGCGATTACAGCACCTGCCTCTGACACACAGCAGAGCCGCTCTATTAGAAACATCGACTAGTACGAACATCCAGAGAGGAATTATGTCAATTACCAGACACACTTAAATACAGCACTATCTGAGCCAAGAGACTGCGAGGAAATAGAGGAAAATACAATAGCTTTTACCAACAAGGAAGCCGTATCACACAGCAAAGCAAAAAAAAAAAAAAAAAAAAGTTAGTTAAAGGGCCAGTGTTACGCTATTTTCTGATCTAAATTATAATGTTGTTTCCTCATTACAAACATACTGGAATTGTGTTTTTTTCATACTTGTTTAACACACAAACCCTGCATAGTTAGGCTGAGTTCTTTTCTCAAACTAAAAACATCTTGAGGTTACGTTTATATGATGACGGCCTGAACAGAAGAGGCAAAAGTGGCGTCGCATTTTCACTTTTTATTCTGCGTTCAAAAAAGTGTTTTCGGGAGCAAATTTGCATGGATACGGTGACGCAAAAGTGTGTGGAATTCGAATGGGTATGCATTCTAGGTTTCTGTGTACTGTATGTATGTGGCGTAAACACGTACACGGCGTGAGCAGATCTGACCAGAGTTTTGCATCTTGGGCAGTGTAAATACAAACACTACGGTGGAGCGTATTCAACTTTTCTACTCTGGAGGGTGGTTTCAGATTTTTGCATTTTTAAGCCCCAAAAATGCCATTACCGTCTAAACGAAAGATGCTTCCGATAAAATATTTTCTTTGTTTTTAAATTCCATACACCTTTAGTAGAATCATTTGGGTAATTTTAGGCCTGCCAATCTCTACTGAATTAAAAGTAAAATGTTGCTGTTAACTTGCAAACTACTGCTTCATGACATCACGAGGTGGAACAGAGCATTTTGAGCTTTGGAGATGTAGACACACTAATAACAGGCTTTTGAAACATGCATGAATGAAACAAAACACAACTCTGGTGATGTTTTTGAGGAGGTAACAGCATTACAACATGGCCCAAAGGTCACAACAGTCAGTTTTGTGTAATATAGGACCTTTAAAACAATTTAAAATCAGAATATTAATCATGTTTTAAAGATGCCTTTTTCTGGTTGAGTGTGCACAAACTGTTCCCCATGATGATGCGATGGTCTTGCTTGGGATGTTCCACAGCATGGCATTACATTTATCTATCTCCATGGACATAAGCTGGTGGTGGACCCTCCCGTAGAAAAGTTATAGTGCATCTTTAAGTAGATTTGACTTCTTAAGAGTTATTTAGTTGATTTGGACTTTCCCGCCTGACTGCATTTAATTCCAAAGAAAATACCGAACTAAATAAGTCAGAATATATTTTATAAACTGAAATTAAAAATAACAATAAATACATAAGCTGGTGGTGGACCCTCCCCTAGAAAAGTTATAGTGCATCTTTAAGTAGATTTGACTTCTTAAGAGTTATTTAGTTGGTTTGGACTTGCCTGCCGGACTGAATTTAATTCCAAAGAAAATACCGAACTAAATAAGTCAGAATATATTTTATAAACTGAAATTAAAAATAAATACATAAGCTGGTGGTGGACCCTCCCGTAGAAAAGTTATAGTGCATCTTTAAGTAGATTTGACTTCTTCAGAGTTTTTAGTTAGTTTGGACTTGCCCGCCTGACTGGATTTAATTCCAAGGAAAATACCTAACTAAATAAATCAGAATATAGTTAATAAACTGAAATAAAAAATAACAATAAATACATAAGTTGGTGGCGGACCCTCCCCTAGAAAAGTTATAGTGCATCTTTAAGTAGAGTAGAGTAGTAGTAGTAGTATATTAAACTGTAGTAGTATATTAAACTGAAATAAACTGATATTAACTGAAATAAAAATAAAAATTAATTAAAAAGGAGAATTAAATAGTCACTGGTCAGAAGAATCCCTCAGTCGTCCTGGCAGAATCCATGGAGAGGAGAAAATTCAGTTTGTCGACTGGACAAAAGTTAGTTTGGTTGAAGACATTTCGCAGAAGAAGAAGCAGCTTGGATGAGCTGCGAAACGTCTTCAACCAAACTAACTTTTGTCCAGTCGACAAACTGAATTTTCTCCTCGCCATAGTCACTGGTCAGTTTAATGCTTATGTTGGCTTCTTTCCTTTACTGCCCCTAATAGGAAATCTGTTGTAGATAAGATTTGAGATAAGAGAGACGGTAATGTTTAGTTTTTGATCCCACCTTTTGTCACTGTTTACTCTCTCTCCTCACATATACCACCCTCTGTTGTCCCAGGACAGTAGCGGCAGAGATAAGGAGCTCCCACCGCCCGGGGAGCCTCAGGTGAACCTTGGGTCACGGGGCCAAGGGTCAATCACAAAAGACTGATGCGACGCTTTAATCGTATCCCACCGAAGATCAGAAGAAAGTCAGAAGAAAGCATTTTGCCCCATACCGTTACTACTAACAACTACTACTCAGTCCTGCTACTGCTACTGATGATCAAGTAAGGTCAGATTCTCACCAAAATGAAGCTCGCGTTACAACTATTTATTTCTACAACAAATACAGTATTTGAGTGACAGCAACAGGCTCTGTGGAAAGCCGCTCCAGATGTGAGTCATTTTTCTGAAATCTTCACTCTCTATGACTTTGAGCACATACAAGTCCAGAGGAGAAAGCACGACTCCAACTACTCTCTTATTACTACTTCGACAAAAAGCATTAGTGCAGTAGTTTTTACATACTGATTATTGATTCATATTGTCGTATAGTTATAATAATAGATGTTCTGCCACTACTACTTTGACCTGTGGTAGAAAGTACTGCATTTTAATAGTTATGACAATATGGTATCTACAAAGGCTACCAGGCTACAGCTAATATGCCTGGTTATGGCAAATCTAACATTTTTGACTTCAGCTGTAATTGAATTCCATTTATTTTTGTATTGCCTCAAAACACAACAGCTGCACCCTTCACATCACAAAACTGTTGATTTAATTAAAACAACTCACCCTTATGTAGATAGATAGATAGATAGATAGATAGATAGATAGATTACCTTCTGTCATGTCAATCTCTTGTATATAGCTGAAAGATATATTTGTATTACTATATTTCAATATTTTTTAATTTTTACTTGTACATCCACATTTATATAATTATGCCTTATTTCAGTGTTTCCCAAACTTTTTTTCTGGCGACCCATATTTTAAAAGTCACAAATCTTCACGACCCAAGTCCATAGACATTATTCATAATTAATCACAAGATAAAGGTGGATTTGATCATTATTGAACATTAATGAGGATATTTTATTGTTGTCTGAGTGTCGTGTCTCTCTGAACAATTAGTTTTACTCAAGTTTTAAATGAAAAACAGTAATTGAACCAGCAATAAATGGATCCATAAGTCGCCTATTTGGACATTAAATGTAGAACATTTCTTTTTCTTTTCAACATTCAATTGAAGCAGCAATATTGGAACAAAATAATCAATAAAATCATTATAAAAAGATTATCAATTATACAAAACATGTCTTAACATTTCAACCTACATGCAGATCGTGACTAGCCAGATTCATCAGCCGATTTCACTTTGTAGAAACTGTCTGACCTCACAGCATTAGGATTCAACGGTAGGCGGGTACTTTTTTAATATAACCAATCGCTGCTATTTGGTCATGATGTACGTAATGCGACACTAACGGGGCTAACTAATATATTAAGCTTTTCCCAAATCCCATAGGAAGAAGGGCAATAACGTCTTTCCCCTTGATAAAATTCACCAAACATTCTCTTTGTTCTGGCTTTAAATCCTTTTTTTTCTTATTATATTTTTGATACTTTTTGTTATTTTTGCTACTTATTTTTAGTTTATTATTCCCATTTCTAGTTTTGCTCTTTGTTATTATATTATACTGTGATGTGTGTGCTACTGTGTCCAAATAATTTCCCTTGTGGATCAATAAAGTTTGTCTAAGTCTACTGTAATTGTAAAGAAACAGATAGAAAATCAAACAATAAAAGACAAGAGCCTTTCACATAAAACAAGTAAACAGACAACATCCCCAGACCACAATAGCTACTCTAACTACTTCCACTCTTCATACTTCAGTAAAGATACAGCCAATTTCCTAGGATTAAAAGCTGGCCGGTTAAGTCTTCTTAAGTTAGTTGGGATTGTTTGGACACAATCTGCCCTAAATAGATATATTGTGTCATATATTTTGAAAACAGAGCGAGTAATTTGGCTTGACGCACAGATGGGCCACAAATGCAGTGTAACCCCTGCTCCCCGCGGTGAGAGGGGGGAGGAGGGGTAAAAGTCGGGAGGGATGGGGGGGTGGTCCGGGGCTGCCAGTAAAACGCAGGGATGCTTCATGGCTCAACAATTTGCTGTGTGAATGGAAATGGTTTGTGTGTGACCTCAGAACGAATTCTTGCTTTTCCTTCCTTTTTTTACGTCGCTTTACCTCCAGGCGTTTTCATATTTTGCGTCCAGTTTTATTTGTTTGTTGAATGTGTGGGTGTTTGGGTTTACTGCCAGTAGGATTTCAGTCCAGAGTAGCTATAACTTTTTACTACTATGGTGGAGTGATAGTGGCTCATTTACCGCAAACTGAAGTGAAAGTGTCGAACTCAAATAACAGTGAATGAAGTTTTATTGTTCACCACAAGCTCATGAGTGTTCACATTCTTGCAATAACTTTTACTATTACAACAAACTCAACAACCAAAACTAAACTGTCTTTAAACCAGAATCAAAATTAAACAGAAAAAATTATAAATCACTGAGACAAAATCAACTTTTTATGAACTTTTTTCGTTTTTCCTTTTCCTTTTTTTACCCAAATGAAAGCTGTATTTAGTAGGACTGGGTATCATTAAGAAGCTGCTGATACAATACATGTCTCGATACATAGGCCACGATTCGATACATAGGCCACGATATGATACATGTCTCGATACATAGGCCACGATACGATACATACCTCGATACATAGGCCACAGTATGATACATGTCTCGATACATAGGCCACGATTCGATACATAGGCCACGATACGATACATACCTCGATACATAGGCCACGATATGATACATGTCTCGATACATAGGCCACGATACGATACATGTCTCGATACATAGGCCACGATACAATACATACCTCGATACATAGGCCACGATACGATACATGTCTCGATACATAGGCCACGATACAATACATACCTCGATACATAGGCCACGATATGATACATGTCTCGATACATAGGCCACGATACGATACATATCTCGATACATAGGCCACGATATGATACATGTTTCGATACATAGGCCACAATACGATACATATCTCGATACATAGGCCACGATACGATACATATCTCGATATATAGGCCACGATATGATACATGTCTTGATACATAGGCCACGATACAATACATATCTCGATACATAGGCCACGATTCGATACATAGGCCACGATATGATACATACCTCGATACATAGGCCACGATTCGATACATGTCTCGATACATAGGCCACGATACGATACATACCTTAATACATAGGCCACGATACGATACATGTCTCGATACATAGGCCACGATACAGTACATATCTCGATATAGTGCACTTTTGATTCAATACGATATATTTCAAATCGATTCAATACAGTGTCAATCAAAAATCGTGGCTGTGATACTAAAAGTCTTTGTTAAACCACTTCTTGTGCAGCCCATTTTAATCATCAAACTGTGAAAATGTCATATGTCGTATAAACGAGTTTCCTTCCTCTGAACAAACAACAAAACTGTAGCACTTTAACAAAATAATTTCATAAAATATACCAAAAAAAAAATACTCTTGGCGATATATTGATACAGCAGCCCACGATATCGATACTGTATCATCACATTAAATGATATGATATATTGATATTTTGATGTTTTTGCACACTCCTAATATTTAGAGTCATTCATGCATGTTTGAGTAGTTTTCCTGCATCCAAGACACCCTTGCTCTGAAAAATCCCTGTTTTAACGCTCACTGCTCTGTACTTGCTTTGTGCTCCAAGTTCTTGTGAATCGAAGTTATCATAGGTATTTTTTGTTCAATATTGTGATTTAAAAATGTAAAAATATAAAATAATGATCCACATGTGTTAGTATAGAGCATACAAAAGCCATATGTCTTCTTTATATTTATAAGAATCTTTTCTATGGTCAGTTCTGTAGTTAAAATCAGAATGAAATTGTGTATGATCAGTGGTAACTTGCATCAAATTTATTTCTTAAAATTTCCACAAACGATAACCATTATATTTTTAAAGTACAATGTCACACAAAATTGACTCTTACACATTTTAAACCATGTCATAATGTTGTTACCTCTTCAAAAACAGACCTGGAGTTGTGTTTTGTTTCATTCACACATGTTTGACTTCCTTTATTATTAGTCTGTCTACATCTCCTAAGCTCAAAATGCTCTGTTCCACCTTGTGATGTCATATGGTAGTTTTCAAGTTAACAGCTCCTTTTACCTTTTGTTTAGTAGAGACTTGCAATATCTGCTCTGAAATGATCCGAATGATTCTAGTGAAGGTGGATGGAGTTTATAAACACAGTGGAGCACTTCCTGTATTACCACATGATGTCACATTCTGTTTTAGAGAAGAACTCAGCCTAAATATGCAGGATTTGCGTGTAAATAACATGTGTGAATGAAACAAAACACAACTTTAGGTATGTTTGTGATGAGGAAACAACATTTTAACATAGATCAGAAAACAGAGTAATATGGAAACTTTAAAGCTTTCAGACTATTTAACCTAAATATTACGTCTTTATTGAAATTCATTACACAGACTTCTTCCTTTTTGCATACATTTTCACATATTTACTTCACAGGTGTGATTCCTGTCCATGTTATTGTCCCTCTGAGAGTTCGGAGCAAAGCAAGGACACAGGGGGAGCAGAGGGAGGAGGGGCCCCTGTGTAAAAAATGAAAGCGTGTGGTTGAGTGGGTTTATGGGGTAAAGGATACGCCGAAAGTGGAGTCGCGTTTTGGTTTTGGCCCTGAGTCTTTTTAATGGTATTAGAGACATGACTTCATTGGGAAGTGGCTTTTATCACTGCAGCAGACTGTGTTCGTTCAGAGGCTGATCCAAGAGCAGTGGTGAACGGGCTTAGCCATAACTGCTGGGTTAAGGATTTAGGCATTTGTAAAAGAGACTGGAACTATCATTTCTATTCAACACTTAAATATAAACATGGACTTATATAAACTGTGTAAATTAAAGATCTTATATTACACAAAATTAGCCATGATATAATGTTGTTTCTGCCTCAAAAACATACACAGACTTGTGTTTTGTTGCATTCACATGTTTCTGTCCTTTATTATTATTAGTCTGTCTACATCTCCAAACCTCAAAATGCTCTGTTCCACTGTGTGATGTCATGTAGTGGTAGTTTTTGGTAGTGAACAGCTACCTTTTTTTTTTTTTTTTTTAGTTCAGCAGAGATTGGCAATTCCAGGGATGTTATTTTAGACATTATTATGGTGAAGAAGAAGAAAACACAGCAAAGCAAAGATTAAAAACACAGTGAAGCAAAAACAAGGTGGAACTGAGTGTTCTTTATGACACAGTCTAAATACGCAGGGTTTGTGTGTTAAACATGTGTGAATGAAACAAAACACAACTCCAGACATGTTTGTAATGGGGAAACATTATAAAATCAGAAAAGAGCATACGTATTTTTGGGGACTATAAATCGGAGCGATTTATAGTTTTATAGTAGGTATAAGTTGCACCAGCCAGAAAATGCGTAATAAAGAAGAAAAAACGTTTCTTTCACCTGTTTGATTACTGTTTTCGACTGCGTATTTCACTATTTTTCTGCAGGAGACATGCGCAGAAAACTGATTCACAAGCCTAGAGCCTCTCATGATTGTCACCGTGAACATTTTAATATATAAGTCGCAGGAAACACCCAAACCATGAAAAAAAGTGCAATTTAAAGTCTGAAAAATACGGTAATATTGGCCCTTAAATACTAATTATGATTATTGAAAGAATACATTTTAAAGATCCACCGTCTAAGTTTTATGTCATCAGCTTGACTCTAAAGAGATGTTATTGCTTTACCTGAAATGTTCCACAGTGTAGCATTAATGTATCTATCTCAATGAACAGTTACAGGTCAGATCTGTGGAAAGGCAAGCCCATGCATTCACACTAAGAAGGTATTTTTGACCAACAAAAATTCAATAAATGCCAATTCGATATGTTTTATGCCCCACTGTGGAACATTTCAAGCAAAGCAATAACATCTCTATAGAGTCAAGCTGATGACATACAACTTAGACGGTGGATCTTTAAAATGCAGAAATGGAGAAAGTGCTGTGACCTTCACCGAGAAAGTTACATTTTTTTTATTTCAATATTTTGTTTTTAAGTTTGTACAAAGATTTTTAGAATTTGCATTTTTCAACATGAGATCTGACAACTATTATAATAAATTCCAAATTGCATCATTTCTTATATAATCAATGCTTGAAAAAACTGATAATTCAACACTTTTTTTTTTTTTCCCTTTAACAGTACTGAAATTTCCACTTGACCATACTATGAGTTTAGCTGAAATACGGTGTGAATTGCTGAATATAATGAAAACACCTTGAGTTTCTACATTTGTCATAATGAAATAGCTGCTTGTGTTGTTGAAATATTGGTGTGAAATAGTATATGGTGTCCCGCTCGGGTGTGAACCCTCCAGAGGTGTGAGCAGAGTCTGGGCTGGAGCACAGTCGAACCCAAAAAAACGTCTACAAACCCTGTCACCTCTGAGCCACGAGAGGACCAGCCAGGTGGGGCCTGGTGTGAAACTGAACTACACACACACACGCGCGCGCGCATGAGGTATTTCTCTAAAGTCGTAAAAAAGTACTTTGTAGATTGCAGAGGACAGATAGGGAGCAAGGGTGCAGCGTCAGGGGGGTCGGGTTAACCTTCCCCGAAAAGGTGTCAAAAACAGGACTGAACAGGGTGTCAAAGTGAAACCAAGAGATCCTTAACTCTTTAAAGTGCATACGACAAGCTCACTAAAACATGAAACGAAATTATACTTAAGGTTTTATTACAAATCTTGTGTAATGTTTCTATTTTTCTTTACTTTTACTTTGGCGAATTTCACTTCTTGGTTAGACATGGGCCACAGGTATAACATACATGAAGAGACAATAATGTTAACAGGGGCAAAAACAAAATTACACAATAGTTATGATTGGACTAAATGAATATTTAAACTGCCAGAAAACTGTCTTCTTGTGAGTAAATTGTCCTTGTATCTTGGGCAGACTTTTCTGTGTTGATTACTAGTGTTATTCTGTTTTATAACTCAGCTCCACTTCCTGTATTTTTGTACTTTTCCTTTCAACATTTTCCCACAAACTGACACATAACGATGTAAAACTATGATGAATATTCAACATGAGTATAATCAACCCAAACCAAGTCTTAATTACAAAAACATGAAATCCTGTCACTTTGATTCTCCCGTGGCTGGTGCTTCTAACGTTATGTTTTATAGACAGTGTCCCTTTAAAATTCGAAGCGTCTGGAAAGCCCATTGGACGTGCATATAAAATTTCCTCGGTGATTAATAGTTGATGCAGCGTTAGTTAGGAGGGTATACCACCAGGCAACATGTGGTCCGGCCCGGCTTGGCTTGGCTCCGCCCCCGGCCCCTCCCACCTCCCCCGAAAGCTCAAATTACACCCCATAAACTCGCCACTCTTTCCCACCTATATGTTTAAATAGGAGGAGGTGCTCTCTTGTCAGGAATGGCTTTGGGAAAGTTGTGAGAACAGTTCTGCAGTCTGGGATGCGAGCCGGAGAAGAGCAAGAGAGAGGATTGAGGGGAGACAGCTTCACAACCTGGCAACGCGTCAGAATTTGGATGAGATGAAAAAGCGTAGTTTATGATCTGGCAACGCACTGCTCTTGAATTTTGGATTGCAATTAATAATTTGAGAGATTTTTTTAGAGAAGTAGTTGGGATAAGATTGATATTTTTGTGATCCCAATCTGGCAACACACCAAAGTTTTGAATACAGCTGAATTTTGTGGAGAGTTTTGCTGAAAATTAAAGGACATTTGACAAGAATTCGAGCATGGATCAACCGGCCAGCAGCTGCATGAGGAGCGCTCACCCTGGCAGTGCGATCTGGGGCTGCATGCGTAACCCCCATCACCCGGGAGGACAGGTCAACCTCCAGTCGCCCTACCAACCGCAGCCGCCCTTCACCCTGCACCAGAAGCCCGATTTCCTGGCCTACACTGCGGATTTCACCCCCAGCTCCTGCCTGGTGCCTACCCCATACCCGCGAGACGACAGACTGTACTCCACTGACGCTCAGGCGGGGTACCAGAGGGTGGCGGAGTGGCAGTTCAGCTCCAGGGGTCCAGAGGCGTGCGCACCTGTCGCCCCCTCGGCCGGAGCGGTGGCGGGGGTGGGCGCGGGGGGCACGGGGGGCAGCGTGGGGCCGGAGATGGACAGTGTGGACAGGATGCCGGGGTGCCTGGACGGAGAATACTCGCCGCAGAGTGTAGCGTCGGGAGATTCGGACAAGAAAACCAGCAATAAAAGGAAAAGAGACGCTACAGGTGAGTGGAGAGGAAACAGGACATACTTGTGTAGTACTTATTTGACAATTTAATTAAGCAAAAATACATTTATTAATATATAACTTGAATCTCTAGAGCTACAAGAGCTGCTTTTAGATTAGATTAGTGAAGTTATAGTAATATCTCAAAGGAAGGATGCATAATTTATGACAGTTTCCAATAATTCACCACAATTCATGATACCAAATGCAATAAAATCATTTCAGATTTTGTTTAATTTGGTAATGGAGGGAGATTATTTGATTGCCTGTCCTGCATTTATGCTTATATCTGATTTAAACAAAACTGAAATCTAATAATATAGCATTAAAAATACACACACACAAAATAAAACAGTTATAATCTATAATTTCTTGAATATTAAAAAGCAGAATCTGACTGTAAGCGACACTAAGCTTGCATGCATTACGTTTTACTCATTTACTCACTTATTTTAAAGCATTACCATGGCAACACAGACAAGAACGTTTTTATGAATTGTCGTCAAATTAAAACTAATCATACTCCGGGGTGTAACGGCATAAATCAGAACTCATTAGCGAAATTCTATAGGTGCAGATGCGTGTGTTAAAGGTGAGTGGGTGAAGTGACTCGTGTAAATGAAACACTTGTGTATGTAAACTTAAAGCAGGAGCAGCAGTATCCTCTTATTGTACAGAGGCTTATACAAAACTTCATGATTAATGAGACGAACTGTGACCTGCATCCTCTGGAAACTCATGCTATTGTTTTATTAAAGAGAGTTAGTGTATGTGGGGTCAAATATCAGAGTTTATATTGCAATTAAAACAGAAGACAAAGCGTGGGATTTACTTCTAGTGGTCTATGCGCAGTTATACAGCAAGTATATGAATGCCAAATTTAAGTTAAGTATTATTTGGATTCAATGATTTACAGCAACACACATTAATAAACTTAGAATAGTTTGCAATTCAAAACTCCCAAGTAGTTATCATGCTTGCAATAGGGAACCAAAAAAAATTAAAAAATAAATAAATGAAATAAAAGGCTTTTTTTTTTTTTTAAAATAAAAAATAAATTACAATAAACCAGCAATTTTTTATATCGTGAAGCTGTGGGCTGAATCACTATTATCCATTTACTCATTCCCATATGCCAGACATGTCAAACTAAGGCCCGGGGGCCAAATTTGGTCTGCGATATAATTATATTTGGTCCACTAGATCATATCAAATATGTATTAGAGCTGCCCGCCGGCTACAGATAGACTATAGAGACATTATTTATTTAAATTGTTGTTATTATTTTATATTATGTTTGTTCTGGATTCACTGTTTAAGACAAACTATTATTAAACATTTATTTTAATAAGAAAAGGTTTAACATTACATATCTCGAGAGAAGCTGAAAATTGTCAATAAATATTTAGTTTGGCCCATGACTTAGTCCCAGTTTTTCATTTTGGCCTCTGTCAATTTGAGTTTGACCCCCGTGACATATGCAATTCAAACCAAAACAATATTGTACTAAATTATAAAAAATATACATCACAAATAAAATATATGAATGCCGTTTATCAGTCCTCACTATTCCACCTCACGTGTCAAAGCTTGTGTGATTAACATTTCACTCCATTGTATAAACACAACTGATTACGCCGAACTTGTCCAATTACCCCTGCAACAACACGGCTCTAATTGAGCGGAGGGGGGAGAGGAGGGGGGACAGGGGACGAGATGAGGTTGAGGGGAGGGGATGTCGGACCCTCTCTTCCTTCGCTCCTTACCTTATTGTAACCTCGCTCACGCACTGAACACAGGCCAAGCTGCGTCTGCTAAAATCACTAGCTGTTAGCCCACCTCCCGCATTCTTCTCCATTGACATTTTCCTGTCGTTAAGCTGTAATACAATCTCCCACTGAGTACATGCTCTGGTCTGACCACTACATCAGACCCCAAATTTAGAAAAAAAAAAAAAAAAAAACTACCATTGAGGCTCTATTGGTTTTGGTTAGAACAGCATAAATTAGGAAAATAGCCCCAAGCTTCCACTTTACAGATGGGCGAGTGCTATAGTGTATACCTTGCGCGTGCTTCTTTAAGTTTGGCTTGAATGTGTGGACTTAAGCCAAAAGAGAAACTCAATCCAGGATCTGATATCAGCTGCGTGCTACACTGGCAATTTTACAAAGTGGTGCAATAGGAAAATGATGGTTATATCATATTGTGTGGGGGTGGAGGAAGTGGTGTGGGAGTGAAAACCTGTAGAAAAATATTATTGTGAAAAAAGGTGGCTACGGACGAAAAGGTGTATCATATCTACAACAAGTACAAGTACAAGGTGAAATATGTAGTGCTCAGAAAGAGACTCACATTCAAAGGTTTATTCTGTATCTTTAAGGTCAAAGATCTTTTAGTTCTCAGGTAAATTCTAAAATCTAAAATTCTAAACACAAATAAGTCAGAGTCAGTATATATTTCAGTATTTTGAAGGTTAAAGATCTTTTAGTTTCCACGTAAAATCTAAAATTTACTATTCTAAACAGAAATAAGTCAGAGTTAGTATATAAGTCAGTATTTTTAAGGTCAAAGATCTTTTAGTTTCCACATAAATTCTAAAATCTAAAATTCTAAACACAAATAAGTCAGAGTCAGTATCTAAGTCAGTATTTTTAAGGTCAAAGATCTTTTAATTCCCAGGTAAATTCTAAAATCTAAAATTCTAAACACGAATATGAAGAGTTGAAAAGTACAATTATGTGTAATAAGTGTTTTATAAGTTTGGTCTAAAAATGTGAAATCAAATAAAATAAACCACAAATGGGTTTCGAGCTGTGTCAATTAACCAAATCAAGTTAAAATATCCTATCGTTTGAAAGGGAAAAGTCTTCACAAAATCTTTCAAATCACAAATAATGTATATAAGAAATAGTAAATTATAATTTATCTGAAATACATGAACAGATTCTAAACTTGCAAATTATATTTATTGACAAAGAATCTACTGAGAGGCATGGTTTAGTGAGTTAAATAAAAAAAAACTTTGATATTCTTTCCATTCTTATTTTTCCCTGTAAAATCTGTAGAAATAATATTAAAAAAAAAATAAAAATCTGACATTTATAGCATTGTCTCTAATTTATCACAAACTAAACTAAACTTTTTATTAACGAAAAAACACTAAACGCAGATATTTGCTTTGTCACGTAAATCCATCAAAACCATTACTTTTACACCAGTCTAATTATGTTCCGATTGAGCGCTGATGAAGACAAAGTGCATTATGGTTTGGTTTTAAAAAGGACCAAATGTTTGTGAGGGAGTCCTGCTGGGCGGCTCTGGCTCTGGCTGTGCTGTGGCATATTTATGGAGCTCTGTTGTGAGGGAGAGGGTGTGGGTTGCCAGGTGTTCATGTGTAAAACCTGCCTAACGCCGTGCCAGACCTGGACACCGTGAGACCTGCTCCTGCCTCCGCATACCAGGGACGTTAGAGCGGCTTCACCTAATATTTCCTCTCTCTGCGTTTGATGAAATACAGAAGCTCGTGTGGATCAGAAGAAATGGTGACTGTGCTGTGACTGTGTTCTCCATAGACTTTTGTTTTATTTTACCGTATACAGGAAGTGAAATCATTAGGATATTAGAGCATTGTACCCAACTGTTTTTCCCTGGGACCCAGAATACACACTTCTTCAGCTTCTTCAACTTTACAAAGATGTGAGAGAACTATCATTTTGTAAATAATAGCTGACCAATGAGCTCTTTTGTTTCAAGAAAAAAATAAAAACAGTAATTGCGCAATGTCAATCGAACTCGAGATGCATGGGGACCACACTGATATCCATCTATACAAAAAATACCAAGAGATGTCGGGTAACAACTGTATAGGCTCAGTTTATGTTGTCATTGTGTTTACATGTCCATATTTGCATGCTAGTGATGCTACTCTTTGTTTCTTTTCACTCTAGGCAAGACACAATGAGATTTTAGTTTGACGTTTCAAGTTGCCATACCTGATTTTTGTCCACGTAGTTGAGCAAAATGTGTCTGAGCCTGCTGTGAAGTCTGCATCTAATTACAGCTTACACATTTTATCCTCTGCGAAACAGGAAGTGCGCGACAATCATACATATATATCTCGATACAGTGAGCTTTCAATTCGACATGATATATTTCAAATCGATTCAATGCAGTTCACTAAAAAATAAAGTCTAAATCGTGGCTGTGATACTAAAAGTCTTTGTTAAACCACTTCCTGTGCAAAGTTCAGATGAAACACAAACATTTTAATCATCAAAACAGTGAAAATGTCAAATGTGTCGCATAAAAGAGTTTACTTTACTTTCTCAGAACAAGCAACAAAACTGTAGCTCTGAAACAAAATAATTCAGTAAAATATACCAAAAAATACTCTTGGCGATATATCAATACAGCAGCCCATGATATCAATACTGTATCATCACATTAAACAATACGAGATATCGATATTTCAGTATTTTTAGACACCCCTAACTGTTAGCAGGATAGTGATTGTTAGTTATTGTGACCAGACTTCGCATTAGTCCCTGAATTTTGTGAAAAGATAAATAGTGTTTTTCAAATTTTCAAGCAGTAACTATAAAATAAAGTAAAGGAAAATAATTTTGGGAATCTAAAGGAAACAAAGCAGGCGTATTTACCATGCTCACAGTTATAATGTGAAGCTAATTTATCCTGTTAAGAGTAAATCTACCACATAATACAATCATACAAACATTATTATTCCATTGCATTGTTCTGACCAAACCCTGGACCCTCCCGTCCGTGTGTCTGCAGCTGTGCTCCAGTCTGTGAGTGCTGCACGTGGGTCTGGACACATCTGGATTAGCTGCTCCACTCCCAGTTCCCGTTCTGGCGTGGGGTTCTGGCAAAGACTCACCACAACTTCTCACTTTTGACAAATTAGGACCATTTTCGAGCGATTACATCAGCGGCTCATGTCGCTACCAATGCACAAGTGTTACCCAAACACACTGCTTTTAGACACAAGGGACAGACGTGAGCAACTACTTCCACTGGTATTTATAGCTGCAAATGAAGATGTACAGTACAGTTTATGCAATATGGAAGAAGAAAACAAGGAGTAAGTCGACTGTAAATGGAGCCTATATAAAACTGTACTTCACTGGGTATTGAGTAAATTATATTTGATTAGTTACACATTGATTGAAATATAAATGCAATTAAAAATGTCATATATTTTTAATGAGAGAGGATATGGCAGCAGGAAAAGAATGAAAATTTGAACAAATAGTAAAACAAAAGTATTTACTACAATTTGTATAATCAACGACTATGTACTGTCTCTCATAAAAATTTAAAAAATATTCCAAATGGTCCAAAAAAATGCTGTGAATGTGAAATGAAAACTAGAATTGTGTCGTATATTTACAAAAAAGTTGAATGTCTACAGTTGCCTATAGCTCTATTCTGCTTCAAAAAAAGTGACATGTGTCCAATTTTCTATATAGCCTGACCTATACCCTGCTCACACTTTTACTGATCATGTACATTTCTACATAGCCCTACATTCAAACTGTGCATATCTATATAAATACGCAGACACTCACTCAGTCTTTCCCAGTTGCGCGCCCTGGACACATCCTGGTCACCTTTGTTCTTTTGTTAGACTTTTTAACGATGTTCCGCTGCATTCCTCGTCTAATGTACTCCCTATGTGTCCTCGGACTATACGCAAGACAAGCTACGACCCCAAAATATGACAAAACTGCATGTATGTTGTTATTGTTGTAAAATATATGATGTGTATTGCAGTAGAAGTTGGAGTACTGGGAGTGGGCAAGTACGTATAGGCATGTGGTTGGGTGGTCCACTTACAACCTGCTGCGTTTACTATACGAGGACTCTCATTAAAAAGTCTTTGGAGTACTGGTCTGAAATGTGTTGTGAAAGAAAATCTTAAACAATTAAAAACAAATTAGTGACAGGAGGTGGTGGAAGGAGAAAAACTACTGCTGAAAATACTATAATCTACCTTGTAAGAGTAAAGCATTTAATGAGTAAATGAGTATTACTATCACTATATATGCCTACTAATGTTAATTCCACTACTACTACTACTACTACTACTACTACTACTAAATAGACTATTGAAAATGTTTTAAATAATATAATTACACTACAACCACTACTACATTTGCATTTACCAGTTTAAAGATATTAAAAATGTTAGAGGAAAAGGTGAAAATGTACATAATCGTATATTTTCCCAATTTTATTTTTACAGTTTTTTTTGTTGTTGTTGTTTAGACCTGCAGGATTCCAGTTTTAAGGTGGACTCGAGCTGTAAGGCGAGGAAGGAGCGCACGGCCTTCACCAAAGAGCAGCTGAGGGAGTTGGAGGCGGAGTTTACGCACCACAACTACCTGACCAGACTGAGGCGCTACGAGATCGCCGTCAACCTGGACCTCACAGAGAGACAGGTGAGGAAGATGGGTTTATATACTTCACATATTCTTATAGCGATTTTTTCCCCTCCAACTCATTTCTGTACTGGTGAAAAAACTAGTTACATTTAAAGGTGTCTTATGTAACTTTTCTGGGGGAGGGTCCATCACCTGCTTGTCTTCTTTGAGATCAGGGTTGCAACGGGGTCTTAAAAGTCTTAAAAAGTCCTAAATTATGTTGTCCAAGTCTTATTTTTTTCACAAAGGTCTTAAATTTCTCATCAGCCTATATTTTTATATACTCAACCGGGCTGCAGTGCGATGTTAAATGGAGGGAGGAACAAAAACAACAATGTGAAATCATGGAACGTGAATGAACGCCAAATAAGCCAAATAAGGTTTTTGGCGTCGGCGGAAATGAGTAAATAATCAGTAGAGTGAAAAACAGTTTGTTGTTGTTGAAAATGTTAAATGGTTGAAACACTTTAAAAGTCAATGTGAGACAAGACTATGTGAAATGTTAGTTTGTCTTTGTCAGGTTAGTTCTTTGTTATAAATTATTTTTTGGCCATTTTGCAAGCAGTGCATACGACTATAAATGAGTTCTGAATGAGATTTTATAATAAAGGTATTTTTTGTTACTTAAAGCAGTGAGTAATGGTCATTATTAGAATAGATCTGGTGTTTTTCGCCCACATAATGGGTGCGATGTTGGGCTTAATTTTCATTTAAGTGGTCTTAAAAAGGTCTTAAAAAAGTCTTAAATTTGGGGTAGTCAAACCTGGGGACGCCCTGGAGATGTTGTTGTCTGGAATGTTCCACAGTATGGCAGCTTAAACTCACCAAGAATGCATTTATTTTTATTTTCTTTAGCAATGAAAACTGCCACAATGAAATAAATCTAGATGAGTTTAAAGCCATACTGCAACATTTCAGGCACAACAAAAAATATATATATATCCAAGGAGCCAAACAGGTGACGAAAAATGACATGCCCTACCTTTTAAAAAATATGTCTTTTTGCATTTTTATCAAATTGTGATGCTTACAACACAAAATATCTTCAACACTATTTGACACTTAAATGTATTTGCTGAGTAGATTTTAATTGTATATAAATAGGATATATTTCTGGTTTCTGATAAGATAATTCCCAACCAAATTCAACCTGACTATACGCAATTAGGAATAAAATTTTCCAGAATTGTTACACCATATTAACTAGCAATTTGTAAATTTCCGCTCCATACTTTGTGGTCGTACAGTATATTCTAACATTCGGATGTAGCCCTTCTCCCTTCTCCTTCTCCTCTTCCTCCACCTCTCCTCCTCCTCCTCCTCCCCCAACCGGTCCCGGGCCACACTGCCACACACTGACCACACATACTGCTGCTGTCTGCTCCTAAATGCGTTTCCCAGGCGTCCCGTCCCACACACACTCACGCACACACTCGTACACACACACACACACACACACACAAGTACAGAGACACGCAGACATTCCCGAAACATTCCCAAATCCCGGTCCCATCCTCACTTCTCGATCCCTCTGCAGCCTGTCTGGGGTTTTTTCCAACTCATCCTGCGTCGTCCTGGGCAACGGCCGGCTTTTCAATCAGCAGGCGGCGGATTGACCAACTAAGAATACATTTTAAAATTTGTTGCATTTTAAAGTTATTGGTTTCTCTATCTATAAACTGTACATTTAGTAACATAGAGTCATTTTACTTTTCTATTAAACTTACTGCATGGACTTGTTTGTTTATTCTGCCTGTTAGCGGAAGCCAATATGGGATAGACAAACTGACAGATAGACAAATGGACAGATACTTTGTTGATCCCAAAGGAAATTCAAGGTTCAGCAGCAGCAGCAAAATAGAGACAAACATAGCAACAAAGAAAATAGGGGCATCCAAAAATATCGAATTATTGATATATCATGTCCTTTAATGTGATGATACAGTATCGATATCATGGGCTGCTGTATCAGTATATCACTAAGAGTATTTTTTGGTATATTTTACTAAATTATTTTGTTTCAGTGCTACAGTTTTGTTGTTTGTTCAGTGGAAGGAAACTCTTTTATGCGACACATTTGACATTTTCACAGTTTTGAAGATTAAAATGTTTGTTTTTCATATGAACTTTACACAAGAAGTGGTTTAACCAAGACTTTTAGTATCACAGACATGATTTAGCCTTTATTTTATTGAACCATATCGAATCAATTTGAAATATATCGTATCGAATGCACTGTTTCGAGATATGTATCGTATCGTTGCCTATGTATCGAGGTATGTATCGTATCGGCAACTTCTTAATGATATCCAGCTCTAATAGAAAATAAATTGAACATCAGCAACATTTAGTCCCATAATGTTAACAACAAATATTATAATTTGCTGTAAACAATATTCAGGGCTCAAGTAACCTGGATTTTAACTTTATTAAATCCACTAGCGATGCACATTTTTATCCTGAACCATAACTTGAAATCATGCATGGATGTATTTTTCAGACAATTGCGTTTTCAGTGAATTCTCGTCTCTGTCCAGCCAAAAACCCAGAGCCAGAGTCTGTTTCCTCAGGACGATGAAGGAGATTTAACAGACTTTATTTGTCTGTTTTTCTGCTGACTGTTGTACATATTGTTACAAAAGCACCACAAAACTCATGTATCAGGTAGCGAGCGAAAGGAAGAAAACAAGCTTACTCAATCGCTTTATTGTCTCAACTTTTTAAGAACTGCAGTGATTTGCGTGTTTATTTCTTACCGCTTTTAGGCACATTTGTTAAATCCAGAAACAGGAACACTATAGCTAATGTTAAATGTAATAAATGTAATGTGTATTTTAAAAGAAAAGTTACATTAAAAGTTTTTGTTTACGTATAGGGCTCTGTACAGGAGGTGTTTTATTTTTCATATATAAAACACATAGCTAGAATTTTGTGTTCCATCAGTATTTCATCATAGTACAAGAAAAAAATCTGTTCAGAAATAATAGTTAAAGAGTCTGTAACAGATTTTTTCATGTAATTATCTTTGGCTAGTACAGAAAGTTATGAAAAGTGCTTACAAAGTCATTACAGCGAAGAATTTGGATGTTATAGGAATGTATTAGGTAAGTGAGGAATACATTTGGGCTGCTGCAAACACTTTACTGAACTAATTTTCACATTTTTAAAACACAAAAATGCGCTTTATTGTCTTTCCTGATTAATCAGGGATGGAAGAAATACTCAGATTTGTTACTGAGAGACACTGAAAGATCTAATAAAGTTTGAAATGTAGTGATTGAAATGAAGATTTTATGTGGAAACAGAAACTAAATTGATCTTTTTTTTTTTGTTCTTAGCAGTTTTTCTTTGTATATTTTTGTTTGCTCAGACCACAAATATTTTAAAAACAACCCACTCAGTCTTTTCAACAGGTCAAATACGTTTACTTTTTAGTCCTGTTCAGAAATGCAGTGGAGTGGAAAGAACAGATATCCACTTTAAAATCTACTTAAAGGTTGTGTAGAGGATTTTTTAAAGGGAAAAGAAATACAGCGCCAGTCCTTTTTCAAATGTTGTGCATGTGTGACACCACCTTCCTCCTCCACAGCTCCCTTAGTAGAAACATCTCTTCCTGCCTCCTTACTCTAGAAATCACGCTTGTTTACAGCCAGTGCATGTTCAGAATTACTGTTGAAGTGACCTGTCTAGAAATAATTTAGCGACCTACACGTCAGTTTTTAGACCCTGTGTCTGCTTCATTCACGCAATCGCTGGAAGAGATCTCCAAGAATCACCTCAGTTTGGCTTTGCTCCTTTTCCCCTTCTCTTCTTCTTTCAGCGACCTCAAAAACGGACTTTCTTTCGCAGCGAACTGGTCGTGGATTCTCGTCCGCCATCGCAACAAACTTTGTGCGAACTGCGAGGAAGCTACAGTTTGAAAAAGCCTCTAAGAACCGTCGCATAAACCACGTAATCCCTGCGCGACGGCGAGTCAGTTACACTAGAAACATAGGGAGTTTGACAATCTAACAGCCAATAGGAAATGAGGTAGCCTTGTTATCTATTGGTTGATGTTTATCTGCCCTCACAGTTGATAGATTTTCATTCTTTTTTTTTAGTCAACATAATTACCAGGCTGCTGCATTTCAGTAATGATATTTTAAACTTTCATTGACAATTTGAAACAAAACAAAAAAAATCCTCCATACAACCTTTAAGTAAAATACAGACGCCTAAACCATACTTTTACTTCATCACGTTCCTTCCCTGTAGTGAACGAAGTGTCTCCTCGCTGTGTTCCAGGTGAAAGTGTGGTTCCAGAACAGGAGGATGAAGTGGAAGAGGGTGAAAGGCGGACAGTCCGGATCTCCAAACGAACTGGACAATGATGACATAGACTCTGCTGCCTCCCCCAGCTCAGAATAACAGCACCCGCCTGACGCTGCGGGACACCCGGAGACACGTACGCAACAAAACATGGAAGTTCAACGGACTTTTGACGTGAAATCAACGCCACTATTTGTTGCTTTAAAGGTGCACTGTGTAACTTTTCTGGTGAAGGGTAATCCGTGTATTATTCGTTCATTCGTTTTTCAATATAAATCCAAAAATAATAAAATGAAAAACAACTGTTTTCTTCATTATTTGTCTCTAAAAACAAAATGAAAAAAATTGGATCAGTTTTCGATTTTGTGTTTAAATGAATAACGGAAAAAACGGATTACGACCATTTCCCATTTCCGTGACTTAAACTGTGATACCGGACTTTTGCGCCGCATACGGACTGAACCAGAATTGAACCAGAACTGAACCAGAACTGAACCAGGACTGAACCAGGTCTGAACCAGGACTAAAACAGGATTAAATCAGGACTTAACCATAACTAAACCATTTTCAGTCCTGGTCTGGTCCCACACTCAGTCCCAGTCTGGTCCCGGTCTGGTCCTGGTCTTAGTCCTGGTCTGGTCCCGGTCTTAGTCCTGGTCTGGTCCTTGTCTCGGTCCCGGTCTCGGTCCTGGTCTCATCCCCATTCTGGTCCTGGTCTCAGTCCCGTTCTAGTCCCGATCTGGTCCCAGTCTCAGTCCCGGTCTCAAACATAGTCTGGTCCCAGCCTCAGTCCCAGTCTCAGTCCTGGTCCTGTTCCTGGTCTAAGTCCTGGTCTCAGTCCTGATCTGGTTCTGTTCTAGTCCCGGACCTGTTTTAGTCCTGGTTTGTCCTGGTTCAGTCCGGCATCCCATTTTAAGTCACAGAAACGGGAAACGTCCATTATCCGTTTGTTCCATTATTCATTTAAACACAAAATCGAAAACTCGTTATCTGCTTTTTCATTTTGGTTTTGGAGACAGATAATGAAGAAAATAGTTGTTTTTTTGTTTTCTTATTTTTGGTTTTATATTGAAAAACGAATGAACGAATGACACATGGATTAAAGGTCTACCACCGGTTTATTTTATATTATTGTTTTGTCCGGCATGTTTTAAAATATGATACAAACTTGTCTTACATTTATGCAATTACAGATGTTTTGTTGCTTGAAAAACATGCTTCTTACTGTGAGCGGGGTCGCCAATAACATCTCCGACAGGTGGACAGTCCTACACCCAAAAAGTTCCATAGTGCACCTTTAACTTGTTGTAAATATTTGATTGTTATTTGTTTTTACTGTTGACATTTTTATTATTATTGTGACAGTTTTTTAAATGATACCTCACCAGGATTAGTCGTTGCTGAGCAGTGACAATTTTAAGACCAATATAATTTGTATAAAACTTCATTAATTTTCATGTTTAGTCTTGTTGGAATAAAAAAAGTTTATACCAGCAGCTGTGGGCCTTAGGCGGGGTGCACCACTAGCCTTAACCACTACCACATTTTTGAAACACAATGTTAAAACCAAAACGTAACCACAAACGTAACCCTGGTTCCGAGATGCACACTTTGGTGGTGGATACAAGTGAACTATTTTCCAGATATGGATAAAAATGAGGAACACATTTTTACCACGTTTTTGTTGTAAATATTATTATCTTCTGGTTTCTGGATATTTTAAACTGGAATTAAACCAGACGTCTTTGAACGCATCTTTGTGACTCCAGCCAGCTGCATCTTGCACAAACTCTTGCCAACCTAAAGTGCCTTCATTATTCCATTTTTATGTTTCTTCCTTCAATGTTTTTTATACATTTTGAATAGTGATCGAATACAGATGTCTTTTTCTGCATAGAGAATAAATCTTTCTTATGCAAAATGCGGGAAATGTCTTGATCATTTTTTTCAAATGCAACAAATGACTGATGGTTCGATTTGTGGTTTGGGCAGTAATTCTTATCATGTGCATGTGTTTTCTCCATTATGTTGGGTTTAGTTATATGATAAGAAAAATATGTTCTTTTGTACATTTGTTTCTATGTATTTCACTGTTACAGTAGCTCTGTTTGTTTATTGTCTCTTGTGTGTAATCGTCCTCCTTAGCCCACCGGGACACTTATTATTAAGACACTTTATAGAAACATTAACAGATTTAGAATGGATGTTTCTGGTTTATATTATCTTAATAAGCAACTTAGGCCAGAGAGGTTTTACACACTACACTCAACAACATTCCCAATTCTTAAAAAGTAATTTTGCTTGGAATCTTAAAGGTAATGATTTTTATTAGTTACCAGCAGAGGTGGGACCAAGTTGTTGTTTTGCAAGTGTCAAGTAAGTCTCAAGTCTTTGACCTCAAGACCGCGAGTCAAATCCCAAGTCAAAGACAGGCAAGTCCAAATCGAGTCTCGAGTCACTGGCCCATAAGTCCAAGTCAAGTCCAAGTCATCTGCTTTGAGCTTCAAGTCATTTCAAGTCTTTAAACCAAAGTACTAAATGGAGCTTTGTTTTTTGCAATTAATATGAATTTTGAAGTAAATTGTACTTAAAAAGTCATGGAATACTTATACATGAGTATTTATATAAGAGTTGTAGAAATGTAAATTTTTCCTTTTTTAACATCTTGACAAGATCTTAGTGTGAATCATGATGGTCAGAATAGAAAGAATTCAGATTTAAAAGTGCTGTTATTTTGTCATGTAGTCTGCACTGAAATGAAAGGATCATGTTCCCTGTAGTTTCCTCTGTTTTATTGTGTTGTACTGTGTATTACTGTATATTACTGTAGTACATTTGAGTATCACAGTGTTTCCATCCAAAGTAACAAACAGAAGTGGGGGGACATGTTCCAGTTTGTTCCTGTAAAATTCTGTGCCACATTTATCAACTGTAAAGAGAAAAGTATTTTCTAAGAACTTTTTTTTTTTTTAAGGAAAAACATCAAGTCTTCTCAAGTCACAGGGAGGTCTGAGTCAAGTCCCATGTCACTGACCTTCAAGTCCAATTTGAGTCCCAAGTCATAGTCCATTTTATCAAGTCAAGTCTCAAGTCTGACTCGAGTCCAAGTCACGACTCGCAAATCCCCACCTCTGTTTACTAGAGCAAAGTAATAGCAACAACAGAAAAAAACTGTAATACTAACTGAGCTAAAATTGAAAAAAAAAGTAAATGTGATATTTAATATTTTACTTGTTTTAGTAAGAATATTTTTAATCTATTTTTTGTCTTTTTTATTTTTAGATTTTTCTTTCTATTATTATTCTTTTAGATTTTTTGTATTCTTAATTGGCAACACTGCAATTTCTCCACTGTAAGATGCACATAAGCCAGTTTTCCCATCTTATCTTAATAGTTCAATTTTACACGGTGAATTTCAGAGAGCGCATTCAGATGTAGAACAGGTTTTCCATGACATTTCTGGATTGGCTCTAAAATGACTTGATTGAGAGGAAGCTCAAAATGCCAAAGTGGGCGCAGTCAGTGTTTCAAATGTACTTCAGAAGTTTAAAAACAAACCTAAAGTAAATTTGTCTGCCATAATGGGCTGTATTGAGAATATTTCTAAGGTTTTCCTTTCGCTCGACGACAGACTTTTCCAATTTGGAAACTCTGTGCTCCTCCAAAGCTTTAGATTTCATGATGGAAAAAGGGCATGATCTCGTGTAACAGCAGAGCAGGTGCACTGGTAAAAAGAGAGGATTCAAAAGTAGGACTGATAGATGGATAAAAGTACAACTGCGCAAATTGGGTTTAAGAGGGACGTTTTTGTCCAAGTAGTGATTCAGTTTGTTTGACAGGTCAAAACGTGTCATCTGTGTAAAGTTTGGGGCCATTGTATGAGTTTCAGATGGATATTTTACTTGGAACATTTCATGGATTATTACAGGGTGAAGTTTAATGTCAAATAAACTTAAAAAATAATGTGTTCGAGGAGGGAAAAAATCAAACTACAAAGATAAAGCTCACACAGAATGACTTCACTGAATGACTAAGCAGAGTCTAAATATTTAACCTCTTACAAAACCAATGAGAGACATGAATAAGTATAAATTACGGTTAAAAAGTTATTGCTTTGCCTGAAAAGTTCCACAGTATGACGTTATACTTATTTATAGGGATGTAATAACTAAAATATCGTGATATTGTATCGTCAAAAGTCTCAATATATGAAATCACAAGTTCCTTTGCTTAGTTTTATAGTAGCAACAGCTTATGAACATCGAGAACTACATATCCCATGATGCATTTCAGCGCAGACAACATGAAAAGATATGTTTTTGACTTGAATTCTTGGAAATAATTCACATCAAAATCTTGTCATGGTATTTTAAAAGCAATAAAAGTATCTATCTACAATTATAACAGCCTTTTCAAAATATCGCAATAAATATCGTACTGTGAGATGCATATCATGATAATATCGAACCATCAGATTTGGATATCGTTAAAGCCCTACTTATTTATGTAGCATTTATTCAATTTTAGGTGTTTTAACTGCTTGAAAAAAAACAAGCATTCAGTGCATGTTTTTAAATACAGTGAGCAGGCTTGCCTCTGCACAAACCTGACCTGTAACTTGTGTGACAGTATGGTCTGCGGGCACGCTCTGCCACTTGGGTGCAGTCTGACTATCGGTTGGCAGTGACATCAGTCAATCTTTCTTTCCCCTCACCCTTTGACCTTGTGCTCTTACTTCCAGTTTCCTTTTGTTGACGTCGCTTGTTCACTCTCAGGTAGTATTAGAGATTCAGTGTTAAGTTTAAGATTCAGTAAGGTCTCTAGAGTTGATTTCTTGCTTTTATTTGGTGCTTGCTGCCATGGGCCTATGTAGCTGCGGCATCTGTGTACCGCCCATCATGCTGGTTAGTGGGTGGGCTGTGGCTGTTCGGGTTCTGCCCTTCGCCGCACTCGTCCAGCGACTAATACAGGTGTGTGTGTGGCGTAATATCGGACCTTCAAAATTATCGCTTAGTTTTACAATTGGGTAATGGGTAATGTTCATTGGCAAGCCTGCCATAAGACATCAAGGTAGACCCACTCGCTCAGGCCACACTTGGATTTGTCTTTGTGGAGATAAGAAAAGTGTAACGTCACAATGTGGTACAATATAGGCAAAGCAATAACTTCTCCATGGAGACAAGCAGGTCCTGAACACTCCACCAGAAAAATTAGTACAAAAGGACAGTGCAGCTTTAACTAATGGAACATATATTTGTTTGTGGGTGTAATTTTTAATCATATTTCATTGTAGAAACTAAAGTATAGAAACAAAAATTAACCTGTATATATTATTTTACCTTGCATGAGTTTGTTTTTGTCACATATTCCAAGTCTGTACTATAAGGATATGAACATGGGGGAGAGTTCACAGCTCATAAACACTCCATAACATGATATTTTAAAGGAAATAGGTATCCCGGTATTTTAGCTCAGATCACCTTCGCCAGTCTAAACCTCCACGACAACCACTGACAGGACTGAAAGTGGACCTGAAGGGCTCCACTTGAACAGAAACATTTGCTTTTGCACACGGCCACCACCGCATCCCCCCCCCTCTACCCACCACCCGATCCCCCACTCACAAAAGGCTATTAACCTGGACGAGGTGGAGTCACTCTGAAAAAAAAAAAAAAAAAAAAAAAAAAAAAGAAGCAGAAATATTTGGCCTCTCCGAGCTATTTTCAACGGAAGCATCTGGATGGGGCCAATTTGATCTCAACCGGACTGGAACGGAGACCAACCCACGCGGCGAGGAGAGGAAAAAAAAAAAAAACCTCTCTTGCTTTCTCTCATTTTCGCTGCCTGACCACTTGCGTACGATGGAAACCGGAAATAATAGGTGGGTATGGGTGAAAAGAAGGCTTCTCAAGTGCAGGATGTTGTTGTAGCAGGTAGCCAGTCATCCAATTTCCTGCTTCCCAAAGAAAACAACGTAAGGGAGTCCCGGGTTTTACAATGGTCCGTCTATATGTTCTCGGGACCAGCCAAACAAAGCATCCAGAGGTTACTGAACTTTACCACTGCTGGGATGTCCCGTGATGGGAGGGGGAGCGGGTTTGGGGTCAAGTGTTACTGTACGCCTGACCCCGACGGGCCCCAAGCGCAGCTGCAAGGGGCTCCAGCTCCAGCTTCGCCCCCCCTCGCCTTAAACCTCTATTAAGGTCTATTATTGTATTGGTAATAGAAGTCAAAATAAACCATGTCCAATTGTAATGATAGTATTAATATCCAGCAGTGTAAACCAATGAAGCAGGAATGTTGTTCTTGCACCATAGAGGGATCCTTTAAAAGCACACGGGTGGCCAGGATTTGGGATTAGATTAAATTTCGTGTTGTGATTTTGGGATGATTGAGACTGCCAACGCGCCCACGTAACCTGAAAATCGGAGCTAGCCTTTCGCTTACCTGCGCGAGGATGTCAACGCAGATGTTCCAGTGTATTTTTATTAGTTTCGGATTAAATAATTATCTTCTTGGATGTCAAAAGTGAGTTACGCAATGGATAACTTTGTGGTCGAAATCGTCTTGACAGTGAAAATAAAAATACTTGATGGACTATAAGAAAATAGACGGGCTAGTGCCGTAACGACCACAAGAAAATATTTGGGTGACTTCATTGTACAAAATGAGCTGTCAGCGCGTATATTCTACGGCCACTAAAAGTACACGTTAAAAGGGAAATAAAGGCAAGCAGACATGAAAACAGAACGCTAAATATGTTGCAATATGGAGGAAAGCATCTGCGGCCAAACCTCAGTGTTTCCATTCAAAAGCTTGTCCAGCAGTGAGTCATGTGATGAAACAACATGAGACAATTTCCACGGCGAGTTAGATGGACTTTAATTACAAACTTTAACCTGCATACAAGGACATTTGATTTCATTTTTTCATTAAGCTATTCATTTTTCCACTTTTCAAAAAGATTTAAAACTGTATTAGTTCTGAACATAGATTACTAATACAGTCAAAATATATTTAGACACATTTGTAATGTTCCTAAACCTATGTAACCTGGAGGAGGGTTTGCCTCTTGCTTCAAATGTAATTGCTTTGTCAGGAATATTCCACAGTCTGGCTTTAAACGTCTTGTGTTTATGTATATTTATAGCATCCAGTATTCCATGAAAGTATATTCTTTCTATTAGCAGGCTCGCCTTTCCTCAGATCTGACTTGTATGCTTGTGTCCACGTACAAAGATCAATGCACAAATTTAATGCCACACTTTGGTACGATAACATCTCCATGGAGACAAGCTGGTGGCAGACATACATCATACATACATACATAGTACATCTTTAATCAAACTTTAAATGAGCTAAATCCACATGTCTATCTTTACGATATAAATATAGTTTTTCAATTATTTATTATATGTATATATATATATTTTTTTTTACATTTTACACTAGGCACTAGGTGGCGCCAGCCTGGCTTGTCACGATCTGCATGTAGGTTGAAATATTAAGACATGTTTTGTATAATTTCTAATATTTTTGTAATGATGTTATTGACTATTTTGTTCCAATATTGCTGGTTCAATTGATTGTTGAAAAGAAAAAGAAATGGGCTACATTTAATGTCTAAACAGGTGACTTCTGGATCCTTTTATTGCTGCTTCAATTATGTTTTTCATAGTTTAAAACTTGAGTAATATTAATTGTTCAGACACTCAGTCAACAATAAAATATCCTCATTAATGTTCAATAATGTTCAAATCCACCTTTATTTTCTGATTTATGAATAATGTCTATGGACTTTGGTCGTGAAGGTTTGTGAATTTTAACATATGGGTCCCCTGAAAAAAAGTTGGGAAGCACTGTTTTATACAATATTCTACATTTTGCCTTGTATTTTCAATCAACAGTATTTCTTAGCAGCGTGTTGTGCACCACCTCCTTTATTTGTCTAACCCGGGCTGCTCTGCTTTGACTGCAGTTTCTTGGCGGGACATAACTTGATGGATCTCCGGAGGTGTGAAGGTCATTGTGGGGAGAGGTGAGGCTCAAACCCAGGCATGGGGTGGTCCTCCTGCTGGGACCACCACACACCCCACTGTTACCCCCCCATCTCTGTGTATGTGTGTTATTTTGTCCTGGGACAGAGGACTCCAGTCACATCAAAGACTGTTTTTACAAGCCTGACAAGCCAGTATGGAGGAACACTGCTGGGAGACGGCTGATCATAATCCAAACTTCAAAATATTATTGAAGAAAAAAGGAACCGGAGGAAGTGTGTCCAGGGAAGGATTGAATTGACATGCTGTTTGGGCTGTTAGATTAAACCAATAGATTGAAATAATATACAAATTAACTTTATTAGGTGTGTTTAGAGATTTGGAAGGAGATCCGAGCAGAGTTCAGTTGGTGCAGCAGACTTGAAGTGGACCAAAAAATATAATGTTTTTTAGTTCAGCCGGATAAATGTTCCTTATAATCTTGATCTTGATTGCGTGTCTCTACACTGGAACACTGCAACACTGGAATTTCTTCATTGTGAGACAAGTATATGTTCTCATATGGTAAATGGTTTTACAATGAGTCACTATTGGGTTTACTGAGCACTTCTGAAGAGGTATTTGGTGTGACCTACAGTATCTTACAATGGAGAAGTTGTCAAATCGTACCTGACCATTTAGGATTCATATTAAAGCAGGGGTCAGTAAACTAAGGCCCACGGGCCAAATCCGGCCCTCCACGCCCCTATGATGGGCCCCCCTCCCCTCTGCTCCCCACCACTTGAACTGGCCCTATGAGGCAATCCTCAAAAGTGTGTCAGTTTTCAATTATAAAATGATATTTATATGAAGTATTTATATTTAAATAATTATATGACGTATTTAAATTCGCCGAATGTTCGAATTTTCGTCACCTGACAAGCTCAAGATCAAACAGTGACAGTCAACACAGGCGCAGAGTTCTGTAGTGCAGTTAAGGACAGCAAAATGAGTTGAGTTAAAGTATGAAAAGTTGACAGAGTGCAGAGTTTTCATAGAACAGTGGACGATTATTTTTGTGTTCAGTGTAAGGAGCGTACAGTTTGTCTGATATGTAAAGAAAGTGTGGCGGTTTCCAAAGAATATAATCTGCGTCGTCAGGGTCATACAATTCTGTTAAAAGGCCGACCTGATCCCGGCCCTCAGTCAAGAGCAATAATGTGGCCCCCAGAGAAAAAAGTTTGGTGACCCCAGCTCTATTTAACCAACCTAAAACAACATTTTACTGGCCTGACCAGCCAGTCCCTTCTGTCCCTCCATCTACACTTGAGACAATCCAACCACAGCTGCTCATTTGTAGCACGTGTCACGTGTACAGAAGATGTCTCCTCTCGAAAATACTTATTTTACAGTTTTGTGCTTTGATTTATGGTATTGCACAAATCCACACTGTTTATCATTCCTCCGTGTTGTTTTTTCTTTTTTAACATAAGCTACCATGTTCTTTTATACCTCAACAGAGCATGCATCTCTCTGATTGGCCTATCTATCTGTCAATCACACTGGATCATCCTGAATCAGGAAGACAGGATATGGTTCCAGACCGACTCGTTTTTGCGTAGTTTTGTCAAAGCGTCTGGTTCTGGCTGGCCAACGCTTTACAGCACCTGATCAAAAATAAGTTACAAAAAAAATTATTATTTATTAGTGCAGTTTGTGGAAATGTATTTTGCTCGTACATAGTTATCAATGTTACTCAAAGTTTTTATTTATTTATTTATTTATTGCTCATGCTATTATTTTGTTGGCATCAATTTAAAGAGAACAACAACAACATCAACAAGTCTGAAAATGAACATGAATACATATTTTTTTGACGATTAATTGTCTTGTCTTTGCTGCATGAACAAAAGGAAAAGGAAGAAGATAAATTTTATAAACCCTGCTCCTTTCACAGATAAAAAATTTAACATTTGACCCCAAAAACCAAACCAAGTCACCAATCAATATCAATAAGTCATATGCATGTTTGTGTAGTATATTTTAAAACTATTCTTATGTTTTCAGTAGTGGCATTTTGAACTCCAGATAGGAGATAGGGGGTAGGTGAAATCTGAAATCCTCTGAACATCAAATACAAGTCAAGACAAGACATACAAGATTGCTCAAACAACTATATATTATAACAATGTTCTCTCAATAGATTCATGGCTAAAAGATCAAGGACGTCCATTTTATGTAATACTCTTTAAGTCTGAAACAGTTGCAGTTCCTTTGACAGAGCCTTGTGTTTTTCATAATCCTTCACATTTTAACATCAGAAATCTTGTCAGCACAATACCATTTCACACAGATCCCAAACATGAACCACGTATGATTTTAAACCTGTTTACCGTCATTTGTCGTCACTTCGCTCTCTGTTCATTTCTACTTCAGCCATGTCTCTCTCACCTGCGCAAAACATGCCCCATCCACTGCTCTTCGTCAAACCTAAAGTCCCCCATGAGAAATCCTACTCTTTGCATCCTCTCTTTCTTGTCATCCTCATTGTTATTTTAGCCCACCTGCAAATCTATTTTTCAGCTCTCAAATACAGATGCCGACCAGAACCCACCGAAGTGCAAGAACGCTAAGAGGAAGCATGCTACGTCTTGCGCACTTCCTCCCATGACAATACTGTGAAGTACATGCATGGTAGTTTAAAGTATTTGTCATGTCCAAAAGAGCATTGCATGTATACCTGCTGTGGGTGCCAGAGACTCCCCCCCTCCCCCGCCAAGCTCCCCTTGTCTCCGGTGATTAGGGTCTCCTGGAGGGGTTATAAATCTTCGCTCAAAGACAGGCCAAAGTCTGAGGAGCCGGACAACTTTAAATTATCAGAGACTTCCTGTAAGGGTTTCCGATGGATGTGAAATGTAAAAGGGAGTCTCGGAGGGCTGTGGTGGGACATAGGTGGGACGTATAGGGGACAGGAGGGACGCTGGTCAGTGCTTATGGTCCTGTTGTGGACAGGACGGTCTGGAGCCAGGATTGTTCCACTTTGGAAAGAATCACACAGGGGTACTTTAAATTCCATTGCTTGCGTGTTGGGCTGGACTAGTTTTGGAGTTTTGTTTGAATAGAGCGGCTGATGTAACAGGTCACATTTGATATTTAAATCTAAATTACACTAAAAAGGTCTCATTAATCTAAAGGACTTGATTCAGTGATTGTTTAATTCTATCTTATATTAGTATGGGTCAACTTTACTCAACTATAGTTTTGTTTTTGTACAATGCACGGTCAAATTCATCCAAAATCTTAGCTGACTATAAGATAAATTAATTATCAAATGATAAAATGCAGTTATTAACCTTTTGTGTGTGTTTGTGAGTGAGTGTGTGTGTGTTGTTTTTGTAGCTTTAATAGTTCTTAGTGTGGGTCAAATGTATTCAACTCTAGTTTTGTTTTTGTAGTAGGTTTATACAGAAATAATGCACATATGTATATTTTTAAAGGTGCACTATGTAACTTTTCTGGTGTTGGGTCTGCCACCTGTTCCCTTTGTCTGATATGTTCCACAGCATGGCATTAAACATATTTATCTTACAGTTACAGTAGTTTTTATTGCACAAAAAATGCCTATAAAAACTATAAAGCATTCTTACTGTTCACCTCTCCATAGATCTGACTAGTATTACTAATTGATCGTTTTTGTGGAGATAGGTACATTAAATGTCTTAATGTGGAACGTTGAAGATAAGGAATCTGTGTATCATTCGTTCATTCGTTTTTCAAAATAAAACCAAAAATAAGAAAATGAAAAAAACAACTTTTTTTTTCATTATTTGTCTCCAAAACCAAAATGAAAAAACAGATAATCATAAATTTTTTCAGTTTTTTAGATTTTGTGTTTAAAAGAATAATGGAAAAAACGGATAACGGCCATTTCACGTTTCCGTGACTTCTGAACTAGGACTAAAACAGGACTAAACCAGGACTGAACCAGGACTAAACCAGGTCTAAGCCAGGACTAATTTTGGACTTGAGACAGAGAGAGAGAGAGAGTTAGAACCATGAGTCCATGGAGCAGGGTGTCTGTAAAGCACGATCAGGCTACAGATGCCCTTAGCTCCATGGGGCGAGGAGCTCTGCGCCGATTCGTTCGCCTGCGGTCACCCAACGGTCTACGTGGGCGCACCTCCAGAACCATACCGACACTCAGTCCTGTTTTAGTCCTGATTCAGTCCTGGTTTAGTCCTCCTGGTCCTGGTTCAGTTCGTATGCGGCACAAAAGTCCGGCATCACAGTCACGGAAATCATGGAAATGGGAAACAGCCGTTATCTGTTTTTCCATTATTCATTTAAACACAAAATCGAAAACTGAAAAAAAGAAATTGTTATCTGTTTTTTCATTTTGGTTTTGGAGACAAATAATGAAGAAAATTGTTGTTTTTTCATTTTCTGATTTTTGGTTTTATTTTTGAAAAACGATACATGGATTATAAGGCAATAATATATCCCTGAAGACACAATGATAACTTCAAACGTGCAGTATGAAGAACGAATAGTCAAAACCACAAGTGAAATATTTGTCCATATATGTAAGATACTATTGTTTGAGAACAGACTATTAGATGTGAAGTACACTATAAATAATAATAATTGTACATGGCGTCATATCCACGTTCTAACATATGTACATGTTAAATCCATTTAGTGTAAAAATTCCCAGCCATCTGGAAGAACGGGAAGAAACGCATTACCAAATATTTGCAAATTGTGTTTGATTCAGCTGTTCTGCAGATGATTTGAATAATTACAGATACAGCCACACAATGGGCCCAAGCTCCAGTGAAAATATACAGCCCTGAGTCCTGTCTGTGGGCTGTGGTCTCGCCAAAACCCAAGTCTTCACCTGTGCCAGTCCAACCCGGTCTGGGCTCCATCCGAACAAATAATCTGTCAAATGAACAAGAAGTGGGGTGAAAACAAGATCTTTATCCCCTCCTCTGGTCTCTCCATCTCTCCATCTCTCTGTCTGTAGCGTGACTGTGTATGAAGTGTTTAGAGCTGTTTGTGTATCTTATGTCTAACTGTGAGCACATCTGCCAACCTGCGCTCACTCACTGGACAACATCTGGAGGAGTACACATCAATCTTCTACAGCGGGGTTAGGCGAGTCCTTTTCCAATTGTGCTTGTCAATTGGTTGTATCATTTTACACTATTTTATTTGCCATTTATGACATCAGCCTGTACAGGGACTGAATTCGGAAATGACCAATCTTGTTTATAACCTGGCACAAAGATACTACCTCTTTGTTTAGGTCAATATTTTTATGTGTATTGCCCCTCATAAATACTAAAACTAAAATCCCTTTTGGATGTGTTGCATGAGGACTTCTCAAAGGCACACTATGTAGTTGTTATTTCTTTGCCCATGTTCCACAGTATGGCATCAAATGTGTATATCAAGCATTTATTTTCATGATCTTTTTATTTTTTTGTTTTATATCTGATCATAATGTGACAAAATAAGACATCATTGGGTTTATTTTTCAAAACATGCTTTCAGATCATGCATATTAATCATGGGTCCAAACAGTATAATGAAAAGAGAAGGTGATAAAGGATCACCCTGTCTGATGCCATGTCCACTTTGAAAGAGACACAGTATGATCCACTAACATTTCACAGGTTTTAGTGAACTAATCTGTCTGATGTGGTCATTTTGGTCTTTTCTATTAATTCTATTGTTTAAAAATAATGATATAAACATTTGTATTGTAGCATAGTTTGTACTAATACGTGTCTGATACTCGGTTAGTTTAGTTTAGCTCTGTTTTGTGCCTTTTTGTTTTGTCACGTGATTCTGTTTGTGGGTTTATGTGGTTTTATTTTGAGATTTAGTTTTGTTGCGTGTCCCTTAGTTTACTCGTTTTTTGTATAAGCCTACGTGACTCATTTTTGGCACAAACATATACTAATCCTATTATATTGTTTCTTAGTTTAGGTTATTTTATGTACATATTTCAGCATGTTTGTTAATTTATCCTTTTACATTCCTATTAATTAAACATTACTTAATTTATACCATTTTCCACCTTGTTTTTTGTTTTGTTTGTTTTGTTTTGGTGTTCCTTAATATTAGTTTACTCAGTTGTATTTTGCTTGATTTTTGAAGAAGATGTCACTGGGTTAATTTCTATCTAACTTCTACTAAGCCTTTTTAAATTAATATTATGTTTTACAGCACCCTTTATGTATTTTATACTGTAGTTTAGCACTAAGATTTTAAAAGAGCGTGATTTTAAACAATATAATCAAGCTGCATTTCAACACGGCACAAAGGTTTCCGGCCGTGATAATGGAACACCCTGATTGTGCTATTATTGCAAACAAAGTCTTTACAAACACGAGCAAATCCAACAAAAACCTCAGTCAACTATAGGACAAATTATCTAATGACAAAATGCAGTTATTAACCCTTCGGCGTGTATGTGTTTGTGCGTGCGTGTGCGCTTTGTGTACCTCCGGCCTGGCGTGTGTTGCTCTCGCTGTCTTTCATCACAAACCCACTCTCTCTTTCTCTCTCTCTCTTTCACTCGCTCTCTCCCCTTCTCTTTCTCGTGAGCTTCAGTTTCAGCGTTTGTGAGCGTCCCGGGCCATGGTCTGAGGAGGGAGCACGGGGGCGGATGATTTCTAACACATGGGGAGCCTTGGGGAGCCCACGCAGAGCTGGAACAATACAATGGAGGAGCTGTCAAGTGTGGAGGAGTGAGAAAAGAGAGGGGGTGAGAGAGTGAGGAGAGAGAGAGAGAGAAAGTGGGGATGAAAGTGAGAGAAAGAGAGAAGAAGAATGGGGAGAGAAAGAGAAAAAAGAGAGAACAGAGATAAGAAAGATACACAAAGACTGAAAGAAAAAGATAAAAAGTGAAGAGAGGGGTAGAAAGATAGAAGCGAGAGAAGAAAAAAATTTGAGAAAGTGAGAGATGAGATAAAAGAGAAAGGGAGAATGAATGGGACAAAAGGAGAAAGTGGAAAAAAGAGAAAACTGAGTTAAGAAAGAGGCAAAAAGGCTGAGGGAGTGAGAAAAAAGATAGCAAGAGTAAGAGAGAGAGAAAGAGAAGACAAAAAGGATACAAAGAGAAAGTGTGAGAGAGAGAAGAAAAGGGAGAGGAGAGAAAGAAGAGAGATGAGACAGACAGAAAGAGAGGAGGGAGAGATGATGTCAGAATCCTTCACACCCGCCCACACTCCGTCCTCTGGCTCCTCTCCAAAGGGAAGCAATATGAACTTGTGCATGCACGCACAGAAGCCACAAACTGAATTAAGGCTCTGAGTGCTGTATACACTACTGTGCACAAGCTCCAGGGCAGAGGGGTGGTGCAGGGGTGACTGCCGCCTCATAACGAGAAGGTCCAGGGTTTGAGCCACAGACTTTGCATGTTTTCTCTGTGCTTAGGTGATTTGGGTCCCTCTGTTAACATATTATAAATATATTGGTCAAGTTTAGGGATGCACCGAAACTAAAATATCCAAATATCAGTTGAGCCGATATCCTGATTGGGCCTATATATTGATATAAGAAAACTTTAATATTTACTGGTCGTAGTAAGTTTTAACTTTTACCCATACAATGCTTCTTAACACATTTGGATCAGTTTGTCTTATTTCATTTTTGTTTTAAGGAAATAAATGCAGTTTTCAGTCTCCACACTGGTATTGGTTATTATCGAGTATCAGCAGTATCAGTTGTCAGACAGCGGCAGGATATTTACTTAGTCACAGCTCAGGAAATGAAAAGCATTTTGACTTTACCAATTTATCAATTAATCAATTAAACTATTTATAGAGCGATTTTTGTACAAAAAAAAAAAAAAGTGTTGGGCTTTACTATTATGGTATAAGGGATAAAGAGAACAAACCATCTTAAACTAGATTTTTATTGTCCACATTAAAAATATTGTTGATTTGTTGAAAACTTCAGTTGATTTTTTTTTTTAAATAACCCATTATACAAATTTTAAGAGACTATTCTCAAGACAAGGATGAGTGAAGAAGGAAGCAGGGCAACTGTCATAAAACTTTTACTGGATTATAATTCATGCTTTTGTTCTTAAGTAGGAGAATAATGATTGATTTCAGTGTTTAAATGCCAAAAGAACATGTATCCTTCTAGTATATCCTTATTATAACCAGATATTTAGAAGAGTTATGAATGAAATCCCAATTTAAATTTAACTACCAACTTCCTCTTCTTAAGCCAAGCCATTTCCATAAGGTCACCATTACAATCTTGAGGTCATGCTAACCCACTGCCAGATCATCAAATTGCCTAAACCCTATTTTCAGATCCATCCAATAGATTAGATTATTAAGGAACAAGTCTGTGGTTGTTCCAGCACAGCCCTCCCTCCCTCCCCTCACTCCAAAAGCCCAGGATTAGGGCCCTGGGAGCAGCCGTCCTCCAGATGCCCTCCCCCGTGCTCACCCAGCGGAGAGGGGTCTGACTTCCCGTGACACCTCTGCGTTCCTGAAAGTGAGAAGCAGCTCCGAGGTCCCGTGTGGCGCGTACAAACTAGCACGCATGTTAGCGCGTTGGCACAGTCAGCGTGAGGAGGCGATGAAATTTCAACAGCCCCAGGTTTGTTCTGTATCCGAGGGAGTACGGGGAATGAAAATGAGTTGAAATAGAGACTAGCTTCTGTTTTAACCCCCAAAGTGCTGCAGAAAATGTAACTGAATGTGTGATTTTTTGAAATGTATAGTGGTGATAGAAGTATTCACACCTGTCCAAGTCATATCTTACCTCAAACGCACAGAATACAAAGTTGAGATAAATTCCTTTTACATCATGCCATGTGATTTAAAAGGAGCTACTGGAAAACGAAATGTCTGCATGCACCTATGTGGTTTAAAAGGAATTTGGATGGATGAGAACCATTAAGAAGCCCCTGTTTTAGACAGTACATTGTTGAGAATGGAAAACATTGTCCCAAAGAGTTATTTGTGTGTCATAGTGCAACAGGACTTCTAAGACAGAAAACAAGGTTATCCGCTTCCTCAGGCTTTCAGGTACATTCCTCCTAAAATGTTTCAAAACATAGTAAACTGGAGTCTTTGAGTTTATAAAAAAGTTCCCCATTTTACAGAATTTTGATAGAATAATGTTTGAAATAAAACTAACCCTTGCATCACATGAATCGTCGCATGTTGAGGGACTATTTTCTCATATATCAGTCCGCTTTCTATCAGGAAGTACAACTCACTGCTGCTCAGATGTAAATCCTTCAATTTTCAAGGTTGGTTTTACTTCTAAAATTATTCCATTGACACAGACATTTACATGGACAGTCTGGTGTAATAATAGATTGGCATCTGGTGTTTTGTGGAGTGGGTAAGACTGTTTTTAGTGGCAGGATAACTATGGCCATTGACATGCACTAACCTAGCACCAGCGACCTCTGCAAATACAAGGACTGGGACTGGGATATTTAAAAAAGTGTCTCCACACGTCTCCAACACTCTGGCTCACTAGGAAATGAGGCCCTGTGTCCAAAATTCCAGACTGTCCCTTTAAAAGCGTTGTTCATGCTGTTCACACACACCCCAACACACAAATACACACACACACTTATTGCAAAATTGGGACAATGTTTCAAAACATATCAATATATCAATATAGGCTGATGCTTTAACAAAGTTCCCCATTTTACAGAATTTTACTATTTTCAAAAGAAAACTGACAAAAAGACAGACTGTATTATTCATGCTTTTCCTTATTTGGTCATTCATTAGATTGGTCTCAGGTTAGTTTTTACTTTTACACAATTTGACTAGAAAATGAAGGCATGCATTTTTTGTTTGAATTTATCCAATCTTATTGTTTCCAAATATATATTAAATGTAGTTGAGTTTTTCTCATATGTTGTCGCTCTAATTGAGACTACAATGAGACTACAAATGGAACTAACGTCTAAACTAGGACTAGAACAGGACCAAATCAAGTATCAGGAGAGTCTGTCAACATTATGAATTGTAGTAATATCCTTTAATACCACAGGAAGTGCAGTGAATATCACTGCTGCTAAAAATACTACTACTGCATTTTGGTACTGGACACTGACCAGGTCCACAGTTACTATAAAAATCTGATGGTAAAAAACGACAGTGACACTTATTACAAACCACATAAGAATAAAGTAAGACTTTTACAGACCAGGGGGAAGCAGGTTCTGTCAATGAGTGAACTTGCTGACTTGAGATTTGGACTCCTCCAGAAAGAAAACAGGCCAGATCCCAACGGCCAACAGCAGGAGTCCAGAGAGGCCAGTGCACACGCCAACCACCAAACACCGGAGCTATCCATCACGGGACGATCCCACTGCAGGAGGAGAAGAGAGGGGGAGGAGGGGAGAGCAGGAGGGGAGGGGGCAACATGGGACCAAAACATAACAGTATGCGTGTGTGGTCATTGTTAGCAGGCCAGGGTCATTCTGTGTTAGTTTCTCTGGGAGTCTAAGCCAAACTGTACTCCCAGGACAGGGCACAGCAGTGGGAATGAGCGGAAGATAAAGCGCGCTCCAGAAAACTCCCTGAAATTCCAAACAAGTGTAATTCCTGTTGGACATGAAAGCAGCAGGGCCAGAAATCAATGTAGCGGAAGCAGCCACTTTGGTCTGCCAATGAAATAGTTTCCTCAGTGAAGCTATTTTTGTGTTGTGTAAGATTATGAAGGATGGAGTGAAAAGCCATAGAGGTATGTACAATATATGTATGTATGCATCAGTGTGCATTCAATCAACTCTTAGGAAAGTTGTCCACTAAATTATGTAGTTGTATTTTGCAACAAGAACTTTAGAATACTTTTTGTTCTGTGCAGTGTTAAAGTGCACTATGTAACTTTTCGTCTGTCATCTGCATGTCTTCATAGAAATGTTATAGCTTTGCCTGAAATATCCCATAGTATAGCATTAAACGCCTTGGAAAAACATGCATTCTTACTTCCATAGTGGAGTTCTTAGGCTTGATCCACACGACAACGCTCCTGGATTTTTATTTTTTATTTTTTGGCGGGTTGAAAAAGAATTGTGTCCACACATGTGTCAGATCAATAAATATTCATGTCCAGATGACAACGGAGCACTGAGAGAAAACGATGTAATACATATGCCACACCTGTATGTGGCGCTGTTAACAATAATAATAATATTTAATAATGCAGATCTCATCACCTTTTTTTTTTAACTTTAAAGTCATTTAGCCTAGTTTAGATGTATCCCAGAAATATAACCGTTTTGTTTTGCAAAAGTTAAACATAAGTTTTTGTTCTTTGGCCATAAGATTTGGATGAGAATTATTAGAATAACTTGGTCTCATAATTCAACAGTTTAATTACCCAAGTGTAATCTTTGTTATTGATCCATGTGCATAATCTGCGGTGCGTGTTGTTAGCATTAGCGCTAACAGCGTGGCTCGGTTGTTGGGTTGACGGGAGCGGCTCCACCAGGCTGCACCTGTCCCATTTCGGCAACACTCCTGCGGCCCGCGGAGGACTGTTCGAGGGCTGCAGCCTTCACTACATCCAAGGACCCTGGCGATGACGGGGTCACGACATCATCATTTTCCAAAAGCTGCAGTTTGCTTGTCCACACGGCGCATTCTCAGATTTCTCCACTCTGGAACTCGTTCTCAAAAAACGCCATTTTCACCCACCTGAAACGGTGGCTCTGTGTGGACAAAAGGCCAAAATGAAAAAAACCTCAAAGTTTTCACCAAAAAACGTTGGCGTGTGGACAGGCTCTTAGTCTCCACATATCTTTCCTGTAACCTGCTCATCTTCTTTGTTATACAAGTAGACAGATTTAATGCTTTACTGTGAAACATTTCAGGAAGCATTAACATCATTCAGAGTGGTTAAAGATGTAATTGACAAACTAATACCCCTCATTTCTCTTTAGAATTAGTAAAGTCTAACTGATTAGTACACTGAAGGGACTGAGTAATGTGTTTTGTACAACAACAATAATTCTAATCTAAACTAATCTAGTATTTAGTCAGCACAGAAGGTCAGCAGACGGCTCACCTCACTGTTTGTGTACTCTGCATTGGGTCAGATGATTTTCCACAACAACAGAGCAGAGACTGGGACCATCTGTGGACATTGGTCAGTCCAGAAATACTGCTCTGAAAACAACTGACCAGCAGACGCCAGTCACAGTTTGTTCACATTTGTTTTACAATACTGACTAATATGAACAAATTTAAACTAATTACCAAATAACTAACTAATTTTAGAATCCAATTTGTTAAAGATCTGCTATTTAACTTTTTGATTGGGGTTCGTCACCTACTTGTTTCTATAGATATGTCATTGCTCTGCCTTTAATGTTCCGCACTTATAACATTAAAGGGACAGTCCGGAATTTTGGACACAGGGCCTCATTTCCTAGTGAACCAGAGTGTTGAAGACGTGTGAAGACACTTTTTAAAATATTCTATTCAGTCCTTGTATTTGCAGAGGTCGCTGGTGCTAGGCTAGTGCATGTCAATGTATCAGTGTCTTACCCACTCCACAAAACACCCGAAGCAAATCTATTATTACACCAGACTGTCAATGTAAATGTCTGTGTTGATAAAACAATGTTTGAAATGAAACCAACCGTGCATCACATGAATTGTCGCATGTTGAGGGACTATTTTCTCATATATCAGTCCACCGCTGCCAGGCTTTCTATCAGGAAGTACAACTCGTTGCTGCTGCTCAGACATAAAACCTTCAAATGCAAGGTTGGTTTTACTTCTAAAATGATTTTATCAACACAGACATTCACATTGACAGTCTGGTGTAATAATAGATTTGTTTCGGGTGTTTTGTGGCTCACTAGGAAATGAGGCCCTATGTCCAAAATTCTGGACTGTCCCTTTAAACAGCTCTATCTTACAAGGATTAAATTACAGGTGGTTGTACAGCTCAAAAATACCTAGAAAAACTAAACAACATTCTGATTGTGAGCGGGCTGCCTCTCCACAGATCTGACCTGTAGCTAGTTCTTTGAGCTGGTCTCCATGAAGATAAAAAAGATGTGATAAAAAACTGTGAAACATTCCAGACAAAGCAATAACATCTGCGTGGAGAAAAGCATTTGATGGACCCTCCACCGAAAAGTTACACATTGCGTCTTTAAAGTTGTTGGTAGAGCTTCTTATAGATTAGAGTATATTTACTGCATATAGAGATGATAATGGCAATATGTTGTTTTGTTTTATTGTATAATAGCTCATTTGTAGTGTAAAAGTTACAGCAGTTGTGGTTGTAGCAATAATTGCAGCAGTAATTTTACTCTAGTTTTTTTTTACTCTAATTTTACTTTATTCAAGTCAAATAAACTTCAATTAATGCATATGTGAATCAGTGTTAAACTTTTTTTTTTCTTTTTTTGTTCTTCACATGTTATATTTCATTTGTATTTTCATATCATGAGATAAAACTTTTAGCTCATATGCTCAAAATTAAATATTCACTCAATCCATCTTAGTTTTTTACATCTGTTCTGTAAAATGTATTTGGAGAACAAGAAGTACAGTTTACTTACAAAACAAACCATCCACTACTTTAAAGTTTCTATTTCCTTATCTATATTATAATGTTGTTTTCTCATCACAAATATACCTGGAATTTTTCTCTCAAACTAAAAACACTCTGTTCCACCCTGTGATGTCATGTGGTAATACAGCAAGTGCTCCATTGTGTTTTTAAGATACATCTTCACTTCAGAATCACTTGGATAATTTCAGCCCTAGAACTCTAAACCAGGTCTAAACCAGGTCTAAACCAGGTCTAAACCAGGTCTAAACCAGGTCTAAACCAAGTCTAAACCAGTAAACAAGTCTAAACCAGGTCTAAACCAGGTCTAAACCAGGTCTAAACCCAGGTCCAAACCAAGTCTAAACCAGGTCTAAACCAGGTCTAAACCAGGTCTAAACCAAGTCTAAACCAGGTCTAAACCAGGTCTAAACCAGGTCTAAACTAAACCAGGTCCAAGTAAACCAGGTCTAAACCAGGTCTAAACCAGTCAAACCAAGTCTAAACCAGGTCTAAACCAACCAGTCTAAACCAGGTCTAAACCAGGTCTAAACCAAGTCTAAAACCAGGTCTAAACCAGGTCTAAACCAGGTCTAAACCAGTCCAAAAAGTCTAAACCAAGTCTAAAACCAGGTCTAAACCCAGGTCCAAACAGTCAAACCAAGTCTAAACCAGGTCTAAACCAGGCTAAACCAGGTCTAAACCCAGGGCCAAACCAGGTCTAAACCAAGTCTAAAACCAGGTCTAAACCCAGGGCCAAACCAGGTCTAAACCAAGTCTAAAACCAGGTCTAAACCAGGTCTAAACCAGGTCTAAACCCAGGTCCAAACCAAGTCTAAACCAAGTCTAAAACCAGGTCTAAACCCAGGTCCAAACCAAGTCTAAACCAAGTCTAAAACCAGGTCTAAACCAGGTCTAAACCAGGTCCAAACCAGGACTAAAACCAGGACTAAACTATGTCTGAAACAGGATTTAACAGGATTAAATCATGCTGCGTGGACCGTGTCTCCTCCTCTTCTATCAATACTATTTTTAATTTGGTTAAGTAAAGTCTGATCATTCAGTATTCAGATTACGTTACTCACTTTAAGTAATTTAATGGATTCCGTTACAAACTACATTTTGGGGTATGTAATCTGTAATCTGTAATCTGTAGGGGAATACATTTTAAAAGTAAACTTCCCAACATTGAACATGTGTGAATGAAACAAACCACATACTCCAGGTATGTTTTTGATGAAAGAACATTATTATAACATGGCTTTAAAACTCACAGGAATCATTTAGGCAGTTTAATGTCAAAAGCATATAGCAGGATTCTCAAATTGCCACATGTTCTTGTACAAAAACATCCCGTCTGAGATTTTTCTGAAAGTTAGTCATTTAAGACATTAATCTCCCCGTATGGCGACACTTCCTACTGTCAGGCTACCCCTCGGTTATGGCTATTACCACCACATCAAAACCAGCCCCGTGCATGAGAGGGTCCTGGGACAGCTGCTGCCAACACTACCACTGGATCCTATTTCTTAATCCAGCCCCAAAGTGAACAGGAACTCTCATACCCCTGGCAAAACACCTGGTCCAGCTGCTATGCCACCTTTCTGCAATAGCTGCTCAAAATGGCAATCCTAATTTAATGTATATTTAGCTTATATTTTTAGCTGGAGTCAGTATATCTCTATGTAATTATTGTTGTTGTAACAGTAGAAGGTTGAGTACGGAGCCACATCCATGAAATGTCAAATCAACTTTTATAACCTTTAATGATACTGTTCCATCATTAATGAGTAAGTAAGTAAGTTAGTACCATATTTTTTGGACTATAAATCACCCTTTTTTTCATGGTTTGGGCGATCGTGCGACTTGTATATTAAAATTTTCACACTGACAGCCGCGAGAGAGTGCTCTATAGTATCTGCTGCTCCTATTACTCCTCTGTCACTGTCACTTGGCTCTACTGCGCATGTCTCCTACAGAAAGAGCCTCTGTCCTGCTGCAAGTCCTGAAATCTGCAGATGAAAACTGTAATCGAGCAGCAGAAAGAAAGTTTGGAGTGAGCGAGAAACTTGTGAGGGAGTGGCAGAAAAAACACAACTTCACGTTAACCTGGAGGGTGCGCCATGCAACTTTCCTGGAAGTCATTGGATGGACAAAGCCTGGACTTCAGTGACAGCTGAAACCATCCTGTTGGGATTCAGAAAGGCAGGAATAAGTCTAACTGGAACTGATGCTGAGTCTGACGACAGCTACACAGAAGAGGAAGCGGCGCTCTGTTTACCTCTGGAGGTCACGGAGTTGCTCAGAAGTGACACTGAGGATGAAGAATTCAATGGATTTAGTGATTTGGAGTGAGATGGAGAGTTTGGTAAACTTGTTCTGTTCTGTTGTTTATGCTAAAGTTATCAGAAGAACTGTTCATATGTGATGTTAACAGTCTGTTGTTCTCTGTTCTGTTGTTATTACTAGAACTTGACTTTCAAGATGAAATGTCAGTTCCTGGTCTCTGATTTTATAAAATAAATTTATCCTACTATCCTCCCAATCTCTATTGCACCCTCTACCCAATGGTAACTACCGATGCGGCAGCTGTGCTCAATGCAATAATACAGTAAAAACTGATCATTTTTTACACCCTCACACTGGTAAAAAATATCCCATAAAAAGTGTTATCACATGTGCATGTACACATGTAGTCTACATGTTGAAATGTCCATGTGGCCTAGTGTACATTGGAAAGACCACAGGAAAACTTAAACAAAGAATAAGTGAACACAAGAGCTCCATCAGAAGAAACGACCGGGACTACCCTGTAGCAGTACATTTTAATGACCAGAGACATGATATTTGCTCCCTACGTTTCTGTGGCATTGAGCATGTCCCCCTTCCACCCAGAGGAGGGGACCATGACCGCATACTTAAACAAAGGGAAGCATTTTGGATTCACACTCTCCAAACTTTAGCTCCTAAAGGACTCAATGATGATTTTAATCTTAGCATCTTTTTGTAGACATTAGTTTACATCATTAGGTCTCTCGTTTTGGGTGGGCTGTATATGGGCTACAGCTTAAGATTCATTGTGTATATATATATATATATATAGATGTGTATATGGCACGACAACATTATTTTATAGTTGGGTGAATGTATACTATGTCTATATGTATCCATATATTCTTCTTACTTTTCTAATATTATTCTATGATCGTTATATGATGATTTCATTATTATTATTTGTATTATTATTACACTATATGTTGACTGTCTTTGTTTTTTGAATTATGGGGTTTTGTGTGCACTGTTTCTTTATGACCTGTCACCCTTGGGTGCTTGCCACACCCTATTTAAGATGGCCACCTGAGCTCTCATTCTGTTTGCCTGACGAAGGCCTAGTGCCGAAACGTTGCACGGTTTGTCCTAATAAATTTCACAGTTTGCAAGTAAGACGGTGTGCGGGATTTTTCTGTATAAAATAAATTTCCCCAAAAAAGTGCGACTTATAGTCCGGTGTGACTTATATATGTTTTTTTCTTCTTCGTTATGCATTTTTTGGCTGGTGCAATTTATTCTCCAGAGCGACTTATAGTCCAAAAAATACAGTAAGTAAGTTTTATTTATAGTGCTTTTCACAGACAGAGCATTATTCATACCCGGTCATTGTTATCTTACTCAAACTTGTTTTCTGATTCATGCATATTCCAGTAATCTTGTTTTGTTTGAAGCGTGAGTGCCCAGAAAATTTGTGTTTCACCTACCCCCTGTCTCTGCCCATTTTTGAGATTACGGTAATCAAAAGAGTCATACTTCCAAGACCAAAAACAAAACAAAACAAGTAAAGAAAAGCTGCAATGAACCAGTTTCTGTTTTATTATAATACTGTGACTTACAATGTGGGGAAAAAATATAATAATAATGATGATAATATTCTTCTTATATTTTAGTAAAGATCTTTCAGATTTGATGATATAAGTCTTCATCACCTCTTTCATTGCTTCAGTTTTGCTTGGGTCTCAAAGGGAAGTCTCGCCATCCTCAAGTGTTGACTGTGAACCAACTCCTGCCCGGCTATCGCCTTTCAGCTCCACAGACTACAGTTATTACAAGGGGTGGGCTGAGGGATGATGGGGGTGAGGGTGGGGGGTCTGGTACTGTGGGCTGCAGTCAGGAGACCCACTGATCCCAAATGAGCAGCGTAAGAGGTTTCCGGCAAAGGTGAGCAAGGACCGGGTTCAGATCTAAACTGAACCTTAATACAAGACAACACTTTTCAACCCAGATAAATTGGGAGTTGTCTCATATGGTTGTGATCCAATTCCAGCTCTGGGCAGTGGAAACTATTATTGTGTCCTTGGGCAAGTCACTTCGTCTTCCTTGCCTGGATGAATGTAGTGGGTTATTGTTATCAAGAGAAATCAACTCATTTTTTTTTTTTTATACATAAAGTACAGTGGGTCAAATATAGGAATTTAACAATATCAAAATCCCTCTGTACAATATATTCATGATATGCAGCTCATGGTTCAATATTTATTGCAGTATTTTAAATTGTGAATATGCTACTTTTTTCTTTTTAAAGCCTTGAAAAGGCCTTGAAAAGCCTTTGGTACTGTTAGAATATGAAGAAATTAAGATTTAAAAGTGCTTAATAATTAGTAATTAATAGTTATTTCTTCATATAGTCCGCACTGACAACACCAAAGGATTATGGTCTATGTAGTTCCCTCTGGTTTTTTAGCTATTGCTGCATCGTAGTAGCCAGGCTGGCGCCACCTAGTGCTCAATTTCATTTCTCTCCAGCAACTAGGTCAGGAATCGGAATACACTATACAGTTTGCAAGAACCCCGGAAGTGTGAGTTCAGGCACCAGCCAATCAGTGAAGAACCATAAATTCTGTGTTGGCAACGATTCCCGAGATTGAGGATGTAAAGTCTAAAGGAACAAAGAGAATGTTTGTTGAATTTTATCAAGAGGAAAAACGTTATTGCCTTTCTTCCTATGGGATTTGGAGCATTACATACACCACAACCAAACAGCAGCGATTGTTTAAATAAAAAAAGTACCCGCCTACTGCTGAGCGAATGGAATCCTAATGCTGTGAGGTCAGATGGTTTCCACAAAGTGAAACCGGCTGATGAATCAGGCTAGCATCATGGCAAGGCAAGGCAAGTTATTTGTATAGCACCATTCATACACAAAGTAATTTAAAGAGCTTAACAGAATAAGAAAGACATTAGAATCAACGTAACTGTTCATTTAAGACTTGTAATTCGATATATAGAGATGGCGAACACAATGACTCTCTTCCATTCAGTGACTTTTATAAAGCCAGACTTAAGAGCGTCAATTCTGGGCGAACAATTATACTTCATATAAACTTTCAAACTTTCCTTTCATACTTCCTCTTCAGCTCCGTCTCTTCCTCACATCCTTTCTCTCCCACTCTCTCGCCCCTCTTATACGGGACGTCCAGATTGTTCCCATTTAGTCCGGTCTATCTGCACACACACACACTCACAGTTCTGTCTTCATCAATCCTCCTCAGCTTTTTACAAGTCCGAGCAGCTGGTGTGCCCTCTAAATCTGCAGGGATTTGGGATAGTAAAAAGATAATGCAGGAGGAAGGTGACAAAGAGAAAGTTCAAGGCCCTACACAGAGTTTAGGGTTTGGAGTTTAAAGGCCAGACGCAAGAATGTGCCACCTTCTCTGCTTTCTTTTCTCTCAGCTTAACGGGGTTCTCAGACTTTTCACATTCAATCTGATTTATCAAAATAATAACACAACACACAGTTCAACCAGGAATACAGGAATGAAAAGAAAAAGGTGTATTTATTTCACAAGGAAAATGCAAATATGATAATGCACTGTAACAGATATGAAAGTGTCACAGGAAAATACATATTACATAAGTTCATTTAAATTATATTTTAGGCCATCCAACCTATGAGAAAAATAAATCAGTAAAAAATTAATAACTGATCAAGACTTTATTCAGTATATCAGTGTTTCCCAAACTTTTTTCTGGGGACCCATATTTTAAAAGTCAAAATTTTTTGCGACCCAAGTCAACAGACATTAGTGGTAAATCACAAAATAAAAGTGGATTTGACCATTACTAAACATTAATGAGGATATTTTATTGTTGTCTGAGTGTCGTGTCTCTGAACAATTAGTATTACTCAAGTTTTAAACAATGAAAAACAGTCATTGAAGCAGCAATAAAAGGAGCCATAAGTTGCCTATTTGGACATTAAATGTAGCCCTGTGTCTTACCGTGCGCCGCATAGACTGTGCCTCCTCTTGTGTTTAGCCATTTTTCTTTTCAAAATTCAACTGAACCAGAAATACTGGAACAAAATAGTCAATAAAATCATTACAAGAAGATTAGAAATTATACAAAACATGTCTTAACATTTCAGCATGTGTCAGAACTGTATTTTGCAGATCCACATGCAGATCGTGACAAGGCGACCCAAAAAAATTTCTTGTGACCCACCTTAGGATTGCGACCCAGTCTATGGGAAACAGTGCAGTATAGAACTGAGTGCCACCTATCAAACTTTAAAGTTGTACTATGTAACTTTTCTGGTGGTGGGTACGTCTCTTGCTTGTTTCCAGGTAGTTAATTAAAGCTATTTATTGAAGAAAAACACATTGACAAACATGCATTCTTACTGTGATCGGGGTCACATCTACACAGATCCAGGAACTCTGTGAAGTTGTGTCACCTGCCTCGTCTCTATGGAGATAAAAGTAGTATCATTAGACAAAGTGGTGGCAGCCCCTCCATCAGAAAAGGTACACAGTGCACCTTTATTGTATTATATTTTAAAAGGTCTGGTCCATTCTACTGTTTGAGATGAGAACAAGCCACTACAACTTAAAAGGAACCTACATGTTTAAAAAAAAAAAAAACTGATTCAGAACCAAGGTTATGGAGTGAAGCGTAACTGTGAAAGGAGTTCATTTATGGAACAGTCTTGACAAAGATATAAAAGAATCAAGTAGAATGATGACATTTTAAAAACACATAAAATCGGATGCAGTGTGTATGTATGAAAAAGGAAAGTAAGTTGTTGTGCATAATAGTGAAGATTTGTGTTTGCAGTTGATGTGACTGATTGTGCCTGAAGTAAAATGTACAGATTTGAAATGTTTTAAAGCGACTATTGGTGTTGAAGTTTTGTCTGGAAAATGGAAAAGGAGGCAGATAACGTAAGATGACTCTTCTTTCTGCTCCTTTTCATTCATTTCTTGTATGTTTGATGTTGTGACACTGTTGATGCCTTTTTTATATTGTATGAATGAAAGAAATAAACAAAACAAAACAGAACTCAGACTGAATACTGAGCAGCAGATGTGGCTGTGGGATTGTCCATTAAACCTCTCAGATCTCTGTCCTTCTCACCTCGGGCACACCCCAGCGAAAGTGAGAAAGTGACAATGTGTCCAACACGGTAGCACCCACTCGCCCTCAGCTGTCTCCTTCCATTTTGTTTGTGTCAGAACTGCACCAGCACCAGCACCCGCACCATCAAGACTGTATATTTACCTTACACTAATCTAACTCTGGTTTTTATCTAATGGAGTTGTGAGTGGATGAGGTAGGACACGTCAGGACCGAGGGCTGGGGGTGGGTGGGGGTTCTGGGGTGCGTTCTTGGGGCCCTCGTCTTGACCTTGTGAGAAAAGCAGTAGACACTCAGACAGAAACCTGATCAGAGGATGAAGTCATATCTTTATTTAAGGTAAAGGAAACAAGGGCACCAGTCTGGGATGTCCCGGGGAGACAGAGGGAGGGGGGTAATTGGAAGTACAAAAAAGTAGTGCTTCCTGACTAAAAAAATATTCATATTCGATTTATTCTAATTCAAACATATTCAAAAGTCTCAGGGCCAATAAAAGTATTAGTAGCAGAAGGGGTATTCTAGTAAATTGATTTATTGTTTTATGGTTCTGTGATTTTCTTTCTAAGTTTCAGTACCAAGAAATGAATCCAATAATGTCTTTATTATAGTCATTGTGTTTCCAACTAACCTGCAGCTGCCAATGATTTGCGGTAATTTTTATTTCTGTTACAGTTTATTAACGGATGAAATTTTGTTAATCAATTCAGCCGTAAAAGTGATGGGGCTAGGGCTGGGGAGTATGACGTAGCTGCACTAAACTGGCAGTAACAGTAAAATCATTATGAGCATGGCCAGTATAAAAAGAGGGAAGATTTGTGATTCACTGACAACTTTTTTTTGTTCTTAAATGTGCACTGTGAAACTTTTTAAGTGGAAGGTCTGCCAACTTTGCCTGGAATGTGCCACGCTACTGTGTTTAACTTATCATGCATTTGTTAAAATTACACATTTTTAGTACTTTTTAGTACTCAAAAATACCTTGAAGAACATGCATTCTAACTGTGAGCAGGATCTCCTCTCCACAGCTCTGACTAGTGGTGCAAGAAGTACTTCATTTTGTTACTTAAGTAAAAGTACACATACTGGAGAGAAAAAAAGGAAAGTAGTCAAGTAAAAGTAAAAGTATTACATGAAAGAATCCTCTCAAGTAAAAGTATTAAAGTACCAATTTAAAAATGGACTTAAAGAGTAAAAAGTTAAATTACTAATAATAAAGCTTCAGGTGTGATTTTGATAAAAATTTGGGCTGAATTTTCTTCAGTAGTAACAATTTAATATTTTCCTCGCTGTTTTTATTAGTATATTCTGTTTGCGCACACTACAACACTACAAATGTGTTCAAATGAAACTCCTCAGTCTTTCAGCAGGTCTCAAACCATATTAAAACTTTTTAGTCCTGTTCAAAAATGTTGTGAAGTAGAAAGAAGAGGTACCCGCTCTCAAATGTAGTGAAGTAAAAGTATCCACTTTAAAAATGTACTTAAGATACCTAAAAATGATACAGTCCAATACTTTACTACTTTTATTTGTTACGTTCCATCGCTGACTCTGACGCATAAACTCCAGTTTCACCAGCCCTCTGTCACCTGCTTATCTCCAGGGACATAAATTAGTCACACTGAGGAGCATTCCAGGGAAAGTACCAACATTTTCATGAGACAAGCAGGAAACAGATCCCCCACCAGAAAAGTTACATAGTGAGTCTTTAATCATAAATGTTATTATTATTATTTTATTTTCCAGGACACTTAAAGACACATTACAGAACACATTACAACAGTCACAAGAGCAATAAACAAATAACACTGGAAAGATAAAAACTGTGAAAAATTAAAGATTAAACTCTTTTCTAAATAGATGGGTCTTAATATCATTTTAAAGCTCTTCACTCCCATATTGTGATAGTTGTGGGGGTGGGTGCAGGGCGGCTCCCTCTCCTCTATCTCCTGCGCTCCGAGCTGTTTGCTGAAGCGCTGCCAGGAAAGTTTCACGGCTGTGGAATTTGGACAGGAAAGTAGCGTCGCTGGAAGTTTCAGAGGAAGCGTGGATCTGGGCCTCACGAATGCTCTCGCGTCTGTTTGTATCCCCCCTCGTCCCGCCACAGAGAGGCCGGACCCCTGGATAAAAGCGGGAGGAAGATCGTCAGGCGGCGGTCTCCAGGGAGGCGGGGCTCAGACACAGACTGCGCTCATGAGCAGACATAGAACAATACGCAGACACGGGGCCAGATGCTAAACCCACGCACTCTCTCTCATGTCCATTCACACTCACATTACCAGAGCAGGGAGGTGGTCAGATGGTTTTGCGTGTGTGCAGAGCTGTCATAAACAAAATACAGCACACAGTAGTCCTATAATGTGTATTTAGCAGTGTTATTAGTCATCAGGAGTAGTTGTAATTCTAATTGTGATATAAAAGTAGTAGGAGTAGTAAAAGTAGTTCTAGTAGTTGTTGATGAAGATCACTTAAAGGTTAAAACACATTGGTATGTTTCTTACTTAAATGTGCATTATGCAACTTCTAAGATATAGTAGAAGGTCAGCTACTTGCTTGTCTCCATGGAGATGTTATTTCTTTGCATGAAATATTCCACAGTGCGGCATTAAACTAATCTGCCTAGTAATTGTTTATTTACAGATGTTTTATAGCTCAAAAATACCTCAACAAACATGAATTCTTACTAAGTGCAGGCGTGCTTCTCTATGGCCTACAGAAGTGACTTGTCTTCATTATAATAACCAAGTTTATTTCCATACTGTAGAACAGGGGTCCCCAACCCCCCGGCCGTGGACCGGTACCAGGCCATGGGTCTTTTGGTACAGGGCTGCGAACACACACATACATGCGTCCTCCCGTGTTTCCCACGCCTCTAAACCAGAACTAAAACCAGGACTAATCCAAAACTAAACCAGAACTAAAACAAGGACTAAACCAGGACTAAAGTCAGGTCTAAACCAGGTCTGCGTCGTCTCACATACACTGCCAGTCTGTGAAAATATTGTTCAGAAAAGAGTCCGCGAAATAATGTTGGACATAAAACCGGTCCGTGGCGTAAAACGTTTGGGGAGCACTGCTGTAAAACATTCAAGCTTTTACATCTCCATGGAGACAAGTTATGTAGTGCAGCTTTAAAAAATAATTTTTTGTTTGATATCAGAATGGCTTGGCTATTTTCTCTCTTTTTTAGTTCTAGTAGTTCTTGTTTTAATTGTAGCCTCGTTGTATTAATATTATGAAACTAGAAGCCTAGTTGTAGTAGTTCCAGGGTTAAAGGAGACATATATTGTTTGTAAAATCAGCTTGTATGAGCTTTTTACTGTGTTATAATGCTGTTCCTTCCTCACAAGCTTGCTCATAGTTGTAGTTAAATTCATGCATGTTTCAGTAATCTTATATTGTTCTGTATTTGTGGCTTGAGTGCTGAGTGTGTTTTCACCTACCCCCTATCCCCGCCCACAGCTCTGTACTTACTTGCTATTATTCAAAAAATTCAGACTCCTGTCAAAGAATACCTGTAGTGCTCAAAACTGTTACATGGTCATTTTTATAACAATAAAAATATGTAATATAAAATCTATGGTTGCTTAAGGTGAAATGTTATGAAAATCGTAGTGCTTCTGCTCAATTTCATTTCTCTCCAGAGACTAGGTCAGGAATCACTATACACTAGACGGTTTGCAAAAACCCCAGAAGTGAGAGTTCGGGGACCAGCCAACCAGCGAAGAGCCATACATTCTGTGTTGGCAACGATTCCCGAGATCGAGGATTTAAAGCCGGAACAAAGAGAATGTTTGCTGAATTTTATCAAGGGGAAAGACGTTATTGCCCTTCTTCCTGCGGGATTTGGGAAAAGCTTAATGTACCAGTTAGCTCCATTAGCGGTGCATTACATACATCACGACCAAATAGCAGTGATTGGTGCTACCGTTGAGCGAACAAATCCTAATGCTGCGAGGTCAGATGGTTTCCACGAAACAAAACCGGATGAAAATCTCCAGTTTTAAATAGAATGTCAATAGCACTTTTCTAAGCCATTTTATAATGTGATTTACGATAAACAAACTGTAAAATAATTATATACATAAATGAAATAGTTTTGGAATCATGGAGGATAGTGGAATTGTAGTAGTAGTACATGTAATTTTGGTTGTGAGGTTGATTATACTGCTAACAATAGCAGCAGTAGTAGGGGCTGTATTATAAGAAGTATTTGTGTGTACTAGTGCAGTAATAGTTGGCCAGGATCATTCAACCCTACAGCCATTTGCACGTAACAATACCCAGACACACTACACGAGCCTATTCAGCCCCCTCACTCTCATCTCTCAACACCGCCATTACTGCAGCATGGAGACAATTACACACGTTTACATATGTTTATAATGTATACCTGCCACACAAACATACACAAGGTATTTTAAATCACCACACCTTCTAATATGCAGCCTCACACACTATCCATATCTCCCTTTGAAACGAAACAGGATCTGGGGCTGTCCAAGTCCAACCTCAGCCCAGCTGGTTTTCACTGCCACCTCCTACAGTAGTGCACAAGACTCCAGCGTAGTTTCCACAAGATTTACAGACTGCAACAAGCTCATATTTACAAAGTAATGGTACATTTCACTATGGTATTTCACACTTTGGAGACTTATATAATGGGCCATAGTTGTGACTGAATGTATTTTGGGCCACTGCAGAAATCTATTGTTCTTTCAAGTTAGGTAAGATTTCTGAAGTTTTTGAAAACTGAATTCAAAATTTGATCAGAAAAACAAAACAATCCAAAAAGCAAATGCAAAATTCTATTAAATTATTATTTGGGTTGGTCCCAAAAATAGACAACAAGGTAAAAAGCCTGTAGTTCTACAAAAACGGATGATTCAACCAATTCTTTAATGTCACCATAAATTTTGAATAATAAGAAATCCAAATGTATATTATATATTATCAAATATATATTTTTTTAGAAAGCCAACTACATAGATATTAAATGATTCTTTCTTAATTTGAAGGATTTTGTGAGACCCTTTTCCTCCTTCAAAAGTAGTACAATACTAACATAAACTCAGTTTTGAAACTAACAAATAGACTTGATGCTAAGGATGTAACAATAACCGAAATATCATGATATTGTATCGTCAAAAGTCTCACAATAATATTGTGGGCTGGCTCAATATATCAAATCATAAGTTTCTTTGCTTAAATGCATTGTTTTAAAGTAGCAATAGCTTATAAACTTAGAGAACTACATATCCCATGATTTATTTCAGACAACATGAAGAAATATGTTTTTTTACTTGAATTCTTGGGATTATGACAGAAATAATTCACACCAAAATTTTGTCAAGGGATTTTTAAAGCAAAAAAGTGTCCCGCCACAATTATATTTACCTCGATTCATCAGCTGGTTTCACTTTGTAGAAACTGCCTGACTTCACAGCATTAGAATTTGTTTGCTCGACGGTAAGTAGGTACTTTTTTTATTTAACCAATCGCTGCAATTGGGTCGTGATGTATGTAATGCGCCAAATCCAGTAGGAAGAAGGGCAATAACGTCTTTCCCCTTGATAAAATTCACAAAACATCCTCTTTGTTCCGGCTTTAAATCCTCGATCTTGGGAATCGTTGCCAACACAGAATGTATAGCTCTTGACTGATCGGCTGGTGCCCAGACTCGCACTTCCGGGACATTTGGGAACCATCCAGTGTATTTCAATTCCTGACCTAGTCACTGGAGAGAAATTAAATTTAGCAGAGGCACTAGGTGATGCCAGCCTGACTAAATTATATCAGCCTCTTCGAAATATCGCAATAAATATCGCACCGTGAGATGTATATCGTGATAATATCGTACCAAGAGATTTGGATATCATTACATCCCTGCTCGATAACAATTGTGATACCAGGATGGGATCAAAAAAAACACTCTTTCTTTAGACAATAATGACATTTTCAACATGAAATAATAATACTTTAGGTACACTTTTTCTGATATAGGACAGGCTAATTTGTCATGTAAATGTGACCTTTTTAGTATCAATACTTGCTCAAACGAGTATCTAGTTTCGACACTAGTTTTAAATCGATTATTTTGATTTGAGTTAGTATTAGAGCTAGAGATGGCAGACCTAAACACACGGTTGCATGCCTGTACTGGACATACTTTCATGCAGTAAGGATGCGATCAATCTACCAGTAGCACCAGTTGTAAATTAAATGAGGTGTATTTTTTAGTATAGAGTTTCCTGGGTTTAACTTTGTTCTCTGTGCTCCCATAGGCCCACAGACCCTCACCCATGTCACCACTTCAAGGCTGTCCATCTTTCTGGCTCCCCATCCTTCACCCCACACCTTCTGCTCTCCTGCCCCAAAAACGCACACCGATCCTGGGCAGAGACGCACGGAGACATGCCCTGGCGCCCACAGCACTCACTCAGGGCAGGACTAGATATATGGCACACATGAACAGCAGGGCATGGGAACTCACAGAGGACGCTGGGGTAAACATGAAACAGGACTGGGGCTATTTGGAATTTAAATCATTCACAGATTTATGTGCATGCTGTTGTGAAATGTTTATGTATGGGTTTTGAAGTTTGACTTATGAGTGTTTCACAACAATAAAGATATGCCTATGAAATTGTAAATTTCTATTAAATTAATCCAGTTAAAGGACACAATAATGGTCATATTCACTCTCTCATCACTCACTCATTCACTTATAGCAGACATACATAGGCCCTGTACTGTCTCACGTACAATGATGAAGAAGATAGTAACTTTAAGATGCTGTAGCTGTAGCTGTATTAAATAAGTCCAAAACAGAATTAGACTCTTTTTTTTTTTAAATTTGTATCAGGCCAAAATGATTTGTCACAATAAATGCATTTCCACCATCCAAAATGAAACAATTCAAAAATCAAATGCAAGATTCCATCAAAGATTCAACTCAATTTGATCGATTTATTTGGTTCAGCCTTATAATAGACAACCCGATAAAAAGTCTGTAGTTCTTAGGAAGTAGACTTTTTATGCCAGGAGCAAGCTGACCAAAAAATGATGACTTAACCAACTCTTTAATTTCACCATAGATGTCTGAATAATAAGTAATCCAGATGCATGTTATATATTAAAATAGAAATTTTTTGGAAGGCAACTACATACATATTTGGCCTGAATTTACAGATTCTTTCCTGATTTGAAGGAGTTTTGTGAGGCCCTTTTCCTCATTCAAAAGTAAATATGAACATTTAAACTCGATTTCGATACTAAGACATAGACTCAGTACTGATTCTGATACCAGGATGATAATAAAAAAAACACTCTTTCTTTGGACAGTAATGATTGTTACTGCGCTTAAATCAAAATAAATAAACTTTTATGCAAATTAAGGTGCCTAATTGTGATATTTGTGCATTTATACCTTCCATTACTTATGCAAATCATCAAAATGTGCCTTAAAAACAATGTGATGGAAGCACAACTGAGTTTTATAAGCACGTTTCACAGTGAGGCCGGAGTCGAGTTTTATTATGGTAATGTAACAACAACTAGCATGCTAAAAGCGCACTTCTTGATGGGGTGAACCCTGTAACACCTAATTAACATGGCAACATGACACTAGTAGATCATTTAGCAAAAGACAAATATTATTGACATTATGGTGCTTAGACAACAACTTGTTTTAAAGGTGCACTGTGTAACTTTTCTAATGGAGGATCTGTCACCTCCTTGTCTCCTTGGAGATGTTATTGTTTTATCCGGAATGCAGTGGTATGGGATTAAACGTATCCATCTTCATTTACTCAATAACACTGTTTTTTATTGACCTAAAAACTTGCATTCTTACTGTGAGTGGGCTCTCATCTCCATAGATCTGGCATCTAACTTGGCCCTGTGGTATCACCAGCTGTTTCCATAGAGATAAATAAGTGTAATGTCATACTGTGGGGCATTCCAGGCAATATCTCCATGGAGAGAAGCAGAGTGACGGACCGTCCATCAGAAAAGTTACACACTGCACATTTAAATGAAAAAAACAAGTGAGATTGGAAAAAACAAAACATTACAGCAGTTATTAGCAGCACTTTTACCTCCTGCCTTTGCTCTCCCAGTACAAATGCCCTTTTAGCATCTCTAAACATCTCCAACTGGTCCAGTGTGATCCTTTTTAACAGCACCGGTGTTTTGGGGCGTCACGCTCCACACTCTCAAACATAAACAAAGCAACGCGCTGAGGAAATGCCTATGGACAAATGGCCCCAAAAGTGAAGAGACCGTTTTATGGGAGACTAGGGTCCGTTCACCTGTGGGACACTCCAAGACAGCCGCCATTAGGAGCTGTGAAATTGGGAGCGACGCTGTTAGAGAAGAAAGCCACCCCTGCTGAGTTTGGAGCGTAACTTTTGACACCGTGACCCGAGAAGAGAAATAAACTTTTAGCAACAGGCCTAAACAAATACAGAACACAAATGTGGAGCTGGAGAGGTTAAAATAGGAAACTGGGGCAGACTGGAGTTAGACTTGGTTGAAAAGCTAAAAATGCACAACAAAAAAACAACGCAATTTTATTACATGAATCAATAATCTTTTCAAAGTATTTTTTATTCACAGAGCTCCTTCAAAATACACATGCAACGTTTGTGTCCAACTTGGATCAAATCAATGAATAAATGTATTGTTGTACTTTCATGTACTTATACTCACGTCTACATTTTAAAGATATGCGCTATGTAACTTTTATTATTATTATTATTATACTTTTTATTATGGTAATGTTCCAAAGTATGGTATTAATCTTGACTATTTTGTCCAAAGCGCCAAATCTGTGCAGAGGCAAGCCCTGTCCCAATAAGTATTTAAATTTTATTTTTTATTTTTATTTTTTTGCTTTCGGAAAACCTGTCGTTAAATAAAAGCAAGATAGATACATTTATCCAGGCTGGTGCCATCTAGTGCCTCTGCTCATTTTCATTTCTCTCCAGCAAGTATGTCAGGGATTAGAATACACTAGAGGATTTGCAAATACACCAGAATGTGAGTTCAGGCACCAGCCAATCAGTGAAGAACCATACATTCTGTGTTGGCAACGATTCCCGAGATCGAGGATTTAAAGCTGAAACAAAGAGAATGTTCTGTGAATTTTATCAAGTGGAAAGACGTTATTGCCCCTTTTTTTTTACGGGATTTGGGAAAAGTTTAATATACCAGTTAGTCCCGTTAGCGGCGCATTACATACGTCACGACCAAACAGAAACGATTGGTTAAATAAATAAAAAAAAGTACCCACCTACTGTCGAGTGAACGAAACCTAATACTGCGAGGTCAGACTGTTTCCACCAATTGAAACCTGTTAATGAATCAAGGCTAAGATGCATTCACCTGAAGTGACCAAATAAACTTTTATGCAAATTAAGGTTCCTAATTGTGATATTTGTGTATTTTTGCCTCTCATTACTTATGCAAATCATCAAAATGTGCATTAAAAACAATAAGACTGAAGCACAACTGAGTTTTATTATGGAATGTTGCAAAGTACGGCATTAAACTTCACTATATTTTCCAAAGCGCCAATCTGTGCAGAGGCAAACCCAGTCTCAATAAGTATTTTTAGCTATAGGAAACCTGTAATTAAATAAAAGCAAGATAGATACATTTGAAACTGTACTGTGGGTGATTCCAGAAAAGGTACATAGTTGAACCTTTAAAAAGTCTGTGGCTGTTTGCTGTATGAAGTAGTTTTAAATGGCGGTTGCTTCTTATGTTGTTTTCAAAGTATCATGTAAGTATCCTTTTCATCAGTGGTGCTGTCAGTGCACAGAGATCAGCAGATTAATGAGCGAGGAGCTGCCAACAGTCTGGTATGGGCCTGTGCTATTACTCATGTGCGTGGACAGCACCAGACGTGATTCATGCCACAAACATTCACATATTTATGCTTGAATTCTGTGTATTTATGGTTAGCAGTTGTTACATATAATTACCAAATACTTTTATCAAATAATACTTATCCAATCGATCTGTCACAGAAGGAAAGACTGTTTTCAAATATGGAGAGCAAAGAGTCCGTTAGTGTTATGCCCTTCTGCTCCTGGGATACTGCATGTGATTTTTGCATAAATTTGTTTTTTTATTTTGAAAAGGTATGATGCTAAAACTGGACTTTATTTATTTATTTATTTATTATGAAGTAGGTCAATAAAAATGTAAAAGTTATGGAAGCCCACACAACAAAAACTGGAGGGTTAAAATTTCAGGGTGAAATATTTAGAGTTGTTTTTAATACAAAAAGTGTTAACTATTTAAAAGTTAAACGGGGGTTTGACTTGGGGTTATTTACCAGAGTTGATATGATTGGAGTTAATTCAACTTTCCCTTAGTGTTAATTCAACTTCACTTAGTGTTAATTTGGCACCTCTGCCCACCACTTCAAACTCCTGCGAGAGAAGACCAGTTTGAACCAGTTTTACATAATTTCATCTCAAATGAACTAAAATAAAGTGTAAAAATAAACACCTATCTGGGTTGTTTAGCTAAATCAGGATAACTCTAAAAAGTGTTTTCCGTTTACTCTCAAAACATTAATATAACTCTTGATTTCGGGCTTAAACACTTCATTAACATTTCCAAAAAAGTTAAATTAACTCTAGAACAGATTGGACTCATATAAACTCTGAGAAAATGTTAAAATTGATTCTGTGAGAGTCAATTTTAACACTCCGCTTTTTGCTGTGCATTTCTGCCAGTAAATAAAAAATAAAAGCCTCACAGAAACTCATAATTACAAGTTTTAAACTCATAATTAGGTATTTAAAAGTCACAACTATTAGTTTAAAAGCCACAATTATTAATTTAAAAGTCATAATTAGGAGTTAAAAAGTTACAATTATTAGATTAAAACTCATAATTAGAAGTTTAAAAGTCCCAATTATTAGTTTAATGACTTTTAAACTCATAATTAATAGTGACTTTCTGTGAGACTTTCATTTTTTATTTACTGGCAGAAATGGGCTTCCAGTTAACTTACTTGGGGGGTTATAATGTTAAGTCATTATCTTATCAAAACATTGTGAGCGTTACCACTGCTGCTAATGGCTGCTCAAACAGGCGCTAATGTTGGCAGTGGGAGGGAATTCTACTCACATAATCACTCTAGTCAAAGGTGCTTCCCAAACATTAGGTCAGGCGCGGGTTTTCCTCGGTCAGAAGAACTTGGCGTAGCTTCTATAGACTTCTAGATGGCACCATGTAAAGAGATGTGTTTGAGGGTTGGCCATGAGGCGTCCATCTGTGTTTTTATGTCTGTGCAGCACATGTTAAAGACAGGGAGGAGAGGAAGTGTTTTACAACCTGATCGGAGCATCCCTCTTTCAAATAAGGACAGTTTTGGGAACAATTTTGAGTTTGTTTTTATTTATCACTGAAATGCTGGCAACATAAGCAACACTGACACAGAAGAAGATGCGAAAAGCATACTAAAAATACTGCTTATTTTGAGACAGTTTTGAATTTGTATTTTCAAATGTAATTAATATATTTTGCAGTTTCCTAATATTAGGCATCAGTGGGTAAGATTACAAACTGCTGTTAAAAAGCGGAAAAGTAAATTATAAAATACCAACAACAATCAGAATCAGAATTTACTTGTCATTTCAGTATAAAAAATGCACAGAAACTAAACACTGCAGTCAGGTCCAGGTCAAATAATAATAGAAATAAATAGTTTAAAATATTGTATGTTAAATACTGTCTTTATTTATTTATTACAAATTCAGTTGCTTCACTATATTGTTAAGAATTCTGTCATATTTGGAGAATATTTACTACTTTTTACTTCATAATACTTTTACTTTACTTTCACTTCTCTGGTGAAGGGTCTGCATAGGCTTGGAGATGTTTTTGCTTTGCCAGGGATGTTTAACAGCGTGGCATGTTATAGGTCAGATCTGTGGAGAGGCGACCCCGCTCAGATTGAGATTTAAATGGCCCTTTTTTTTGCGATAACAACAAGATCTCCATGGAAATAAGCAAACGGCAGACTGTGATGTGGTGCCATTTTGAGGATGACATTCATGAGATATAATATTTAATTTTGAGTTGTTAGTTGCTATGGCTACCTGTAGATGGGAGCCTGCGGGTGGACAGTGGACCTCATGCCGGGGATCAGACAGGAGCAGCGGCAGCGTCCCGGTCGGCCTGTTTACTCAGCTGTGCTCCCAGCGAGAGGAGACGATGTGTTCAGGGCCCCATTAATCATAGGAGCTTCGGAAGAGATAAACAGGCAGGGCCCAGCGGGGAAGGCAGCACGCAGGTCCACAACAGCACCGCGGGAGGAGGAGGGGAGGAGGAAGAGGAGGAGAGGGAGGGGTGAAGGAGAGGAGGAAGAGGAGGAGGAGGAGGAGGAGGGGGAGGCAGAGGTGGAGTGACCCACCGGGGGATACACCATAACACTTGCTCTTTGGTTCCACATCTGCACGGACCAGGAGCCTTGTAAATCTGCATTCCTCCGCTCTGGACAGAAGCACAAACACAGTCGGAAGCAAGCAACGTTAAAGGGCCCTTTCAACGCTATTTACTGATCTATGTTATAATGTTATTTTCTGATCAAAAACAAACCTGGAGTTGTGTTTTGTTTCATTCAAACATGTTTAACACACAAATCCTGCGTATTTAGGGTCTTGTCTCAATCTCAAAACACTGAAAATACAGGGTGTACTACATACACCTTTACCAGGCATGTAACAGTAACTGAAATATCATGATATAGTATAGTCAGAAGTCTCACAGTAATATCGAGAGCTGTCACAATATCGAATTATAAGTTCTTTTGCTTAAATGCATTGTTCTTTAGTAGGAACAGCTAGTAAACATCGAGAACTACGAATCCCATGATGCATTTGAGCACAGACAACATGAAGAAATATGTTTTTTACTTGAGTTCTTGAGATTCTGACTAATAATTCTCACCAAAATTTTGTCAACATAGTTTAAAAGCAAAAAGTGTCCTATCTACAGTTATATTTGCTACTCCAAAATATTGCAGTACTGTGAGATGAATATCGTGATAATATTGTACCGAGAGATTTGGATATATTTGGATATTGTTACATCCTTAATCTTTACTAAACTCATTTGGGTAACAGCTCTGGAATTGCCCATCTCTACTAAACTAAATGTAAAATGCAGCCGTTAACTTGGACACTGTTTTTTCATGACATCACAATGTAGAACAGAGCATTTTCAGCTTTGGAGATGTAGACAGACAAATAATAAAATGTTACTCAAACATGTGTGAATGAAACAAAACACAACTCCAGGTGTGTTTTTGAGGAGATAACAACATTATAACAAGCTCACAAGAATCAGTTTTGGGTGATATAGGACTTTTAAGGAAGCCAAGGATGAGAGCGATGCTAGAACGACCTTGATGAATTTACCATCAAAGAAAATTGTGTTCTAACAAAAAAGCATTTGAATTCTGGAATCAGTTGCGCTGGTTTCTTGAAAAGGCACATTGCTTTTTGTTTAACTTTATAGAGAAACAAATATTATACAAAACCATTTCAAAGCTATTAGCAACATGACACTAGTAGACCAATTAGCAAAAGACAAACATTATTAACATGATGGTGCTTAGACAATAACTTGTTTTAATGGTGCACTGTGTAACTTTTCTGCTTGTCTCCATGGAGATGTTATTGTTTTGTCTGGAATGTAACAGTATGGGATTAAACGTATCCATCTTCATTTACTTAATAACACAGTTTTTAATTGACATAAAACATGCATTCTTACTGTGAGTGGGCTCACATCTCCATAGATCTGACATCTAACATGGCCCGTGGTGTCACCAGCTGTTTCCGTAGAGATACTGTATGTGTAATACCAAACTGTGATAGCCTGATTCATCATTCACCTCGTAGAAACAGTCTGACCTCACAGTATTAGGTTTCGTTCACTCGACGGTAGGTGGGTACTTTTTTTATTTATTTAACCAATCATTTCTGTTTGGTCGTGACGTATGTAATGCGCCGCTAACGGGACTAACTGGTATATTAAACTTTTCCCAAATCCCGTAAAAAAAAAGGGGCAATAACGTCTTTCCCCTTGATAAAATTCACGAAACATTCTCTTTGTTCCAGCTTTAAATCCTCAATCTCGGGAATCGTTGCCAACACAGAATGTATGGCTCTTTGGTTGGTGCCCGAACTTGCACTTCCAGGGTTCTTGCAAACTGTCTAGTGTATTCTGATTCCTGACCTAGTCTCTGGAGAGAAATGAAATTGAGCGGAGGCACTAGACCCTGACTAATACTGTGGAGCATTCTAGGCAATATTTCCACTGAGAGAAGCAGAGTGATGGAGCGTCCACCAGAAAAGTTACACAGTGCACATTTATAATAAAGAAATGTTTAGTCCATGCAAATCTTTAAATGTCACTCGTCATTCACACATCTAATACAAACTGAGATGACATTCTGATTGCTGAATTTTTTTTTTTTTAAAGCTCATGTATAACAACTGCACTGGAGCTTAAAGAAGTGTTTTGAGCAGGAAATAAGACCAAGTAAGTTGTGTTTATAATTATATATATATATATATATATATATATATATATATATATATATATATATATATATATATATATATATATATATATATATATATATATATATATATATATATATATATATTGTGTACTTTTGTTTACTTTAACCCAATGAAATGTGAAAATGCAGTGCCTAATGTCACACTGGACATATTGCTGACTTAACTTTAAATTTATTGTCAATACTCCTGACATCAAGTACGTCACATATTTTATCCTCTTGTATGAGACTGCAAATAATTTCTTTAATTAAAATTTTTAAAAGTTTATAAATGTGCCTTATCAATGTTTGGACTATTATTGTAAATTCATTTCAGCCCTTTAACTCCAGTGGAAGTTCTCTTGGATATTACATTTCACAAATACAAATCTTCTATATTTGCTCCCTTTGATGGATTTTCTTTTATTTCTTTTATTTTATTTTTATTTGACTTGTGTTTTGACATTTTTACTGTATCATTGAGCTACTGTGTCCAGATAATTTCCCTCGTGGATCAGTAAAGTCAAAATCTAAAAGTCTAAAATACTGCGCGCTACAAGCCGGTCTGAAACTGACTCCTGTCTCCTGTATTCAAATGACAGTAACAAGATTTGTGTGCACTTCCTGTTTCCCCTTGAAACCAATATCCCCTGACCTGCTCTGTTCTGCGTCTTCATTTCTCACTTTCTCATTAAAGAAGAGGGATCTATTTGAGACGCTGCATTTCTGTCAATCTGTCATTTACACCAGAGCCTATTCAATGTTATTCTATACACCCACCGCTCGGGACCCTGGTGAGGCCGGTCCCCGAAAAAACAGCCTTTCTACCTGCTTTTCGTCCAAATACTTTCTTATGTCAGAGAGGCAAGATTTCACTCATCCCCTTTGCGATATTTCAGCAGCCCGATCAGTTTAAGAGAGCTGACAAATGCAATAAGACTAGTTTATTCCACGACCGCGTCTAAGTGGGTTTTAAGATATCGCGTTACAATGTTTACGCTGGCTTACTTCTTAATTATGGAAGTGTACGCCGTTTATCGCAACCTTGGGCTCCACGCTAATTGGCGGTGACGGGTTTTTGAAAAGTGACATCATTACGGGGTCGTCTGGTTTTTCCCCAGAGGTCAAACCCAGACCGAACCGTAGACGGGTGCAGAAAGAGACTGATCTATGGGTGAAAAGTGCATCGGAGCGAAGACTGAGCCATGTGGAGCTCCGTCAAAAATGGGATTGCGTAAAGTAATGTATGCACACAGCTGGAGGTGATTTTTTATTTAGCATTTGTTTTGATTTATTGAACGGAATAATTCGGGGTTTTAAGAGATTTATTTTTATTACGGTCTGGTGAAAATGTCCATCTGAAAGACAAGAAACAGAAACCTTTGGCAATGTGGACGCAGAATGTAGAGCTAAAGGAAAATGTACATTTAACGGTATTAAACTAAACAGAACTCTGTGCACTAACTGTTTGTGCTACTGTGTCTGGATGAATAAAGTTTGTCTATAAAAACATTTAAGGAGGCAGAGTGCTCACCTCAATACAATAACATTATGTGTTTGAGTGTTAAAGCTATTGTATGTAACATTTATGTGCCAAAAAAGACTAAAACGAGCATGTGTTTTTTTTTTGCCTATTGTGGATGTATTACTGGACATAAAAATATAGAAAAACAAGCATCCTTAAAATGAGCAGACTTGTATCTCCACTAACCTGACTCTTATTTGACTCGGATTAGGGCCTCCAGCTTGTTTCTATGGAAATGTTGCTCCTTTGGCTGTAATATGCCACATAGTGCCTCCGCTCAATTTCATTTCTCTCCAGCGACAAGCTCAGGAATCGGAATACACTAGACCAGAAGTTCCCAACCCGCAGGCCTCAGACCGGAACCAGGCAGTGGTTTGTTTGATACCAGGCTGTGAAAGACCAAACCAGGTCTAAACCAAGGACTAAACCAGATCTAAACCAGGTCTAAACCCAGGATTAAACCAGGACTAAACTCAGTCTAAACCAGGTCTAAACCAGGACTAAACTCAGTCTAAACCAGGACTAAACCAGGTCTAAACCAGGTTTAAACCAGGTCTAAACCAGGACTAAACCAGGTTTAAACCAGGTCTAAACCAAGACTAAACCAGGTCTAAACCAGGACTAAAACAGGACTAAACCAGGTCTAAACCAGGTCTAAACCAGGACTAAACCAGGTCTAAACCAGGACTAAACCAGGACTAAACCAGGTCTAAACCAGGACTAAACCAGGTCTAAACCAGGACTAAAACTAAACCAGGACTAAACCAGGTCTAAACCAGGTCTAAACCAGGACTAAACCGGGTCTAAACCAGGACTAAACTAGGTATAAACCAGGACTAAACCATGACTAAACCAGGACTAAACCAGGTCTAAACCAGGACTAAATTAGGTCTAAACCAGGTCTAAACCAGGACTAAACTAGGTCTAAACCAGGTCTAAACCTGGACTAAACCAGATCTAAACCAGGTCTAAACCCAGGATTAAACCAGGACTAAATCAGGACTAAACTCACTCTAAACCAGGACTAAACCAGGTCTAAGGCAGGACTAAACCAGGACTAAACCAGGTTTAAACCATGTCTAAACCAGGACTAAACCAGGACTAAATTAGGTCTAAACCAGGTCTAAACCAGGACTAAACTAGGTCTAAACCGGGTCTACACCAGGACTAAACCAGATCTAAACCAGGTCTAAACCCAGGATTAAACCAGGACTAAACTCAGTCTAAACCAGGACTAAATCAGGTCTAAGCCAGGACTAAACCAGGACTAAACCAGGATTAAACCAGGTTTAAACCAGGTTTAAACCATGTCTAAACCAGGACTAAACCAGGATTAAACCAGGTTTAAACCAGGACTAAAACAGGACTAAACCAGGTCTAAACCAGGACTAAACCAGATCTAAACCAGGACTAAACCCAGGATTAAACCAGGACTAAACCAGGACTAAACTCAGTCTAAACCAGGACTAAACCAGGTCTAAGGCAGGACTAAACCAGGATTAAACCAGGTTTAAACCAGGTTTAAACCATGTCTAAACCAGGACTAAACCAGGACTAAATTAGGTCTAAACCAGGACTAAACTAGGTCTAAACCAGGACTAAACCAGGTCTAAACCAGGACTAAACCAGGTCTAAACCAGGACTAAACCAGGATTAAACCAGGTCTAAACCAGGTCTAAACTAGGTCTAAACCAGGACTAAACCATGACTAAACCAGGACTAAACCAGATCTAAACCAGGTCTAAACCAGGACTAAACCAGGTCTAAACCAGGACTAAACTAGGTCTAAACCAGGTCTAAACCAGGACTAAACCAGGTCTAAACCAGGACTAAACTAGGTCTAAACCAGGTCTAAACCAGGACTAAACCAGGTCTAAACCAGGACTAAATTAGGTCTAAACCAGGTCTAAACCAGGACTAAACTAGGTCTAAACCAGGTCTAAACCAGGACTAAACCAGATCTAAACCAGGTCTAAAACCAGGATTAAACCAGGACTAAACCAGAACTAAACTCAGTCTAAACCAGGACTAAACCAAGGTCTAAGCCAGGACTAAACCAGGATTAAACCAGGTTTAAACCAGGTTTAAACCATGTCTAAACCAGGACTAAACCAGGACTAAACCAGATCTAAACCAGATCTAAACCAGGACTAAACCAGGTCTAAACCAAGACTAAACTCAGTCTAAAACAGGCCTAAAACAGGGTCTAAAACAGGTCTAAATCCAGGACTAAAACAGAACCCCCTCTGGTCCGCAAAACATTGTCTGATATAAAAGTGGTCCATTGTGCAAAAAAAAGTTGGGGACCACTACACTAGACGATTCGCAAAAACCCTGCAAGTCCGGGCAAGAGACATACATTCTGTGATACCAACGATTCCGGAACAAAGAGAATGTTTGGTGAATTTTATCAAGGGGAAAGACGTTATTGCCCTTCTTCCTACGGGATTTGGGAAAAGCTTAATATACCAGTTAGCCCTGTTAGAGGCGCATTACATACATCATGACCAAATAGCAGCGATTGGGTAAATAAAAAAGTAAATGCCTACCATTGAGTGAACGAATTCTAATATTGCGAGGTCAGACGGTCTCCATGAAGTGAAACCGACCGATGAATCAGGCTCATAATATTCCACAGTATGGCATAAAACTGATCTGTCTCCTGAAGAATGGTTTAAGTTTCTATTTCCATTGAACCTTTCACTTGACTCTCCACTTCCAGATAGTTACGTACTATCACATACTGTGCACACTGTTCCTCCAGCTATACGTGCTCCTGGCCAAGATCAAAGGACAAGATCTGGTGCAGTGTCAGGCCTACAGACAAGTGAAAATCAGTAAAATGGAAGAGGAACTACTACAGGGGAAACTTTGGGGAAATTTTGGAATGCCTGTATGGAATATAGTCACTGGATTGCATCTAAGCAAAGAAAGCAATATGGGCTAAGTGAAAAAAATGATCCTCTGATGCTATGTGGTGAGTGATTGAGGTCTGCTTAAAGTCATTCAGTTACAGAGGCAGAGGTTGTGAAGAATTATGTGTATCGCCGTTTCAGATGACATCACAATATATATAGGCCAATAATATTCAATACAGATGGGGGCAGCTATGATGATTATTGTTAAAATGTAGATTTGTTGCAATATAATGAATTATTGGGTCTAATCAACTTCATAATGTACCTCATCAGTTAACAAGTCATTTTTACTATGAGAAGTATATCCCAGGCTGGACGAGCTGTGTTTCATTACATGGCAGTTTAGTTTTTCATGTCTTGAAGAATAACATAAATTTCAGGTTTGATTTTTTAGTATGCTTAAAGGTTGTATGGAGGATTTTTTTTTTGGTTTCAAATTGTCAATGAAAGTTTAAAATACCATTACAGAGATGCAGCAGCCTTGTAATTATGATGACCAAAAAAAAAAAAAAGAATGAAAGTCCAACTGTGGACATAGTGAGGCCAGATAAACATCAGCCAATAGAAAACGAGGCTCACTCATTTTCTATTGGCTGTTAGGTTGTCAATCAAACTCCCTACGTTTCTAGTGTAACTGACTCGCCGTCGCACAGGGATTACGTGGTTTATGAAGCGGTTCTTAGAGGCTTTTTCAAACTGTAGCTTCCTCGCAGTTTCGCACAAAGTTTGTTGCGATGGAGGACGAGAATCCAAGACCAGTTCGTCGCGAAAGAAAGCCCATTTTTGAGATCGCTGAAAGAAGAAGAGAAGGGGAAAAGGAGCAAACCCAGTCTGAGGTGATTCTTGGAGATCTCTTACAGAGATTGCGCGAATGAAGCAGACAAAGGGTCTAAAAACCAACATGTCGGTCACTAAATTATTTCTAGACAGGTCACTCCAACAGTAATTCTGAACATGCACTGGATGTAAACAAGCGTGATTTCTAGAGTAAGGAGGCAGGAGGAGGTGTTTCTATTGAGGGAGCTGTGGAGGAAGAAGATGGTGTCACACATGCACAACATTTGAAAAATCACTGTCACTGTATTTCTCTTCCCTTAAAAAATCCTCTCTACAACCTTTAAACTTTCATGAAACTTTCTCATCTGAGCTTCAAGCTGCACAACCACTAACAATGACACTTTGGCGCCATCTAGTGTGCATCGATAGTATCATAATGCCACTCATATAAACCTTTTATGATGTATTATTAATTCTTGTTCTTATTAGTTTATTAGGAACATGATACTTTTAATAGTCTTGTATAAGCTGTTCGGTGCGTGGGAAATTCTGTCACATCAAATCCTTCCATTACTGTAATAAAGTCCTGGTTACAGTAACAGCCAATGTTTGTCTTTCCTTCAAAACTCCACTGCGCTGCACACATCACTGTTTTCATTCAGCAGTGAGGGTAAAAACATATTTTTAACTGACAGTGTAAGTGCAATTGATATAGACCAACTATCCTGCACATAAATCCAAAATAAACCGTAATCTCATTTGTGTGCCTGATGTTGCACAGTTAAGACCTTTCTATGGATTAGAACTGGTCCTTATAGGCACTTATACTACTAGTATATGAAACTGTATCACTGATCGTTATTACCATGGCATTATCTTTATGCAAAACTCTTAAAGGCGCACTGTGTAACTTTTCTGATGCAGTTACAGTTAGTTGCAGTTAGTTATTAGTTGTTTGTATGGCACTGTATTGATCTTGTATTGATTTCATTACCCTCATAAAACCGTATTCTCGCCGTGAGTGAGGCTGTTTTTCCACAGATCTGACCTGTAACTTGGTCTTGATACATCTAATGCCAAACAAGGAAACATTCAAAACGAAACAATCACATCTCCAGGGAGAGAGTAGGTGGCGGACCCAAATTGTTCTCTTTATAAGTTTGATTAAGTTTAGTCGTATTGATGGTAGAGAGGTAAAAACTGTATTAGGAGAAGAAAAAATCTGATTAAGATATGATTCACAAATCATTAGAAACTGCGTTTTGTATTGACATACCATTTCGACTTGAAACAATGTACTTGGGTCTCCTGATGGGTGAAAATGTGATGTATAAGGCTAAATACCTGTACCAGATTTTGAGTGTGGCTGCTAGGAAAGCTATAACCAGGAAATGGCTTGATCCACAAGTACAAACACTGGATGAATGGTTTGAGATTGTTTATGATATTTTTAAGATGGAGAGAATTACTTTTAGCATAAGACTGCAAGACGAATTTGAAAGCAAATGGAAACGGTGGATTGAATATATAAATACTATGAGACCAGACTTTGTTTGACACATTACTTTGTTTTTCTTGCAATTGGCTGTAATAATTATTATTCTTTATTATTATTTTTCTTTTAATTAATCCATCCTTTGTAAGCATTAAAGGCACACCCGCAGGTTGTATTGTATTTGTCTTTTTCATACAACTTTTTAAAAAAAGAAAAAGAAAGAATTACACAAAAAAAAAGATAAAAGATAATTCTATAACCTTCAGTGAATTGCACTTGTGTGTTGCATTACCGTCTGCAACCACAAGATGGGGTCAGTCACTACAACATCAAGAACTTCTGCCTCCTCCCTTCATTTTATTATTTTTCCATAGCTCTTCATACAATTCACATCATATGTATTTAAAATATACAGATAGTTTCATAAGCCACAGTTGTATTTATAATCATGAGCATGTTTCCAGGACTTTCCGTCTAAAATATTGACTCAAATGAAAGAGGACGTGAGTTTATCAGAACATAGCGTGTTGCCCGGGGACGTCTCAATAAAAGCTTATCTCAGTCTTTTCCTCCATCACCTCGCCATCTGCTGTCTGTTAAAGTGCGGTGTGAACGCGCTCTGTGCGCACTGGAAATACTGCCACTCCAGTTATAAACATATTACTCTATCTACACGCTTCGTACGCTTTAGGCTTCCTTTACGCAAGAAAGTGCATTTAAATTAACACCAGCGATAATGCAGTAGCTGTGAGACAATAAAAGGTATTCAAGTACATAATGTGATACCAAAATTCACAAAGCATATTTAGCTAATGGGGTCTATAAAACGGATGGATTAGAGGAGTGTGACCTGTTTATAAGGTGAGCAATTTCTGCCTGACTGTATTACACATTCAACATTATTATTATTATTCATATTTTCTAACATATTACGGGGATAGCTTACACATTGCAGTACATTTTTACTATATTTGTTGTCACAGAATAAGAAATGTTACAATAGAACAGCTATATATGTAGGTCTTTGCATTATTAGGTATTCTAAGACCTTTGCCTGGATACAGAATACACATATAGTCATTTATTTGGTCATTATTTGTCTTCAGTTATGCTACTGTACAGTTTTTATGGCACATGTACTGTATTCTAAAGTAGTTTTCAGCATTCAGTGTTGGGGAGTAACAGATTACATGTACCGGAGTTACATAATCAGAGTACAAATTATGAGTAACTATATTCAGTTACAGTTACTGTTTTAATGAGTGGTAATTGCATTACAGTTACTTTGTTGAAATAAATGGATTACACAGAGGTATTTAACTGTTTTCACATTTTGGGCTATATCCCCCTTTATTTTTTTATTTTTGGTAATTCCACTCATTGTCGAAAACCAAAACAGGTCTAAACTAGATCTAAACCAGGTCTAAAACAGGTCTAAAACTAGATCTAAACCAGGACTAAAACAGGATTTAACAGGACTAAACCACACTGCGTGGACGTGTCTCCTCCTCTTCTATCAATAATATTTTTAATACGGTTCAGTAAAGTCTGGGCTTTTTTATTTTCTTTTAGCAGACAAAACTTATGTGAAGATTTCCTCGTCTTTGCTTCTCTACAGCAAATCAAGTAATCAAAGTATTCAGATTACGTTACTCACATAAAGTAATTTAATGAATTACGTTACAAACTACATTTTGGGGTGTGTAATATGTAATATGTAGGGGAATACATTTAAAAGTCACCTTCCCAACACTGTCAGCCTTTTACAAATAAATATGTTTTTAAAGTTTTTTTAAAAGCTGGACATTGAAACCACTCCAACCCAATCACCACAGCAGCAAAGATAACATTGTAATATTCACTAAACCATATTGTAATTCACTGATAAATACTTCTGGGTATGGATATAGAAAATATGAAACAATACAGAATGAATCTTGAATCTAAATCTAACTATAAATCTTATGCCTTCACCTACACACTGCACTGAAGAGTCTTTTATAGGGTGTAATTCACTGATGTTGGAACACTTAAAGGACCCATGTTACATTATTTTCTGACTCTATACATCTTCACTAGAATCATTCAGATCATTTCAGCCTTGGAAAAGCCTTTCACTACTGAACAAAAGGTAAAAAAAAGTATCTGTTAACTTGAAACTACCACATAAGATCACAAAGTGGAACAGAGCATTATGAACCTTGGAGAGTTTGACAGACTCAAACATGTATGAATGAAACAAAACACAACTTTTGATGAGGGAACAACTAGGGCTGAGTATCATTCAGAAGTTGCCGATACTATACGTACCTCAATATACAGGCCACGATACGATACTCGATACAGTGAGCTTACGATTCGATACGATTCAGTACAATATAGTTCAATTTGATTTGGTATAGTTCAATAAAAAATAAATCACAGTTGTGATACTAAAAGTCTTTGTTAAACCACTTCTTGAGCAAAGTTCATATGAAACATAAACATTTTAATCATCAAGACAGGGAAAATGTCAAATTTGTCACATAAATGAGTTTCCTTCCTCTGGACAAGCAAAAAAACTGTAGCACTGTAACACAATAATTTAGTAAAATATGCAATAAGAATAGTCTTGATGATATATCAATACAGCAGTCCCCGATATTGATACTGTATCATTACATTAAGTGATACGATCCCTAGTAACAACATTACAACATGACTTAAAGTTCACAAGAGTCGACTTTGTGTAATATAGGACCTTTAATAAATATGTTTTTTACTGGAGACTATAGATCCAACTATTATTTCCAGTGATGGTTAATGATTTTTAGTGACAAATCAGACAAGCCAACATCTTTTTACAATCAATTCCATCCTAAACCTTATATTTAAAACATAATCTCAATACAAAATGTGTTCCCGAGCAGCTCTCACACTCGCTGACTCACACTATCAGTTCTGCTATCTTTATCTGTCCATTGATTCTCATGTGAAATCCGAGCCGGGGCTGCATCCGTGACAGAGGTGTCCGAACAGGTTAGATCTGAAAGTACACTTTATGACCTATTTAGCATCAGAGGATTATGTAATGGTATGTGTGAGAGAAGTGACCCTCCCCTATCATGTGTACAGTGTGACAGCATACAGCGCTGTTAGCTGCACGGATCACACTGACACTTTTCACACTCGGGGCATCAAAGGAAATACAAGAATGCAGTGACGTTCAATCTGAATAAACCGTTGCCAGGTTTGATAGTCTGGGAATTTTTATTTGCATACTGTAGAAATCTGTATATTCTGGTGCCATTGTTTTACTGGAAAAAGTGCAATAATAATAAAATATAATACAATTTTGGTGAAAAAGTATGATTAATGTATCTCTAATCTATAATGTATTTATATTATATTTATTAAAAAGATTATGTACTGGTAATTATGACTTGTTTTTAAAGTATGTACATGATGATTGTATGTTGATATTTTGTATAAATGTAGTTATATTATCTTTATATTTTAGTATTTGATTATTGGAGTGTAAAAATTGATTAATAATAATGTAGGAGGTGTAACAATATCCAAGTCCCATGATACGATATGAACCTCACGGTACAATATTTATTGCGATATCATGGGAAAGCTCACGATATAGTGGGGAGACTCACGATTAGGGATGTAACAATATCCAAATCTCTTGGTACGATAATTTCACAATATACATCTCACGTTACAATATTTATTGCGATATTTTGTGGAGGCAAACAAAACTGTTAATGTTCTACTTTTTCCTCTTAAAATGCCTTGACAAGACTTAATCCAAAGAACTAAGACTTAAAAGTGTTTAGAACTGTTATTTCTTCATGTAGTCTACACTGAAATGGAGCAAAGGATCATGGTTTATGTAGTTCCCTCTGTCTTTTTTTTAGCTATTGCTGCACCATAACTCTTAATTTAAGCAAAGAGACTTGTGATTCGATATATTAAGATGGTCCACGATATTATTGTGAGAACTTTGACGATACGATATCACAATGTTTCGGAAGTACTTTCTATCCCAGTCCACTTTATCCTTATAAGAGGAAAGAAAACCTGCTCGACTTATGTGTATCTGAAACACAACAGTAGCTGCTCATGAGTTTCAACTTTCGCTTATAGGTATTTTGAGGAGTTTTAACCATTCAAAAGATTAAATATTTAGTTTTGAATTGTTAATTATGGAAACTGTGCTAATTTTGCTTCACTCTGAACCCTCTGATTATTGTGAGAACGTTGATGATATGATATCATGATTTTTTGGTTATTGTTACATCCCTAATAATAACGTGTCCTTGTTTAGCATCAGTTTCAATTCTTTTCTGGTTTAGTTCTAAATTTAGTCCAAAGTTAGTCCCCATTTTGATTTGATGTGCTACAACCCTTTGACTCTTAAATAGTTTGGATTTATTAAAAGATACTGTACTGTAACTGTGTTGTATTTTGGAACTTTAAAAACAAATGCTATTATGCAAGATCAATAAAATTACTGCCACTCTCCATGGAGACAAACAGATGACACACCCTCCACTAAAAAGATTACATAGCGCACCTTTAAGTAAATAACTTGAAGAACAATATCAGATTTCAGAATCTGCCTTTCCCTGGGAGATGCATGAGAAGATGAGAGAGAGAGATACCTGATCCACCTGCTCTGAGCTCTTGTATTCGCCGCATATGAGAGGAATGTGTGAGAACCATCTGTAAATAACACAACACACAGCAAACAGCGTGAGAAAAGTTCAACTCACAAACTGGTTTAGACGCATTATGAAGTTGATGGCTTCATATCACCTGATCAGACGCTGTGTATCCAGGCGCGTTCCTGCAGAGCTGAAGATGGCTGCTATCATTTCCTGTCCACGAGACCTGTTTTCTGGGTCAGTGGACCTCAGTGAAGACCAGTCAAGTCTTAAAGGGGCTGCTCATGTAGACACTGGCTCTTATTGTGACTCAACAAAAGGGTCAAACCGGCGAGAAGACGACAGTGATCCCTGTTGCATGTCCAGAAAATGTTAACCATGTTTTTATTCATTCATAGTCCACTGAAACCTAGTCTATTGAAACATATGATATTTTAATGCACATTTTAATGGTGCACTATATGTAAATTTGTGATGTAGGGTCCCTCACCTGCTTGAATGTTTCATAGTCTGGGATAAACATATTTATCTTCCATATATTCAAGGCAGACATACTTGGTTTGGTGTTTAGAGTCACCTGCTTGGCTCCATGGAGATTGCTGTTTTATGTCAATTTGAGAAACATTCTAACCAAAACAACGGAGAAAATAAAGTTTCTAATGCTCCATCTAAAAACTTGTGTACAAGAGACACTTTTTAAAACTACTTTTTTGCAAATACACCAAAAAAAAGACTTAAAAACACTTAATGAAATAAGGGATAGTAACAGTGACAGTCGTTGCAGTAGACTTAGACTTGGACAAACTACTGAACCACAAAGGAAATTACTTAATAATAGTCATATGTAGTAGAAGTAATTGTCATTTAAGTAGTAGTACCAGTATTTATTCTAATTGCAGATTACATAAAATAGGTCTTTATACTACTTCAAAACAGGATTGCTTTCCTGACACCATCTTTGTTTTTTTGTTGACATAGCGTGACAACTTCGAAACCTAATAATTGTTCTCGTAAATGACGCCAGTTCTTTTTTCTTCCAAATTCCATTAACACAAAGGACAGTGATGGGTAAAGGATGGGTAACAGAATAATGCATATTTCTTATTGTGTGGTTTGTAAAGTAATCATTCAACAATGATAGCATTATAAGAACAAAATGTAAATATATGTTGTATTGTCCCTTCGCAGTGAAACCTTCCAGGGGCGAGTCTGAGGAGTGGTAGGGACAGCCCTGGCCACACCTGGAAATTTCATTGAATTTTAATCAAATTGAGGTCTGATGTTTTAAATTGTCAGCGATAAATTTGAAGCTTTCGAATAGAAGTCTACAGCAACTCCTGATTCAAATGTACAGGAATTATTTTTAGTTAAAAGCCTTTCTTGTTTATGTTCATGGATATTGAGAGCACTCATCCAAATAATTTCCCTTGTGGATCAGTAAAGTTTGTCTGAATCTAAGTGAATGTGTTATGATAATAGGAAACAAAATCAAATTATAAATCATGATTTATCAGTTCAATAAAGAAAATCTGTGTTTTCTGATTTATTTTCTTGCAATATGTCACAAAATAAAAATAAATGAGGTTACATTTAAATACGGAAATGTAAACATTAATTCTTAATTTAAAAAAAGTTGCTTACAGACTAAGATGCCACCCTCGGGCAACCCCAGTGGGAAAAAGTCTGGATACGGCCCTGAACCTTCCCAGTATCAGTTAGAGGAGATTAACCTACTTACTTTCCCTATCAACTTCCCAAACACTCAAACAACACTCACCGCCACTGTTACAAGAATGACATTATTGCTCTAAACTCAGCCTCTGTCTAATAAGTGCCACATCACATGGCAGAGAGGGATCCATTGCTTTTGTTGTAACGAGATTCTCTGCACCAGTGACTTTCCTGTCCTTATCTGAGACATCGGTACACTGGGGAGCCCGAGTAACCCAGGACGCGCTGATGTCATTCCGAAATGGGCCAAGCAAAACTGCACTGTACCATATAGTGCCCCATTGATTCATCCCTGCTCTGTGTGTGCGAAATTGTGATCTTCTTGCCCCTTGGAGACACAGAAAAACCAAGAATGACGAAGAGAGCCCATGGACCAGATGATGTAATTCGTTGTGTACTTGTTGTGTGTACTTCTGTGTATTGGGTACTGCGTGTTTGGCAGGGTTGGGGTGTTTTGCTCAGTGTAGCTCTTGGCGTACACAGGTGTAACTTGTTAGCGGGTGGCGGTGCTGTGCGGCTCTATGGGTGAGTGAGTGCAGTCACGCTCACAGAATTTCTATAAGACGACAGTTGTTCGATCATTAACGTCATTCAGGACATTCACAAAATAGACTGAGAAATGGACGAAATGGAAAAATAATGTCTATATATAGTATGGATGGAAAACAGTGAATCCAGCGTCATAAGAATAAACTCAATCTAATGTAAAGTGGTCAGAAATTAATATTAAAATAGTATTACTGTATGTTATTAGGTTCTTTTTATAGACCACGGGTTTGTTTTTCATACATGATAGTTTGGACTGCTCACTTGCAGTCTTCCTCAGAGTCATGTGATGTTACTGTGACGTGTCCGGTCAGCTGATTTAAACTGATTTTGGAGCTGTCTTCCTACCGGTGGAGGCAGGATGACAGCGCCATCTGCAGTCCAGCTTCCTCAGGACAGTATCCCAGGTGTGTGAGAGTAAAAAAGCCCCTCGTCCCGGTTTATCATCCCGTGGGCACGTTTCCGTATTTCGATTGCCTCTTTAATCCTGTGGTGATGTTTGTTTTCCTCTGTCCCAATGATGTTTGCTCCCAGTCCATAATAACATAGAAAATCAGAAGACCAAATGAATCTAATGAAGTATTACTGTAAGCGACTACAAGCTGCTCCCTTAATTGATACTACTTTACTAATCAGACAGTTTCATACTCTGAAGGGAAGTAAAATTAGCACAGTTTTCATAATTAACAATTCAAAACAAAATATTTAATCTTTTGAATTGCTGAAACTTCTCAAAATGAAGTTGAAACCCATGAGCAGCTACTGTTGTGTTTCAGATACACATAAGCTGAGCAGGTTTTCGTTCCTCTTATAAGGATGAGATGGACTGGGATAGAAAGTACTTCCTTTTACTTCATATTTTTATGTCTGAATTGGGGAATAAATTAATAATACATGTTTCATAGGGATGTAGCAATAACCGAAATATCGTGATATTGTATCGTCAAAGTTCTCACAATAATATCGTGGACCATGACAAAATATCGAGAAAGTTTTTTTGCTTAAATTAAGAGTTATGGTGCAGCAAAAGACAGAGGAAGCTACATAGACCATGATCCTTTGCTCCATTTCAGTGTAGACTACATGAAGAAATAACAGTTCTAAGCACTTTTAAGTCTTAGTTCTTTGGATTAAATCTTGTCAAAGCATTTTCAGAGGAAAAAGTTGCATATTCACAGTTTTAGCTGTTTAGCCTCCACAAAATATTGCAACAAATATCATACTGTGAAATGTATATTGTGAAAATATTATACAGAAAGATTTGGATATTGTTACATCCCGAATCGTGACCCACCATATCGTGAGCTTTTCCACGATATCGCAATAAATATCTAAATATCTTACTGTGAGGTTCATATCGTATCGTGAGACTTGGATATTTTTACACCCCTAATATTTAATACTTGCAATATAGAATATGTTAGTCAACTCCATAGAGAAAGGAGCTGGCAGACCCACCTCCAGAAAAGTTACATATTGTACCCTAAAACTGCCTCGAATACACTATTTCTTCATCTATGTTATTTATATTATGTAGTTTCCTCATCACAAACAGACCTGGAGTTGTGTTTTGTTTCATTCACACATGTTTAACACCTGTATATTTGAGAGTTAGAGTTCTTCTCTCAAAAGGAAAACACTTTGTCCCACCTTGTGATGTCATGTGGTAATACAGGAAACACTCCACTGTGTTTTTAAAGTCCGCACATCTTCACTAGAATCAGCTGGATGATTTCAGCCCTGGAAATCCTAATATCTACTGAACAAAAGATACAGGGTGGCTGTTAATGTGAAAACTACATGACATCACAAGGTGTAAACAGAGTAATAATAAAAGATTACTCAAACGTGTGAATAAAACAGAACACAACTCCATGTATGTTTTTGAGGAGATACCAGCTTTAATTACAATCGTATACATTATGCAAATGAGCCGCGTTGCTGCTTTCGTCAGGTACATGGTTATATCGCTCAGGTTGTGTTGTAAACATGACGTCCATGTTCCAGGTGTCTTTTACACTGCCCTACTGCTCTCAATGGAAACATGAGGTCACTGCTCCAAACAGCACACACTCCACACAGGTCCACACACACTGACATCAGCTGCCCCACCTGAGCCCACTTGGGACGGGGGGCACGGGGTACGGGGGGCTGAGGGGGCCCTGCTTCAGCCAATAGGGAACTGTTTTTATTATGTCATACCCTAAACTCCTATAGCTGCAGTAATACACTTGAAAAACAAAAAACAACAATGAGCTAACGTGAAAGGTGACTTATAGGCTTGTATACTTTTCTGGAGTACATTATGAAGAAATATATTGATTTTACAAGGCTATGTATATGTATTTTGAGTTATGTTTATTTTAAGAAGACAAATAATAGAGGAATAAGAAATAATGACAGCACATGAAATTAAAAAGTACTTGCCGGTTTCTAAGTGACAAAAAATTGGGGCTGTAGCCATAGCGATGAATTAAATTGTTCTATATTTTAAATGGTCCTCAAAATGGCGTACATAACTGAAAAAAGTACTGTGACTGAAAACCATAAAAAGAGATTGCCTATAACTGTAGCAGTCATGGTTGTAATAGTACTATAGTTGTAGTAGTAGCAGTAGTAGTAGTAGTAGTAGTAGTAAAGGAAGTTTATGGTCCTCAAAATGGCATACATAAGTAGTGTGGCTGAAACCCATAAAAATAAGTAGTTGTACCAGTCGTGTTTGTAGTAGTGATTGGAGTAATAGTTGTAGTAATAATGAAAGTAGTAGTAGTAAGGGAAGTCATATTTATTTTATTCACTTTGACTTGCTCATTATTCTCATGCCATACTGTATACTGAAATATTTGCTGTACTTTACTAAAGTTATATTTTGGATGATCCTCAAAATGGCGTACATAACTGGCAAAAGTATTGAGACCAAAACCTGTTAAAACAAAGCAGTTTAGCAGTCATGGCTGAAGTAGAAGTTGTATAATTGCAGTAGCAAAAGTAGTAGTAGTAAGGGAAGTAATTATAGTTCTATTTTATTAACCTTGACTTGCTCGTTATACTTGCTGTACTTTAAGTGCTATATTAAAAAGAAGCAGTTTATAAGTCATGGTTGGAGTAGTAGTTGGAGTAATAGTACTATAGTTGTAGTAGCAGAAGTAGTAGCAGTAAGGAAAGTAGTATATTTCTATTTTAACCTTGACTTGCTCACTATTCTCTTGCTATACTGTATACTGAAATATTTGCTGTATTTTAAGTAGTAATAAGTAAAAAGAAGCACCTTTTAAGTATGATTGGAGTAGTAGTTGGAGTAGTAGAACTATAGTTGTAGTAGCAGAAGTAGTAGTAAGTAAAGTAGTATATTTCTATTTTAAACTTGACTCTTCTCTTGCTATACAGTATCCTGAAATATTTTAAGTACTTTAATGTAATCAGACCTACGTACTGTATTAAAAAGAAGCAGTTTATAAGTCATGGTTGGAGTAGCTGGAGTAATAGAACTATAATTGTAGTAACAAAAGTAGTATTTTTCTTTTTTATTAACCATGACTTGCTCGCTATTCACATGCTATACTGTATACTGAAATATTTGCAGTACTTTAATGTAATCAGACATAAGTGCTATATTAAAAAGAAGTAGTTTCCAAGTCATGGTTGGAGTAGTATTTGGAGTAATAGCACTAAAGTTGTAGTAACAGAAGTAGTATTTTTCTTTTTATTAACCTTGACTTTCTCACTATTCTCTTGCTGTACTGTATCCTGAAATATTTGCAGTAATTTAAGTGCTATATTAAAAAGAAGCAGTTTATAAATCATGGTTGGAGTTGGAGTAATAATACTATAGTTGTAGTAGCAGAAGTAGTAGTAGTAAGGAAAGTAGTACATTTCTATTTTAACCTTGACTTGCTCACTATTCTTTTGCTACACTGTATACTGAAATATTTGTTGTACTTTAATGTAATCAGATCAAAGTGTTATATTAAAAAGAAGCAGTTCATAAGTACTATAATTGTAGCAACAGAAGTAGTATTTTTCATTTTTATTAACCTTGACTTGCTAACTTTTCACTTGCTGTACTGTATACAGAAATATTTGCTGTACTTTAAGTGCTACATTAAAAAGAAGCAGTTTATAAGTCATGGTTGGACTAGTAGTTGGCGTAATAGTACTATAGTTGTAGTAACAAAAGTAGTATTTTTCTTTTTTTATTAACCTTGACTTGCTCACTATTCTCTTGCTGTACTGTATCCTGAAATATTTGCAGTACTTTAATGTAATCAGACCTAAGTGCTATATTAAAAAGAAGCAGTTTATAAGTCATGGTTGGCGTAATAGTACTATAGTTGTAGTAACAAAAGTAGTATATTTCTATTTTATTAACCTTGACTTGCTCGCTATTCTCTTGAAATGTTTGCTATACCTTAATGCAATCTGAGCTGCGATGTGGTACCAGTGTGTACATACGGGATTATATAAGGCCGCTTTTTCCGTGTAAAACCAAACACTGTAGTAGTCTTGGCACCACACAACATGGCAACGGCCAACACACATATGAATCACACAGACCACATTAAACACACAGGATATCATGTCATGTAGTAAAGCACAGGGTCAGGCTGAGTTCTGCCACAGAGTGAGTACTGCCAAAACTACTTTCATGGTAGAAGATAGAAAGAATTGTGTTTGTTATTCTGGGAGCTACATTTCATATAATTAGTTCAATCAGACATAGAAATGATAGACGTCTAGAAACAGTTAAAGGTGCAATTTGTAACTTTTCAATATAGGTGGATCCGCCAAGAACTGCGAGTAATAATTCACAGTATGCAGTGTTGGGAAGGTTACTTTTAAAATGTATTCCCCTACAGATTACAGATTACAGACACCAAAATGTAGTTTGTAACGTAATCCATTAAGGTACTTACAGTGAGTAAAGTAATCTGAATACTTTGGATTACTTGATTTGCTGTAGAGAAGCAAAGACGGCCTGTTTCCCCTATGTATGATTTATTGCATGATTTGTATTGAATTTCGTATATGGCATTGCATTTTTGTTCTTGTGGGATTTTGTCCTTGGGGTGTACGAGTTGTTGGCGGAGTTTTGTGTATGGTTTTACTCCAGTGCTTATATTGTGTTTTTTCATGGCTTTCTAGATGGGTTCGGTTATACCTCTGATGTATGGTAGTGTGACTATGTTTTTGTGGTCCTGCTGCCCTGTGTTGGATTGTTGTGTTTTTTTCCGGGGTTTGTTGGTTTTATTGATAACTTGTTGTCTGCCTTTGTTTATGGCCCAGCTGGGATATTGACATTGTTTGAGTGCTTGTATGATGTGTCTCTCCTCTTCCTCCCTGTCGGTCTGTGATGAGTATGGCCCGTTCGAATAATGTTCTTACTACTGAAAGTTTGTGTGCAGTGGGATGTTGGGATGTCCAGAATAAATATTGGTCAGTGTGTGTAGGTTTCCGGTATACAGTCATTTTGATGCTGCCGTCTGCGATGTGGTGGATTTTAATGTCCAGAAAAGATATGGCTCCGTCTTTCTCCTCCTCGTGTGTGAATTGAATGTTACCTGTGTCGTCTTGTGTGTTGAGATGGTTCGTGAGTTCTTGCTGTATTTTTTCCAGGATGTCATCTACGTAGCGTTTCCAAAAGGTTAAACGGCATTGTGGTGGTGCTTTTTGTTCCAGGTCCTCCATGAAAAAACTGCTCATTATTGCTGATAGTGGATCTCCCATTGCAAACCCCTCTTTCTGTCTGTAAATTATGCTATTGTACTGAAAATATGTAGATTTGGCCACGAAACGTAATAATTGTGTAATGTCATCAACTGTTAGATTTGTGCGTTTTTTGAGTGTTCTGTCCTTTTTAAGTTTTTCTTGTACTATGCGTAGTGTGACATCCACGGGTGTTTTGGTGAACAGTGATACGACGTCGTGTGATATGAGTATTTCATCCGGTGCTATTGTAATGTTTTTTAGTTCCTGTGCCAAATGTTTCGCATTCTTGCAGTGGAATTTAGTTTGACCGATGAGTGGTTTTATTATTTCGACCAGGGCTTTGGATAAATTGTATGTTACCGAACCTATGCTATCGACTATCGGGCGGAGGGGCGTGTCTGTTTTGTGAATTTTCGGGGTTCCGTAAATGCGCGGGGTGATGCTGGCTGTAGGGATTAAATGGTTGTATGCTTCTCGGGTGATTTTTTTCTGTTCTAATAGGGGTTTGAGTAACGTTTTGAGGGCTCGTTTCTTTTCCTCTGTCGGATTCTTTCTGATGATTTCGTAGGTGTCGGTGTCTGCGAGTAGTCCTTCAATTTTATGTTTGTATGTTTTCGTGTCCAATATGACGGTTGTCCTGTCTTTATTTTACCCGCAGAGTTTACCCCCCGCGAGCGTGGGGTAAACTTGTCTAATTCTTTGCCTGTGAAGCCGCGTGGGAAGTTGGTGGCGTTTCCTCTACCACGCCCTTCTGAGGCGCAAAGTTGTCATGTCGTGGAACTGTCCGGTGCTGAAAAGGTGACTGGTCTCCCGGCAAGCGTCGTGGCTGCGCAGGTCTCAAAACCTGTGGGCTCCCCCTGCCTGCACGCTGACGAAGGAGGCGGGGCCTATTTTGTTTTAAATGGGTAGGTTTTTCACTTTTAACTGGACAATAAATTAGTTTTGGATGTTTTTTATGCTTTCAGCTATTGTCCAGTAACTTTAGGTGGGGGTGTTACGTGCAGGCACATTAATTCGGATTATTAGTTGTTTTTGTTTTCTTTTGTAGTAAGTTGTAATTAGTCTTTGTTGGTATAGTTTTTTGTTTATGGTTTATTTTTGTATGACTGTGCGGAGCCTATAAATACGGCTGGTTGCCTGTGGCGCGCTCTCTCTGCTCCTCCGCTCCGTGCGCCTTGCTCCGCCCGGCCCCGCTCACCTTGCGCGCTCCAGTCTCCGTGCGTGCGCCCTGAGGGTGGCCTCGCCCTGTCAGCCAGGTGCAGGGTGGGCTCAAATGTAGCCTGTGTTAGCCATTAGCCTTTTGTTTTGACCTGGTGGGACCGGCTGTCCTGTTTTCGCATTTCTTTTGGGTTCAGGTTGGTTTGGGTTTTTTTCTTGTTTGAGTTACAGGTGCTGGCACCGGCTTCTACGGCCCTGTACGGAGTTGGCCCAGTGTCGCACCTTTTGTTCTGTTTGGCCGGCTCGCCAGGTCCACCTTTCTGTTTATTACTTTTCATTATTTTTTTTCTGGGCACGGGAGGGTTTTTAAATTTCTTTAAAAAGGAAAAAAAAAAAGTAAATCAATTAAGAACCAACGATAAATAAAAGAAATTAAAGAGCCATAGCTTGACTCCTGTGTCCTTTTTAAATATGTTGAGACCCACCTTGTGGGGGTTGTAACAGGGGAATACATTTTAAAAGTAACCTTCCCAACACTGCAGATTAGTAATAGTAATAATAATGATGATACTGTGGAATGTAAGTGACTGCATCTGTTAAAGTTTTTAAACAATAAATGACTTTATAAAGTCACTTTTTTTGTTCTATATCAGTCTTTTGATCTGCCACAATAATGTAATAATGAATTTAAATGAAAAAACTCAAATTGAAGGCTTTTCTCAGCAATTTTTAGGTGAGATTACAGATCATAATTAATTTATCTCTCAATTTTTTAATCGCATGACAGCACTAAGTAAAACCATACACAAAACTCACGTACACCCCAAGGACAAAATCCCACAAGAACAAAAATGCAATGCCATATATGAAATTCAATGCAAATCATGCAATAAATCATACATAGGGGAAAGAGGCTGGGCATTTCATATCCGAAAAAAGGAACACCAAAAGGAATGCGAAAAGGAAATATTCCGCTCTCCTTGCGTGTTTCTAACACAATTTAGCGGTAAGTGTAACTCCTTTTTGGAAACATGCGCAGAGTCACGATATAGCGTCCATAGCTCCAATTTATTTCTCCACAAAGGTTCCAAAAACAGAGTAAAACTGCAAAACAGAAAAAGCTGCATTTAGCACAGTGCAAAATATAACTGAGGTTAGCTTAACTACAAGCTACTACACCATATGGTTCTTAATCTTCAATAAAAATACATTTCTAATAACCATCCATAACAAATAAAGCAAGGATATTATACATCTTATCTGTATAAAAAACAACTTACAGACAGTGAGGTCAAAGGCACGAACAAAAAGGCAGATGTTAAAGGATGAACACGTGCTGCTCAGGGCAAACAAAAACAACATAAGGCTAACTTGCTGTCATGACTTCCTGTCTCTCAAGAGACCTCCAAAATAAAAGACAGGCAGCAGAAAATGCAATCTACTGGTAAAAACAACTGTATAAAACAACATCCCAAACATTTTTAGGGCAAAACACTCCCCGCCTGGTATCTGTAAAGATGCCATATAAGAAACTGAACCACCATGAAACTAAACATTCTTTTGCTTTTAGAAGAAGAATAACTTCCGTAATGGGCCTAAGGAACTTCCTTGCAGATCCATCCTTGGACGTCTTGATCTCGATCTTGTGGACTTTTCCATCACGTCCAGGAAAGGTTCTTGTCACGAGAGCCATGAACCAGTCATTGCGGCATGTCTGAATGTCTTTTAGCAGGACGACATCACCTTCTTCGATATTAGGACTCGACTCTTGCCATTTGTGTCGAACTTGTAGTGTCTGCAGGTATTCACGCTTCCAACGACTCCAAAATTGGTCTGCTAATCTTTGCACTTGGCGCCACTGTTGTTTGTACAGGTCTCTGTCAGTGAACTTCCCAGGAGGAGGTGGTATGCTCTGCTTTCGCATGAGAAGCAATTCCTGGGGTGAGTATCTGAGGGACTTCAGGATCAGAAGAAATGGAAACAGGGGGCCTGGAATTGATTATTGATGTCACTTCGGCCATGAGGGTGCACAGGACTTCATGGGACAAACTTGCAGAGTGGGTACACGCTAACATGGAATCCAAAATCCTCCTTGCAACCCCAATCATGCGTTCCCATGCGCCGCCCATGTGTGAGGAGTGAGCAGTGTTGTGCAAGTTCACACTTTTCATGAACTAGTTCAAAGTTCAGTTCACACTTGTTCAAAGTGAATAGTTCACGTTCATAGTTCACAATTTTAATTTTGAACTAGTTCAAAGTTCAGTTAATTTTATATTTAGATGAGATCTGTTAATGAAAGGCTGCATTTATTTTTCAAACTGACTTCTAGTTTACAACAACTTTACAAGATCCACTGTTGGACAAGTGACTTTAAAACTGTAATGTGTTATTTATGACTTGTTACTGTCATTTCAAAGTCATTTGTTACATTACAATATTACTGTATTTAAAATGTAAAACATTACATGACTATTGCAGCACTTTTAATTTACTCTCACCAAAAGAACTGTTAAGATGCTGAACTTTTGCACCATATATGGACTGAACCAGGACTGAACCAGGACTAAACCAGGACTAAACCAGGTTTAAACCAGAACTGAACCAGGTCTAAACCAGGACTGAACCAGAACTGAACCAGGTCCAAACCAGGACTAAACCAGGTCTAAACCAGGACTAAACCAGAACTAAACCAGGTCTAAACCAGGACTAAACCAGGTCTATACCAGAACTGAACCAGGACTAAACCAGGTCTAAACCAGAACAGAACCAGGTCTAAACCAGGACTAAACCAGGACTAAACCAGGAACTGAACCAGGACTAAACCAGAACTGAACCAGGACTGAACCAGGACTAAACCAGGTCTACACCAGAACTGAACCAGAACTAAACCAGGACTAAACCAAGACTAAACCTGGACTAGAACTTGGAATCTAGGACCGCCCCTGAGAGAACCCCGAGTGCGATCGGGCGTCAGCTGCGTTTAGCTCGGTGGAGCGCGGACTTCTGCGTCGGTCCTTTTGTTCAAGATCACGGTCTACGCGGGCGCACCTCCGGCGTTTCACCGCTGCTGATATCGCAGGCGGTGATTTTAGCAAATTTGTATGAAGAAAAATGAAAAACCCACCATTTCAATCCAGGTTAAAAAAGCATTGTGACGCGCGTTACTGACATATGTACCAAGTAAAATAATATGCGCAGCACGTCCTGTGCGTGTAGATTTCAGAAAATAGGATCCATTCTATTTTTTGACGCTCTACGCGAGCTTAGGCGCGTATCCCCGTCAAAATACACAGACAGCATGTATCTATTGTTGTATTTGTGCATTTACCATCAGCACATTGGGCTCCCTGGGCAGTTCTGTATCATGTGAAAAAGCCCAGATCCACATAGACTGTTTATTAGTTTTTTGAAATTTACTTTTGAAATCCTTGCGTTTGCCGTGGTCAGCCTGTACAGAAGGTAAATACAAGCAGCTAAACGCGCCCAGTCAAGTTTGATTGACTTCCCATTGAGAGACACAAGAGCCCGTACGTTCCGCTAAAGCTGCCGGTGGAGTCGCCTTCGCGTTGACACGCGGCTGTGGTTTCGCGAGGTGAAGTGCGAGCAGATCGTCACTCGTCAGGTGAAAACAAATTCCGACGTTTAACTGAACCCCAACAGTGACGTACGTCGTTCATCACACATAATTTGAACAAATTCACGTTCAAGTTCTTGATTTACAAAAGTGTTGAGTTCAGTTCAAAGTTCACTTAAAAATGAACGTGTTCAATGAACGCGTTCTTTTGAACTCGTTCATGCACAACACTGGGAGTGAGGTGGGTTGAAGTGCCATGAACATCCTCGACCATTGGTGTATTTTTGTACTTCTGAGTCCTTCAGCACTTTATGGAACTCCAACTCTTTGCAAGCACCAACAAAGTTGGTTCCACAGTCAGAATGTAGTTGTTCAGAGGGGCCTCGGATAGCAAAGAATCTTCCCAAGGAGTTTACGAAGGAAGAAGTGTCCATGGACTCTATGACTTCTATGTGGACTGCACGGGTACTCAGGCATGTGAAGAGGACAGCCCAACGTTTGTTCTGTGTTACACCTCCTCTTGTGCGCCTGGCAGGGACGAACCAGGGACCGAAGATGTCCACGCCTGTGTACGTGAAAGGGGGTGAAGTGCTAAGCCTTTGTTCAGGAAGGTCTGACATTTTTTGGTTTTCTTTTCTCCCACAAAGCTTACGACAGGTGACACATCTATGTAGAATGCTGCTTATCCTTCTCTTACCGCCAACCAGCCAAATTCCAGCAGCTCGTACGGCACTTTCTGTAAAGGTTTGGCCTTGATGCTCAACCTGCTCATGGTAGTGTCTTATGAGCAACTCAGACAGGTAGTGTTTGCCTGGCAAAATGACTGGATGCTTTTCTTGATCAGTACGATCTGCCTGTTTCAGCCTGCCTCCAATCCTTAACAAGCCATCTTGACCAATGACAGGATTCACTTTTGAAAGTGAGCTTTTTTGGTTTACTTCAGCTCCCTTGGACAGAATGTTGAAGTCTTCAGGAAAGCAGGCTCTTTGTACAGCGTGAAGGATCACTGTGGTTGCTTTGGACAACTCCTCAACGGTGTGTGGTTTTTGACACTGGTGCCATCCATTACATCTATTGCTGTCTTTGCTTGTTGACTTGAAATAGTGGGCCACATGAATAAGGGTTGCAACTGCTCTTTGCAGGGACTTTCATTAAGAGAATCTTTCAAATCTCTCAGGATCAAGTGGCTTGTCTGTGTGGCTGGTTACGCAACTTGTCACTTGTGGTCTGATGTTAATGTCTGAGTCTGGATTGACAAGCTCGAAGGTTTGGTGCTGGTCACTAAATGCTTGGGGCTTGTATAAGAATGCTGGACCTGTGAACCAGTTAGTTTTGGTGAGGAGAGAGGCTTGAACAGATCTGGATGCATGATCCGCTGGGTTATGCTCCGTAGGCACGTACCGCCATTGCTTTGGCTCCGTGGACTGTCGGATCCTTTGACCCCTGTTGTGGACGTACACATAGAACCGTTTAGACTGGTTATGTATGTATCCCAGCACCACCTTACTGTCACAATAAAAGGTGACTGAATTCAGAGGGAGGTCAATCTCTTGAATGATGAGTTCTGCCATTTCCACAGCCAGCACTGCTGCGCAGAGTTCCAGTCTGGGTATTGTGGGCTCCTTTGCTGGAGTGAATCTGGCTTTCCCTAAGATGAAACCCATGTTAACTTGACCATCTTTGTCTGTGGTTTTGAGGTAAGCTACTGCACCAATAGCTTTTGTAGAGGCATCAGAGAAGATGCATATTTCTCTTTGCTTTGCTTTGGAGGGAGAGTTGGTGGCATAAGCACGAGGAATATGAAGGTCTTGCAGTTCCTGTAGTGAACCTCTCCATGCCTGCCACACATTGTGTTTGTCTTGAGGAAGTGGGGCATCCCAGTCAGTTCCTTCCAGCATCAGTTCTCTTAACAGAGCCTTCCCTTGAATGGTTACAGGGGCAACAAACCCAAGCGGGTCGAGACTGTTTATTGTGGAGAGGACTCCTCGACGTGTGAATGGCTTGTCACTGGGTGATACTTGGAAGGTAAAGGTGTCCGTTTTGACTTCCCAGCTCAAACCAAGACTTCGCTGCGTAGGCACGGTTTCTGCACTTGGATAGAGGTCTCTGATGTCCTTAGCATGATCTCCTGATGGAAACGCTTGCAAAACTTCAATGTTGTTTGACGTGATCTTGTGGAGCCTCAAGTGTGACTCTGAGAGGGAGGCTCGGGTTTTCTGCAACAGAATGATGGCTTCTTGCTCGGTGGGAGTAGAAACAAGTCCGTCGTCCACGTAGAACTCACGCTCCACAAAGTGCCTTGTGTGTGACCCATACTGCTGTTCTCCACTCTTTGCAGCTCTTCTGAGGCAGTATGTGGCCATGGCTGGAGAAGGGTTATTGCCAAATACGTGGACCCTCATCCTGTACTCGACAACGTCCTTGCTGGGGTCATTACCTCAAAACCAAAGGAAACGTAAGTAGTCTCTGTGGTCTTCTCTTACAACGAAACAATGAAACATCTGTTCGATGTCCGCCATAACAGCTACTCTTTCTCTTTTGAAACGGATGAGGACTCCCAAGAGGCTGTTATTCAAGTCTGGTCCAGTGAGCAGGACATTGGTGAGGGAGATGCCGTTGCATTGTGCGCTGGAGTCAAACACGACTCTGATTTGTTCAGGCATAGACTCCAAAACGATGGCAAGTACCAGCACTCACCTCCTTCTAGCAGCGGAGGTGCTGGCTCTGCGTGGTTGTTGTCGAATACCTTTTGCATGAAGGCAACAACCTGTTCTTTCATCTTAGGTTTGCACTCCAGCGTGCGTTGTAGCGAAGCGTGTCATGGCTTGGTCTCGATTGTTCGGTAGAGGGGGTCTGGGAGACTTGAAAGGAAGAGGAGCTACCCAGCTGTTAGACTCTTCCTGGAAAACTTGTTCATCCATTACTTTGAGAAACTGTTCATCTTCTATAGAGAAGGCGCGTTTGTCATCATTAACGGTTCTTGCAAAGACTGTGAGCCCAAGAGAATCCATGTCCATTGTGTTACAGCAACCATAAGTGAGTCCATTGGCTTGACTGCAACTGATCGCTTGTTTGAGATTGACATGGCTCATGCATGGTCAAAAAAGAGTAGGTCTGCCGTCTTCCAGTATGTTTGTTTTGTAGTTGTGGACTGTGGGCTTACGGACCTTTCCCAGACACACGTCACCCACTAACACCCATCCAAGGTCGAGTCTTTGGGCAAAAGGTGTATCATCAGGGCCATTGACTTGCTGTCTCACCTTGTGTGCACGGAGAATGTCGCGACCAAGGAGAATGAGGATCTGGGCTTCATCGTCCAGGGCAGGGATTTCTTTTGCGAGATTCTTGAGATGAGAGTGGTGCAGCGTCCGGTGTTGGTATTTCCTCACGATTGTCAGGTAGGTCATCACACTCAATTAGCTCTGAGAGTGGAAGGCTAATACCACCATTAACTGCTTCAATCTGATACCCAGTCGCCCTCCTGCCAGAGGTTGCGGTCAGACCAGCACACGCTTTTAGCGTGTAGGGGTACGTGTCAGCTTTGATCTTGAACATGTCGAAGAACTGTGACCTGGCTAGAGATCTGTTGCTCTGATCATCGAGCATTGCATACATCTTCACAACGTTCGCTGGGTGCGCTTTTGGGTAGACCTTGACGAGATAGATCTTAGAGCAGGACTTTGACTTTAGATGGTCACCACAAACCTTGGTGCACAAGGGACTGACGACTGGAGCTGTGGCAGTATCCTCCTTTTCGTGCTCCCCGCTGTCATCTTGTGAGGGATTTGAGACTTTGGTTGCCCATTTAGGTGGACCGGGGTGAAGGGCTGTCACATGACTTTCGCTGTTGCACTCGTCACATTTCAGCGTAACTTTGCAATCGCGGGCAAGGTGAGAAGAGGATGAGCAACATTTGAAACAGATGCCTTGTTCTTTTAATACACTTTTCTTTCTTCACGAGTCTTTAATCTGAAGCCACGGCATTTCTTTAGAGGGTGGGGCTTTTTTTTGAATAGGACACTGCTTGGTTACCTCTTCTTTGGATGTTGCTTCATTCGAAGTTGTGTCAGCAGTGACCTTGGTCTTGTGAACTGAGATTGTTGCTCTTGGATGTATAAGCTTTTGGATTGTGCGTTCTGCCTGAAGGATGTTTCCTGAATGTGTGAAGCTGGGATCATTCCTTGTTTTAGCTTGGTAGCAGATAAAGGCGGTGAAGTAGGAGAATGGGGGATAACTGACCTGGTAAGTCTCTTTGTATCTTGATCTCTGAGTGAGCCACTTTTCCTGCAGGCTGTACGGCAACTTCTCTACAATGGGCTTTATGCCGCGGGAGGTGTCCAAGTATGCCAAGCCCGACAAGTAGCCATCTTCCTTTGCCGAAAGTAGCTCGTTTAAAAGATCTCCCAGTTCTCTCAACTTGTGATTGTCCTTATTTGTAATCTTGGGGAAGTTGTCAAGCTTTGTGAAAAGAGCACTTTCTATGACTTCTGGAGCGCCATAACAATCGTCTAGTCTTTCCCATGCTGTTTTTAATGCAGCCTTCGGATTAGCTATATTCACTGTTCTCAGACGTTTGATGTGTTCGGCCGATTCTTTTCCAAGGCATTTTGAGAGCAAATCCAATTGTTCGCTTGCTGATAGATCCAAGTCCCTGACTGTATTAGAGAAGGAGGACTTCCATGCTCTGTACATTTCTGGAAGGTCGTCAAAGTGTGATAGGCCAGTGCTGACCAGCTCTTTTCGTGCTAGATACTTTGCCATATCCATCACAACTGAAGACTCTGGGAGATTTGTGTGAGAAGTGTCAGCATAATTTGGGGTGCTTAATTTGGGTTTAAAACCGCTGCGCACTGATTCTTCCCTGCTTTGGAAGGGACCATGGGTGTTTGGCTGGACAGTTGGGCGAGAGGTGAAAGCCATTTGGTGAGCATGAGGGGACACTGGTCTCTCTTGAGCTTGCAGTGCAAAAGGCCAGGAGTCTTTCACAATGTACAGTGTTGGAACGTTACTGTGAGGTTCTATAGAATTCTCTGATGGGTCTGAAAGTAGAAAGGTTCAGGGTTGTCAAGGTGAACATTTTGGTCTCTAATGTAGTCACTTACACGTTCCTGTGTGTTTTGGACTGTAACAGGGGGACTTCTTCTGCTGCAGACTTCCTCGTCCTCTAACCCAGCTGCGGCTTCCAATACTTCTGCTTGGGCATTAGCAGCTGCAGCCTCTCTTTCATATTTTAGAGCTTCAAGATTGGCTTTGAGTTTGGCTTTTTCAACTTTAATACTTTTTTCTCTCTCTGCGAATGCTGCATGTGCACGGGCTGCCTCTGCTATGGCTCTCGCTTTTGCTGCTGCGGCACTCACGGAGGACCTACTTGAGCTGGAGCTTTTATGGCTTTTAACTGATGCTCCATCTTGGAAAGGTTTTGGGTTAGTGTTTTGGGTGGGTTCTACTGGAGCGCTGTGATGTGCGTCATCCATGTTTGAGCTCGTTACCTTATTTCTGTTGTGTACTGCCACTTGTATACTGTCTTTTTACTATTCTGCTCTCCTTGCGTGTTTCTAACACAATTTAGCGGTAAGTGTAACTCCTTTTTGGAAACATGCGCAGAGTCACGATATAGCGTCCATAGCTCCAATTTATTTCTCCACAAAGGTTCCAAAAACAGAGTAAAACTGCAAAACAGAAAAAGCTGCATTTAGCACAGTGCAAAATATAACTGAGGTTAGCTTAACTACAAGCTACTACACCATATGGTTCTTAATCTTCAATAAAAATACATTTCTAATAACCATCCATAACAAATAAAGCAAGGATATTACTCATCTTATCTGTATAAAAAACAACTTACAGACAGTGAGGTCAAAGGCACGAACAAAAAGGCAGATGTTAAAGGATGAACACACGTGCTGCTCAGGGCAAACAAAAACAACATAAGGCTAACTTCCTGTCATGACTTCCTGTCTCTCAAGAGACCTCCAAAATAAAAGAGAGGCAGCAGCAAATGCAATCTACTGGTAAAAACAACTGTATAAAACAACATCCCAAACATTTTTAGGGCAAAACAGGAAACGTCAGGGAGACTCACCAGAACACAAAAAGACAAAGCAGAACAGGAAAACCTAAAATCCGCCATATCAGACCACAATTAAAGGAACAACCACATTATGTATTGGGACGGGGCTCGGGTCAGTGGATCGGAAAACAACAAGTTCAAACGCTGGAACAAGGAGGCCATTGAAATCAGGAAACGAGGCACGGACAGCATTAACCGTGATGACGGAGCGTTCCTCCTTTCACACACCTGGGACACCCTCCTCCAGAGAACACCGGGCGACGGGAGACGTGGTCAGTCTGAGCGACCTGCCAGGTCCATCAGGCTGACCACGTCTACAGGAAGTAACAACAGCTGATATACGACACGTCACCACCAACATCGGTGACAGTTCTGAAGATGGCTTGCAGCTAGCAGCCGAAACATGTCAACAAGGTAAATACACTTTACTGCATTGTCTTTAAAAAGAACCTAAGAAGTAAAAGTATATAAGAAGACAAAATGAACATCATTGGCTTAAGATCTTGTCAAGATGTTTAAAACGGAAAAATTTACATTTTTCCAACTCTTATATAAACACAGTACTCATATATAAATATACCGTGACTTTTTAAGTACAGTTTACTTTAAAATTCATATAAATTGCAAAAACCAAAGCTTTATTTAGTACTTTGGTTTACAGACTTGAAATGACTTGAAGCTCAAAGGAGACGACTTGGACTTGACTTGGACTTATGGGCCAGTGACTCGAGACTTGAGTTGGACTTGTCTGTATTTGACTTGGGACTTGACTTGGACTTGAAGTTAAAGACTTGAGACTTGCAAAACAACGACTTGGTCCCACCTCTGACTTCAGTTACAACAGGAGCCAGTATCTCACACTGTGGACATTTTCACGCAATGAAGTAACATCGCCATGGAGACAAGCAAAGAAGTTACATAGCACAAATTTAATTTCACCATTTTGAATATTATCTTGGACTTGACTTGGTAGTCAAGTTGTGCTTGTTTCGTGTTCCTATAGCAACCAAGTCAAATACGCCCAAGATTTTCAGACCTCCAAAGTTGATATTTTGTCATAATCTCACCACACTGTTTACACCACAGAGCTTACAAGTTTCAAAATGTAAAAATATTTTGAGATAACAGCAACAAAAATAACCCCGTAGTAATTCTTGTTTTGATTTCAAGCCCATTCATAAAAAAGACATTAGAGCCTCTGACACATCCTGCCTTTGATTCCACAGAAGTGGTTTTGATGGAAGGTCTGCTCCCGCCCCCCGGCTACGCCCTCTCGGTATTCCCCCTCTCTAGATAAACAAACCAGCTGCATCACTATAAATGACATAAGATGGGGTTTTTGGTACCCTCAAATTACCATGGTGATAAAGTAGAAAAGGGTTTGTGAATGGTGGTCTTGGAGAGTGGGGCCTGGTGGCGACAATAGCACAAGTCATACAAAGATGCTCTGTGTTCCTCCATTAAGCCAACAATGTGCACCACAACACAAGCTCCACTGTGTCTATGTATAGGTTTAGATTCTGTTAGGGGTTAATGGTTACTGCTATTACTACTACTACTACTACTATGTCCATACCATGAATAGAAAGCATTGTATAGTATAGTACATGTTTATCATTAAAGAGCCCATATCACGCTGTTTCCTCATCACAAACAGACCTAGAGTTGTGTTTTGGTTCATTCACACATGTTTAACACACAAAACCTGCATATTTAGGCCTCTCTTAAACGAAAAAATACTCTGTTCCACCTTGTAATGTCATGTGGTAATACAGGAAGTGCTCCATACACTTTCATTAGAATCATTGGGATAATTTCAGTTCTGGAGTTTCCAATATCTACTGAACAAAAGGCAAAGTGTAGCTGTTAACGTGAAAATTACCACATCATGACATCACAAGGTGGAAGATTGGAGATGTAAACCTAAGCCTAATAATAAAGGATTACTCAAGCATGTGTGAATAAAACAGAACATAACTCTGGGTATGTTTTTGATGAGGTAAAAACATTCTAACATGGCTTAAAACTTAAAAGAAACTAACAAAATTTCAAGTCAGGACTGATTTAAAATAAACCAGCATTACTGTAGGGCCTATTAAGTTAAAAAAAAATTTTGGTCGAAACAGTGATGTTTTTATTCATTATGTCCTTTCGTCCACACTTAGCCAGCATTTCGGGTGGACAAAAACTGTGTTTTTTGAGAACGGGTTCCAGAGTGGAGAAATCTGAGAACGCCGGCGTTGCGTTGTTGTGTGGACAAGCAAACCACAGCTTTTGGAAAATGATGATGTTGCAACCCCGTTGCAGCCCTCGAACTAGCCTCCACAGTTAGTCTGTAAGGCCGTTGCCGAATGGGACAGGTGTAGCCTACGGAGCCCTGACAGTTTCGACTGCTCACTAGCGATCTTCCTCACAGTGGTCACGTGATGTTGCTGTGATGTGTCCAGTCAGCTGATTTAAACAATCATCACTGGGACAGAGGAAAACAAATACCTTTGCTGGATTAAAGAGGCAATCGAAATACAGAAACGTGCCCAGGGGACAACAAACCAGGACGAGGGTTTTTTTTTACTCTCACACACCTGGGATACTGTCCTGAGGAAGTTGGACTGCAGATGGAGCTGTAGCAGTAGGAAGACAGCACCAAAACCTGTTTAAATCAGCTGACCGGACACGTCACATCAACATCAGGTGACCACTCTGAGGAAGAGCACTAGTGAGCAGTCGAAACAGTCAGGTATAAAAACAAACTCATGGTCTAAAAAAAGAATCTGATAACATAAATTTTCTTGTTTGCAGATGAGAAAAACACTTTATAATTACATGCAGACAGCACACATCTGTCTCATTTTGACCCTAAGAGCTGCTTTTACTTTATATCTGTATGGGGCAAAACTAATTTTACTAGGAAATAGGGTACAGTCCCTTTAGGTTCTGTCCAGTGTATTTGCCATTTGCAGTATAAAACAGGAAAGACTCTCCACACTCCTCTTTGATTTTATGATTATTTATGTTTTGATTTGTTTGTATTGTGATTTTAATGTGTTTCTTATTATCTAAAGCACTTTGAATTGCTTTGTGTATGAATTGTGCTACACAAATCCACTTGCCTTGCCATAATACACTCTCTCCCATTGAAGGGCAAAATAAATTGACAATATTAAAGGCGCACTGTGCAGCTTTTTGGTTGGGGGTTTGTCACCTGCTTGTTTCTATGGATATCTCGTTGCTCTGCCTTGAATGTTCCACAGTGTGACGTTAAACAGCTCTACCTTATATTTATTCAATTACAGGTGGTTTTATAGCTCAAAAATACCTAGAAAAACAGGAATTCTGATGTGAGCAGGGTTGCCTCTCCACAGATCTGACCTTTAACTTAGTCCAGATTGGTAGATAGAAAGATTTAATGCCATACTGTTAAACATTCCAGACAAAGCAATAACATCTCCATGAAGAAACACATTTGAAAGAAGCCTCCACAAGAAAATAAAACAATGCACCTTTAATTGGATAATATTGTAAAACTGATAGATAAAACCAGAAATACTGATTGAGAACATGTAAGAAATTCCCCAGTAAAATCTTTCTGGACACAGCGCTTGGTTGAGACCTCCATCACGTCTGCGAGCTTTCATACTGCCCTTTTGTATAGCTCCTGTTCGCTCAGCTGGGCCAATGCAGCTGCACGGTCTCTCTCCGACAGACCGACCACCGTCTCCAAAAACAGCCCAATAAATGCTATTGTGCTCACCTGATTGATCTTTCACAAGCCCACAGAGGCCCAGACAGGCGCAGGGAGCCGGGGCGATGGCGAGGGGCGAGCGGGCGAGCGAACAAGCGCTCCAGTGTGCGGAGGGAGAGGGGAGAGAGAGGGCCCGGTGCAGGTGGTGTCGGGGGCACGTTGGGTTGGCTCGCTGGTACTCATCACATGCCAGCGCTGACATTTCCTGACTGTGGACATACACATGAAGGCATCCAAGCAACGGTCTGGCCCCTGAGGAGAATGAGAGGCAAAGGAAGGAGAGAATGAACAGAAGACAATTACTCTTAACGGCGATTCTATTAGTGTGTAGTCTGTGTATAATTTGTACTAACAATACGCAGAAGTCTTATATATTCAAGAAACTCAAGGTGGCTTCACAAAAAGGTGCATTATTCTTTCACAGTTTCAGTCACGCTCAGTGGTGACCAGTTAGAGCCATGAAGCAGTTGGGAAAGACTAATTTGCCTGTGACTTGGTGAATGAAGTGTCTTGCACAGTGACACAATGACAAAAAAAGGAATATGAAGCATAAACTTTGACCCCTGAGCCACTATTGTCCAAATCAGACCTGGACATTGTACAGCTCCCAGGCCACACACGGCACTTTGTCTGACTCTGACCGGCCTGTTTAAGATCATTTGGAATAACAACATGAACATATTTTATAATTTTACATCATACATGGACTAAAACTGCATTTCTTTTATTTTAGAGGAGTTTAGAGTTTCTAAATGACATTTTTTGTAAGGCCACCTCACTTTTTCATTGCTTAGTCATAACATAAACTCTTACCAGTCTTACCAGCAGAGGTGGGACCAAGTCATTGTTTTGCAAGTCTCAAGTAAGTCTCAAGTCTTTGACCCCAAGTCCAAGTCAAATCTCAAGTCAAATACAGGCAAGTATAAGTCGAGTCTCGAGTCACTGGCCCATAAGTCCAAGTCAAGTCCTGGTCATCTGCTTTGAGCTTCAAGTCATTTCAAGACTTTAAATCAAAAAAGTACCAAATATATTTTAGATTTTTGCAATTTATATGATTTTTAGGAAAATTTTACTTAAAAGTCATGGTACATTTATATATGAGTATTTATATAAGAGTTGTAGAAATGCAAATGTCTTGATAAGATCTAAGTGTGAATCATTATGATCAAACTAGAAGATTTCAAAGTGCTTAATAACTATTATTTTGTCATGTAGTCGCACATTAAATCAAATTTAACCCTCCTGCAGCCCTCAGTACATTTTTGTACCACTCAACTTTTCTTTTTTGTATAACCTTGGCAATATTGCATCAAATAGCAACAAAATTGACCAGTTTGCCAGTTTCTGTATATTGTAAAGTATTTTTAATTTCAATTTTAAAATAGTTTTCTTTCAAGATCACATTAATTGAACGATCTATAATCAAAATACTCACACCTGTGGTCCTTAGGTACATTTTTGTCCCATTGACTTCCATTCAAAATTGCTTTATTTACTGGTATAACTTTGCCAGTATATTTTCACTTTTTGATTTATTTTTCATTTTTTGATGTTGAAAACCCATCAAATGTTTTTGCTTTCAGTGTCTTTTTGAATTTTTCTATATATATATATTTTACTATGTATCTTCCATTACAATATTATATCAATAGAAAGACATTTGTACATATGAGTCCAGACTAAAGAACAGAGACAGATATTTGAGATTAAAATTATATGGGAGTATTCTAGAGAAGTCCCCAGCCTCTGATAATTCAAACACAAATTAAAATTACTTGAAAACATCAATTTTTTTTCATACACATAATTTGAGACTTTTGCTGTCAAAAATAGCATTTAAGGGGCTAGAATTTCAAACTAGTATTTAATATTTAATTTGCATGATTATCGCAGAAGTAAATAAAGACACTGATATACAAAAGTTGGACAAAAATCCGTACTGCATAAAAATATTGTAGTATTGTTTTCCAGTGTACATTTTTGTCACAAAGGAGCACAGGTGTGATTATTTTAGAGGGTGCACGAGAGTTAAATATTCAGAACATGTTGAAAAGTACCTGTTGAAGTAACTGAACTTACACTTGAGTATTACAGACTTCCCTAAGCATACGTGCCAAATGAGGATGACCTCATTTGCCACATGTACAGTTGAGGTCTGAGCTTCTGTTGGTGAAGTGTGGGGGGTCGTCTGGGCTGCTCCTGATTGAACATCATCACTGCCAGGAATACCTCAGGGCTGTTGCATTGTGGGAAATCGTTTGATGGTGTCTCTCCCTGTTTGTGTGTGGTTAGATCCGCAGCAGGCAGCAACAATTGTGAGATCTGGAGTGAAAAGGCCAAGAGGAGGTGTGAACCAAAATCCAGGAAAGCATGTGAGCACGGATCCGGCAGGGAGCATGTTTGGAAAGTATTATGAGGACATACCTGCTGCATGTCCAGGAAGGTTGGAAGATAAATTGCCTCCTACACATCCTCTTTGCAATTTGAATGATGTTAATAATAAATTAAACACATGGGATACTGTCAAATTATTTTCGGTTTGTATTGTTGTGTTTCCAGAAAAAATTAATCTGGAAATCCTAATGAGCACTTAGGGACAGGAGACGTACAGGACAGGACCTTGAAACGTGTCTAGGATGTGAAATCATGTTTTTTATAGAATTTTGATATTACTTTGATAACAGCGATATTTTAAGTGTTTACGGTAAAACCCCACACAAACCAGTAATTAATCAGAGCATCAGTGTAAGACTTTTCCAGATGGTGCAGTCCCACTGTTCCTCTTAAAACAATAATAATGACATAAATGGTTCAAAGGTTTCTACTGAAGGTAACTTTAGTGTGTTGAACTGTAATACCTTTGATACAGACTAGTGCAAGCAGCTAACAAATTTGCTGATCACAATTTGGCCCTTGTCAAACTTAATAAGCCCATGTTACGCTGTTTTCTGATCTGTGTTATAATGTTGTTTCTCATCGAAAAACATACATGACAGTTGTGTTATGTTTCATTCACACATGTTTAACACAAATCCTGCATATTTAGAGTTCAGAGTTCTTCACTCTGTTCCACCTTATGATGTCATGTGGTAATACAGGAAGTGATTCACTGTGTTTTTAAACTCCATATACCATCATTAGAATCATCTGGGTACTATTAGCCTTGGAATTGCCAATCTCTGCTGAACTAAAAGTAAATGGGAGCTGTTAACTTGAAAACTACTCCTCCATGACATCACAATGTAGAACAGAGTATTTTGAGCTTTGGAGATGTAGATGACAGACTAATAGGGGTGTAACAATAACTAAAATATGGTGATATTGTATCGTCAAAGTTCTCACAATAATATCGTGGACCATCACAATATATCGAATTACAAGTCTCTTTGCTTAAATTAAGAGTTATGGTGCAGCAATAGGCAGAGAACTACATAGACCATGATCCTTTGCTCCATTTCAGTGCAGACTACATGAAGAAATAACAGTTCTAAGCACTTTTAAGTCTTAGTTCTTTGTATTAAGTCTTGTCAAGGCATTTTAAGAAGAAAAAGTGAATATTTGCCTCCACAAAATAGTGCAATAAATATTGTACCGTGAGATGTATATTGTGAAAATATTGTACCAAGAGATGGTACGATATGGATATCATTACATCCCTAATCATGAGCCTCCCACCATATCGTGAGCTTTCCCACAATATTGCAATAATTATCGTACCGTGAGATTCATACCGTGACAATATCATATCATGGGACTTGGATATCGTTAGTAGCCAGGCTGGCGCCACCTAGTGCCTCCGCTCAATATCATTTCTTTCCAGTGTCTAGATCAGGAATCAGCATATACGACTTCTGGTTCGCAAAAACCCTGAAAGTGCGAGTTCGGTCATCAGCCATTCAGCGAAGAGCCATACATTGTGTTGGCAACGATTCCCGAGATCGAAGATTTAAAGCCGGAACAAAGAGAATGTTTGGTGAATTTTATTAAGGGGAAAGACGTTATTGCCCTTCTTCCTAGAGAATTTGGGAAAAGCTTAATATACCAGTTAGTCCTGTTAGTGGCACATTACATACATCACGACCAAATAGCAGCAATTGGTTAAAAAAAAAAAGTACCCACCTACTGTCGAGCGAATGAATCCTAATGCTGTGAGGTCAAACAGTTTCCACAAAGTGAAACTGTCTGATGAATCAGGCTAGTAAATGAAACAAAACAGAACTCCATGTATGTTTGATTAGATTAACATTCTAATGTGGCTAAAAGCTGACAAGAGTTGATTTTGAAAATATATAAGACTTAAATCATGATTAAACAATGACTGATTTGAAACTATGATTTGGGTTTAAAGCAGTAAAAGCGTCCATCACAAGTGTATTGCACAGGAGCACATATTTATTTCTATGACATTGCTTATTCTGTTCAATAACATGTTTTATGCACCTGACTCATTTGTTTCGATTTCAGCTTAAAGTCAAGTGAAATTGTTCCATAAATAGTCAGAAGTACAAAATCTGGTTAGTTGGTTGTCTTTTCTTACATCATAGTAATTCTGACTACAATTGCAGTCACAGTGGAATTTCATAAACATGTAACCTTTAATAAAACACCAAGAGATAAACAGAGAAATCCGAGCTGTTTCCATGTTGTGATTTGCTTACAGATCTGCCACAGTTTCAAAGGCTGCTGCCCTCTCATCTGAGCTGCTCTTAAACCAGTTTTTGTACACAGAGCCTGACACAGTGGGAACAATGTGAACCTGTCAGTACAAAGTGAACCTGATACTTGTCACAAACTGAAGACGAGCCAATGAGCAAACTGCCAACTGCCACCACACTTCAAAGCAGGGAAAGAAAAGGGATTTCAAAAGCTTACATTGTGCAATATTTTTTGATTTTTAAAGATCCTAGATTATGTAAAATGGACTCTTATGAGATTTTAGCTGTGTTATAATGTTGTTACCGTCTCAGAAACATACCCACTGTTTTGCTTCATTCGCACGTTGAGTAATGCTTTATTATTAGTCTGTCAAAATGCTCTGTTCCACCCTGTCATGTCATGCAGTGGTAGTTTTGAAGTTAACAGCTACAATTTACCTTTGGTTCAGTAGAGATTGGCAATTCCAATTTTTGTGGAAGTGTGTGGAGTTTAAAAACACTTTGAAGCACTGTCTTTATTGCCACATGATATTACAAAGAACAGAGTGTTTTCTGTTTGAGAGAAGAACTCGGCCTAAATATGCAGAATTTGTGAGTTAAACTTGTGCGAATGAAACAAAACACAACTCCAGGTATGATCAGAAAATAGTGTAACATATAGCCTGATTCATGACCAGGTTTCACTTCGTGGAAACTGTCTGACCTCACAGCATTAGGATTCATTCACTCGACGGTAGGGGGGTACTTTTTTTATTTAAACAATCGCTGCTATTTGGTCATGACTTATGTAATGCGCTGCTAACGGGGATAACTGGTATATTAAGCTTTTCCAAAATCCTGTAGGAAGAAGGACAATAACGTCTTTGCCCTTGATAAATTCACCAAACATTCTCTTTGTTCCGGCTTTAAATCTTTGATCTCGAGAATCGTTGCCAGGACAGAATGTATGACTCACACTTCCGGGGTTTTTGCAAACTGTCTAATGTATTCCAATTCCTGACCTAGTCTCTGGAGAGAAATTAAATTGAGCAGAGGCACGAAGTGGCACCGGCTCAGCTATGTAATATGGGCCCTTTAAATCTATTTTGACAGAGTTTTGCTTAATAACATGCACAGATCATAGCGACACAGTACGGTGTTGCCCTGGATTCGACATGGTTAAGGACCAGTAGGCTTGAATTGCTGCAGTGGAAAATAAAATGACAAAGGCACTTACAGTACAGGGAATTTATTTGTGTTCAGGCCACTTGCAAATCTTCATTAGCCCTGACAAAGACTTCAAGTAGAAATATAACATGTAACCACAGGGTCGACAGTCAGAGGAGAGTGCAAAGTTACAAGCTGCACAAACTCTTTTGGTCAGTCATCATTCTCCTATAGAGCCATAAACCTCTGGCACAGTCTCACACATGAAATCATATCATGGACAAATTATGAAAAGTTTACACGCTTGTTCAAACAACGGCTTTTAACCAAACAAACCTGCACACATTAAACTAACAAATTCAGCCACATGAACTGTATTTATGTATATGGATGTGTTGACTGAAACCTTGCTTTGTCGTGAATGGGAATAAACGTTCAGGTAGAAGTGCCATGTGTTAGATATTCAGTTCCTGCACTGTACTGAGGCCTGCCACTGCCCACTAATTCTTCAATATATAGGTATAATATGTATAATACTCCCTACAACAGAAGCATAGCCAGACTGGACTGCACTAGATTGGAAAGGACAACACTATCACAATGTCTTGAGGGCTGAACTCCTTTTTATTTAATTTCTACTGCAGAAATAGAACCACGAGCCTCCTAAACTTCATCTCTACTTCACCATGACAAGTGTATTGCACAGGGGCACACATCTGTATCTATGGCATTGCCTCATCTGTTCAATGATCTGTTGTTTGCACTTTCCTCATATGTTTCGATTTAGTCTTAAAGCAGGTTGAAATGGTGCCATAAATTGTCAGAAGTACAAAATCTGGTTAACTGGTTTTCTTTTCTTACATCATAGACATCACAGTAATTCTGACAACAATTGTACAATCATATCATGTAGAAATTATGAAATGCTTACAGCCTGACCAAACAATGGCCTTTAACCAAACAAACTGAGCTGTACATGTGTAAACAGTCTACGGATGTGGTGACTGAGATCGAACGGGACTAGTTTCACTTATTGATTGACTGCATGAATGATGGCATTAATATACATAGTGTTTTATTGGCATGTACACCATTCATGACATCATCCGGTGCAGGGACTGAAAATACAGGAAAATATTGAATTTCGTGATAACCTGGCAGAAACATTAAGGTAGTTCTGACTAAGCCTATCTGAAGATCTGAAAATGGGTCCCTAGGTGCAGTACTGGCACCAATCCAAACACTGAACAGTGGGTCAGATGCAATGGATTTGCAAATGTCATTATGGCACTATAATGTGTACTTTAGTCTTGTGCTGTCAAGTGATTAAAAAAAAAAGAGAGATTAATTAATTATGTTCTGTAATTAATTAATCGAATTAATCTCTTTTTTAAATTTCACTTAAAAAATTGCTGAGAAAAGCCTCAAAGTTTGTATAGAGGATTTTTTTTAAGGGAAGTTAAAAAAAGCGACAGTCCTTTTTCAAATGTTGTTCATGAGTGATACCACCTTCCTCCTCCACAGCTCCCTCAGTAGAAACACCTCCTTCTGCCTCTTTACTCTAGAAATCACGCTTGTTTACATCCAGTGCGCGTTCAGAATTACTGTTGAAGTGACCTGTCTAGAAATAATTTAGCAACCGACACGTCAGTTTTTAGACCCTTCGTCTGCTTCAGTCGCACCGTCGCTGGAAGGAATCTCCAAGAATCACCTCAGTTTGTCTTCGCTCCTTTTCTCCTTCTCTTCTTCTTTCTGTGACCTCAAAAATGGACTTTCTTTGGCAACGAACTGGTTGTTGATTCTCGTCCACCATCGTGACAAACTTTGTGCAAATTGCGAGGAAGCGACAGTTTGAAAAAGCCTCGAAGAACCGCTGCATAAACCATGTTATCCCCACGCATAGGGAATTTGATTGACAACCCAACAGCCAATAGATAAAGAGGGAGCCTTGTTTTCAATTGGCTGATGTTTATCTGGCCTCACTACGTCCACAGTTGATAGATTTTCATTCTTTTTTTTTTTTTTTGGTCATCATAGTTACAAGGCTGCTGCGTTTCTGTAATGGTATTTTAAACTTTTACTGACAGTTTGAAACTAAAAAAAAAAAAAAATCCTCCATACAACCTTTAACTTGAGGTATTTTCATTTGAATTAATTATTACATTATGTTCATACTATCATTAACGTTTTTATATAAGTATCATCATTTTTATTACTATTACTAATCTGAATAAATAAACTCAACTTTACAACATATAAACCATAACCACTCTAGAGCCACATCAGCCCCTTTGACTTTATAATGTGTTTAATGCAGCTTTGCTCAAGTCTCCCAGAAACGAAACTTAAAACCTCATGGCTAATTTGCATAAACTAAGTGGAGAAAAGAAAAAAAAAAAAAAAAACGCTCTTGCGCACTGATGCGGTTCAGCTTCTACTAAAGGACTCGACTCAGTGGAATAAGAGTGTTCTTTCTGTGACAGAGGGATGTTGATGTTGATGCTGAAGGTGAGTCTGTTCTGTGTCGCGATGTTTTCAGAGATCAGACGTGTGCAGGTTTATCGCAAATGTGGCGAGAATGGGAATGAAAATAAAACATTTTTGCGGGAGCGAGCAGAGCAGGACTGCACAGTGCGGGACTGTGTCCTAACAACACATAAAAACAGATTTTATAACAAGGCAACTTGCATACAGAAGCAGTAAAGTTAGAGATTAAAAATAAGATTAACGCGATTAAAAAACATAACGCTCTAAATATGACTGTAATTAATTAATCGCAGTCTAAAAACAACATTACATTATTATTACTACATAAAGCATGTTTTGCAGTGAAGCTAATTTGAGGGGCCTATGTCATCAGAGGTATAATACTCCCTACAACAGCATTGAGCATTGAAATTGCCAGAATGAGTCTAGTGTCATTTGAAAGATCAATTACTACAACCAACAGTATTTCTCTATGCAATTACTACAAGCTTCACCAATTTGCAGATAAGGTCACATGTTGATAAAAATGTGAATAAAACACATTACTACAATTTAAAAAATGCTAAAGTCCAACACCCACTTCCCTATTAAAAAGATAAATGCATTTTCCAAACTATAATTCTTCATAATCTCTTCATAATTCATTCCACTATAGGCCCATGTGGCAGTTCAATGCTATAGCTGAATGTATTGTAATAGTATATAGTACATGTGAGCTTGGTCAGCACAGTGATAAGTACTGACACAGACTGAGGGGAGACATTTTAGGTCCCGAGCAGCTGTGGAGTGAACTCAAAGTGCTTATTGATCACACTGCGCCGGTCTGATGGATGCCTCAAATGTTATTATAGCCTCTGCTGTGCTAGTTATGGAGACAGAGTGGTCAAAGTGTAAGAGACAGGAGGGAGTAGACGCTCTGAAAATCCAATGCACAATAAAACATTACAGGAGGAAATTACAGGGCGTTTTTTTGTGTTTTTCTCCTTCTTAATGCTGATAATGAGGATGGTGACTCATAAGCAAGATGTTGGATTAAAGAAGGACTTAGTTGAACTTGGAAAAAGTTATCTACCGCTGAATGTTTAAAGGTTCTATAATTGACTCTTGTGAGCTTTAAGACGTGTTATAATGTTGTTACCTCAGATCTGAAGTTGTGTTTTGTTTCATCCACACATTTCTTTATTGAACTTATTTTTATTAAATCATTTTGGTGCAAGCCACATAATTACGAGCAGTAAAAATGCAATACAAGTTAAATGACAATAAAGTTACAGTGTAGATACAGTCATAAACATTGTCTCCTCATTTATCATTCATAATATGCACTACACACACACTACAACATAACTGAAACAATCCTGCAAAAGATAGTCATCCATTTGAAGTATAGGCCTGAATTGAAGACCATTTGTCCATGAATAAATCTGTCTTCATTTGTAACCTTGCAGTTATTTGCTCCATAATATATACATCCTTTATTTAATTTTTCCACTGGGTAATTGTGGGGGGCAGCGGTCTGAGCCAGGAGACCATTTTTTTGGCAATTAAGAGTAAAATTTTCAGCAAATGAAAATGACTATTTGCTCTTAAGTCATTTGGAAAAATTCCCAACAGCACAATACATGGCTCTAATATAAGTTTGATCCCCAAACAGTTTCAATTTCCATCCACACGTTTCAGTAAATCTTTCATTTGCATCTGTCTGCATCTCCAAAGCTCGAAATGCTCAGCTCCACCTTGTGATTTCATGAAGTGGTAGTTTTCACGATAACAGCTACCTTTTGTTTACCTAGAGATTGGCAATTCCAAGTCTTAAATTATCCATTTCTAGGTGCGTTGAAGGTGTGTGTCGTTTTAAAACACAGTGGAGCACTTCCTGTATTACCACATGACATCACAAAGCGGACAGTTTTATGTTTGAGAGAAGAACTTTGCCTAAATATTCACAACTCCAGTTATGTTTGTGATGAGGAAACAACATGATAAAATAGTAAAGGTGTAATGATATCCAAGTCTCACGATACGATATCATCACGTTATGAACCTCACATTACGATATTTAAAAAGCTCATGATATGGTGGAGAGGCTCACGATTCGGGATGTGACAATATCCAAATCTCTCTGTACGATATTTTCACGATATACATCTCACGGTACGATATTTATTGTGATATTTTGTGGAGGCTAAACAGCTAAAACTATTAAAATGCTACTTTTTCCTCTTAAAATGCCTTGACAAGACTTAATCCAAAGAACTAAGACTTAAAAGTGCTTAGAACTCTTATTTCTTCTTGTAGTCTGCACTGATATGGAGCAAAGGATCATGGTCTATGTAGTTCCCTCTGTCTTTTTTTGCTATTTTTGTGCTATTGCTGCACCGTAACTCTTAATTTAAGCAAAGAGACTTGTGATTCAATATATTATTACATGATATTATTATGAGAACATTGATACTTTGAACTATTGTTACATCCCTATAAAATGGATCAGAAAATAGCGTAACGTGGGCCCTTTAAAGCTACAGTTGTCATTAGATTGGTTGACCCACTCCGGCTGCATTCTCAAACTACACCACTAGATGCTTTCTGTGTTACTGCTGTCTGAGAGTGTGCCAGCTTTGGCCAGACAGAAGAAGACCAGAGACCACAGGAGAATCTGAACCAGGTAAGGGGAAGGAGGGGGGCAGGTTTCACATTACAACAAATTGAATAATCTTACAAATGGTAGCTTTAAGGGCAGAGTCCGTGAACATGTAATAAATGAAAAAAATAACGAATCGATTCATTTTTCATACATTGGCGTCCATGTTCTTGTCTCTTCTTGCCAGCTGGTGATTCATAAACACAGTACTCTATAGATTTAGGTGGAAGGATGAGTAATAAAACAGAAAATGCAATCCAATCCAAAACTACTAACAGAATTACCGAAAACAGTATAGTCAGATTCTAGTGAAATTTCCTTGGAATAACAAAACGTATGAACTATACATATTTATACATTTACCCAGATTTCCAACTGTTTGTTTTAAAACGCTTTACTATTTTAATATGATGAACTGTAAAGTATCGGCTGTGCTCTGTTAACCTCTCTGGCTCAATTTTACAAGATAGTCTGACAAAAACAAAAGCAGTTAGACAATTCGTCACATCATCAAACTGCCACTTTGCATTGCTCGGAACACATTCTTTCGAAACATGTTTTCTTAACATTGAATACATTGGAGACATTCTATTTCCAAGGAAGGCCCCTCTTGCTATACCAACAGTCATATGTTGAATAAGAATGAGCTGAATTAGACCGAAGTTCATATACCGACCCATATTTTAAAAGTCACAAATCTTTGCGGCCCAAGTCCATAGACATTATTCGTAAATCACAAAATAAAAGTGGATTTGACCATTATTGAACATTAATGAGGATATTTTATTGTTGCCTGAGTGATCGTGTCTCTGAACAATTAATATTAATCAAGTTTTGAACAATGAAAAACATTGAAGCAGTCACTGAAGCAGCAATAAAAGGATCCATAAGTTGCCTATTTGGACATTAAATGTAGTCCATTTCTTTTCTTTTCAACATTCAATTGAAGTAGCAATATTGGAACAAAATAGTCAATAAAACTATTACAAAAAGATTAGAAATTATACAAAACATGTCTTTACAGTTGAACATTTCTAATGAGATAGGTGGGCACGTCTGCGTGTTTGTAGCGTGTTTGAGTCTGGGCTGCAGGAGGAGAGTGCACCAGCAGATCAGGTGCTGTTTCTGTGCTTTGTTTTTTATTTTTGTGAGCACAGAAAATCCAAATTCACACATATATGTAGTGAAAGGAATAAGCATAGAAATACTGGCCCTACTGAGGATAGGATATTCTGATGAAATGCTCATCCAGAATGATGATAAGGTCACAGATCCATGTATACAACTGTATCTTGCAGACCTACATGCAGATCATGACAAGGCAACCCAAAAAAAATCTCTTGCTACCCACCTGAGGGTCGAGACCCAGTCTTTGGGAAACAATGGACTAGATCAATAGGTCACTTCTACTACTACCACATTCTATCACAGCTATTGACTAGAGCTATGAATCAAATGCCAAAAACTTGACATTTGTTGCCAGATGTGCAAAACGCCCATAGATACACTTGCAAAAACAATGTAAAAAGTTTTTAAAAAAGAGCCATCATGAACAACCCAATACACTGTGGTACATACTTCTATTACACTACAGGGTCAGAATAGTTTTGAGCAAGATAAACATTATATTTAGCATCAAGTCGTTAAACATTATAGGCCTAAAGGGCTCATACTACGGTATTTTCTCTATGTTATGTTAGACTGAATTCTTATTGTTATGTGGTAATACAGGAAGTGCTCCACTGTGTTCAGCCCTGGAATTGCCAATCTTTACTGAACTAAAGGAAAAAGGAGCTGTTAACTTGAAAACTACAGCTTCATGACATTGCAAGGTGGAACAGAGCATTTTGAGCTTTGGAGATATAGACAGACGAGTGATAAAGGATTACTCAGACATTTGTGAATGAAACAAAACATAACTCCACATTTGCTTTTGAGGCGGTAACAACATTCTAACATGTCTTAAAGCTCGCAACAGTTAGTTTTGTGTAATATAGGACCTTTAAAGATTACAACTGAATAATCTGAGAATATGTGACTCCACAATTTCAAGCATCATTGACCTAAATAAAGATAAGATAGGCTGTAGCTGTTGCTAATATCCACGTTTGTGTCTTTAAGTTGAAAATAAAAAACTTTCAAGAACAACCGAGTGAGATTTATTAGGCTGACAGCTCTGTACAATGTCTGACACTGCCTTGTATCCACATTTGACCCACGCTTGAGCTTGTCCTGAGCTGCAACATTAGACCTGCGCCTCAATCTAAACGTGCATCTAAATGTCATTAAAGCAGGAAACACATGTGGACTATCACCTGTTTTGGAAATCAAAATGGATCTAAACAGAGGAAGAAAGCCATGTGTGGCCCATCTCAGACAGTGTAGCGCCTAAAAATCTCCTCTATAATCTGGTTACTTCAGTTCAACTTTATTTCCTGTGTCATTTAACACAGAGAGTATCCACATTACTTGTTGGTATAATGTAAGTAGTTTTGTAAGTAGTTTTGTTTGACAAAAAGTTAGGTTGTTAAGAGCAGAGTGGCTAAAACCACAAGAATGTATTGCTCTCCTGAACGTATCTAGCCAACGTCAGATTACGCGTGGATAAAAAAAAGTGTGCCTTTCTTTTAAACCTTCGTGTCGCCTTGTAAACGTGGCCAGCTTTAACCATGCAACCACGTAAACAAACTTTGAGTGCGTCTGGGCAGGAAAAGAAAAACATGACAGGACGTTCGTGCCAGGGCAAGTTTTTATGAATGGAAGTTTTTTTCCTCCCTCCCCAACTTTCCCTCTCTCCCTTTTTGTGAATGAAAAACAACTAGAAAATCCAGTATAAAACAGGCGCAGGGCGATTGGTTACTGCGTCGCTAACCTCCGCCCACTGTTGCTAAGATTCAGGATGTGGCGCTTCTGATTGGCCCAGAGAGTGAGAGCCAGACTTCATTCATAAGTCTGTGTATTCACGGGGACAAAGGCAACGAAATTCGAGCCCTTGAAAGAGGAAATCATCCAATCACGGGGCTTCACTGGCGCAAGATTGAGAAGAACGAGTTGGAATAACATCCCAAAGCAACATTGTGCATTAAACCAACATGGTGGTGGTCAAAGAAAGTATTCTAACTCCCAAACATTCCAGTCAAAACGTAAACCAAAAGCGTAACGTATCAGTTAAGGTACGTTCAACATCTGGTTTTGGTCAAGTTCTGTACAGTAAGCAATTCCCTTCATGCTTACAAAGTGGGCAGACGTGGCATTATGTAAAATGGCGTTTGGACAAGGCACGCCAATGTATGCGTAAAAGCAACATATTTTGGTTACGCGCCGATTTAACCAAGATATTTTGAAGATATTTTGCAAGTTTGTGAGGTAAACCACAGCCATACTTTGCAGTCTTATCTGTGCCCTGATAACTACCCCTAACTCTCCAACTTTCCCTCTTGCAATAACCACCCTAACCTTGCGCGTAACGTACAACTCTAAAACAAAAACAAGTCCCTATCCATCAGAAAGGAAAGGGAATACGAAAAGAGACTTGTGTGGATCGCTTGCAGCCCGCTGGGTAATCACTCGCCATCACTTCCCTTCTCGGCATTTTTTGTGAATGGGGCTCATTATGCATGCAGCCTCCACGCAGCCCATTCAAGAGCGGCGCTGCGTCTCTTCAGTGGCGTTGGTGTGTGCGCGCGGTGCAAGGCGGACTTTGCGTGGACTGGTCTTTAACTCAACAGCAGCCTAAATGACCACGAACGGCTAACGGGATGGATTATAAGATGGATGGATATTTGGACCAACAAGTGCCTTTTACTTTAGCAAATGTGCGTATATAATTTCAATGTTTTTTACGCGCTAAATATGTATTACGCGTTGCTTTCCTCCGCGCAGTTAGACTCATTCGCGTGTGCACAGAAACATATGAACTGTTTTGCTAATTTTACAGTGAAATGTGAAGTTTGCACGGTAAATGTAGCGCTAAAACAAATGCATTTACCGTGAAGTTTCTTACAGAGCTAACGGAGTCCGGAGTGTGCCAAATGGTCACTTTATCGCGGACAAACGCACATTGTTTTTCTAAGTCTGCCTCCACAAATATGTTGATTTCCGACTAGCTTGTTTACAATGCATACTGCTAACATTTCAAGAAACCTTTAGCAACATGACGTGACGCTAACGTGCTCGTTCAACTTTGCTAAAAACGTGTATTCAGCGCTGTTGTTTTGACTTCTTGACGCACGCCATGCCTTAATAGACTTCTCACTTTTTCTCTCTCTTAACATGTATGCGTTTTGCAGAAGTCGCAAGGAAATGGACCCCTAAATAGACTGTTGATGGCAGCGAAAAGGAAATACATGGACACAGAATTACCCCCTCAGGAATCCGAAGGTACAGTCAAAAGTCATCCCGTGGCCTCATTAACTGACATGTTAACCGTGCGCCATGTAACACACAACCGCATGCATGTAGATTTTCACCTGTAAAAGTTTAAATATTACATGAACCCTCAGCTCATTTGACTCTTTTTTTTTTCTTCTTCTTCTTTCTCATGTCCAAACAGACCTCTTCCAGGATTTAAGCCAACTCCAGGAGACGTGGCTCACAGAAGGTTAGACATTTTTTAAAGATTTCTTGCTGACCTGCTTTTAAAATTACATCTATAATTGAAAAGATAGAGCGTGCCATTCAACAGCTTTTTGGGTTTTTTGGCATCAGATCATAAATTGGATGTTTTGAGTTTTGGATTGCAGATATTAAAATTGTTGGACCAAATAGGTGATTTGCTTCTTTACCAATGTGAGATAGGAAGTTTCTCATTGGGAAAAAAAAGCATTTAACTCCAAACTATAAGACTGAACCCAGATCTGATCAGTATTTGAATTTGAATTTTCAATGTATTTGTTTGGAGGATAAGCCCTTTGAGGTTTCTTGCCATCTTATTTTCAAGGGGGTCCACAAAAGACACATACAGTAGGATACATAAATTCAAATAAACATCAAAACAACAAAACCAACACAACCACACACACACACTCACACACACTTGACTCTTTGACACATAACAAATCAAATCTGAACAAAAAAACTAAGACAGAGTTAAAATATAGTCACAAAATTCAACTAAATGATCCAAAACTATTACAAGGGTTATGTAAATCCTGAACCAGAGCATTTTTAAATGAAAGGACAGAAGTTAATGCACAAATTGATGAGGGAAATTTGATCCAATCAGAAGGAGCTTTATATTTAAATGAGTGTTTTCCTATTTGTTTTTTTGACTCTTGGGACAACAAAAAAGTAAAAAAAAAATTCCCAAAGTGCTTTACGCTGAAATAGTGGTGTGGTAGAAGTCTAAATCTATGAAGTCATGACATTGGATTTTGTTTTGCGATTGTGGTGTACAGTGTCGCAGGTTAGGATTTAAAATATTGTCTTTTGGAAATGTGAAATGTACCTGTAAAGAGCAGAGGTAAAATAGTGTCAGTTTGAGTAAGGTTCGAAAGAAAAATGAAATAAATATGAAGGTCCTTGCAGTAGTGCTTTGTAACTGATAAGATAATAAACTCAAGTTCATATGGATTGCCTTTTTTAATATTATCTAATTGAAACACTGAAATCTGGCAAGTGGCTTGTGTAATTGTAAAGCAAAAAGCATGTACATTTCTATTGCATTTACCTCCAAAACTTAAGTGTTGCTCTTAACTGTTTTTTACTGCATTTCCTCTATTACTCCCATGTTTATACTCAACCTCTATCCAAGTTCATAATGTACAGTAACCATAAAAACACAAAGTAGTTTACACACACACACACAGACACGCACAGAGGCTCATTATTCTCTTGTGCGTGCCCTATTTTGGCCATGTTGCGGTGCGTGCCAGTCCGGAGCCAAACCAAACAAACACGCAATCCAGCCCGTGTCACTCAAAGGAGCAGAGCAGTGGAAGAGGGGCAGAGTCACAGGCGATCGTCAGCCACAGACTCAATAAGAGCAGTGATGACGTGAGATCTAATGGAGGAATTACACTGTGGGACGCGGGGCTGAAATCAACACATGTCCAGTGTCATTATCAAGTCTGTGTGAAGTGGAGAAGGCAGAGGTGTAGTAGTGTTTGGGAGTTTGGGGTATGAGTGGTAAGATTTTTTGGCACGATGTGAAATTTTGTGGTTTACAAATTAATAGTTTTGCATTGTACTGGCAACACAATACACTTGGATCTAGAAATGTAACAGTTTTAATGTGATTCAGTATCAGTAGTTGTGGTTAAGATCCAGTTTAGATTTGTCTGACTTCTGAATTTGTGTATTCCTGATTGAGCATTGCTTTAGTTCAGGTTAAAAACATTTCCTAGAGTTTATCAAGCTGAAAGTAATGATTATTTTAGTAGACGGCTAGCCAGTGATGACTAGTCAAATGATTCAATCTGTTTTGATTTCAACAATACATTTATGATGCCTGAAGACTTGTAGAGAATGCTTAAGTAGAGTGGATGAAAATCACAAATACTTATTGTTTTTTTGCCATTTTGATTTAATATTAGAGCTGTTTTTGTTCTAAAATATATTTTGCAATGTGTTTATGAGGCCATACAGTTTACAGTCCTCTACAGTCAATGATTATTTTAGTAGTTTAGTCTTGTTTTGTAAGATTAGATTTTGACAGAGATCAAAATCTTGGCATAGCTGGTTTAGTCTTGATAGTTTTGTTTTTATTTTGTCTTCAATATTGTGAAAGGTTAGTCTGATTCATCAGCCAGTTTCACTTTGTGGAAACCGTTTGACCTCACAGCATTATGATTCGTTCGCTTGACAGTAGGCGGGTACTTTTTTTATTTAACCAATCGCTGCTATTTGGTCGTGATGTATGTAATGCGCTGCCACAGGGCTTAACTGATATATTCAGCTTTTCCCAAATCCTGTAGGATGAAGGGCAATCACGTCTTTCCGCTTGATCAAATTCACCAAACATTCCCTTTGTTCCAGCTTTAAATCCTCGATCTCGGGAATCGTTTCCAATGCAGAATATATGGGTCTTCGCTGATTGGCTGGTGCCCGAACTCGCAATTCTGGGGTTCTCTCAAAACCGTCTAGTGTATTCTGATTCTGATTCTGACCTAGTCGCTGGAGAGAAATGAAACTGAGTGGAGGCACTAGGGGGCGCCAACTTGACTAGTGAAAAGTTGTGAAAAGAACAATTTCTAATCACATTCTATTGTCACTGTTTCACTGGACTTGACTGTGTTTCTCAAAATGCGGTCCCGTCTTCTCTGTGAAGTGGTACTGCTGTAGTCTTGCATAATATTTTGATTTTTATGCCAGATGCCCTCCCTGACACAACCCACTCCATTTATCTTGGCTTGGAACCACAGCACATCAACAAACGTTTGGTGTCTCCTCTGGAACACAGTTGAGAAGTATATTGAAAAACACCAGTGTCTCTATAGACTTATAAAACGACTTCATTTTTGTTTTAGGGTTCGGCAAAATAAACTCCAGCCTAAACCACTTCAGTGTGTAATATGACTGAAGTGTTATGCGTCATGTTTGTGTGATTCATGAATCATTGTAACATGATTAATGATTATTGCCATTGACTGGAGAAAATAAACTAACTAACTTAAAGGTGCAGTGCGCAACTTTTGTGGTTGAGGTCACACCACTACATGTTATTACTGTGGTTAGGGTTAGGGTTACCAGGAATGTTCCACACTATGGCATTAAACTTAGCTATCAAATATTTATTCAGTTACATGTGTTTTTATTGCGCAAAAATACAGGAAAAAAAGGATGGGCTTGCCTCTTCAAAGACCTGACCCTTAACTTGACCTGGTGGCGTTCCTGTCTTCAAAACAAGCAGGAAACAGACTCTCCACCAGAAAAGTTGCACAATGCACCTTTAACTTAGGGTTTTCTTGGGAGTTTTTTTTGTACTTTGCCTCATGTGTGTTACAGTAAAATTCAATAAGACAACAGTGAATATGATTTAATGACAAAACTGGTGCAGATACATTTAACAGGGTTTGATTTATAGCACAAAAATTAATGAACTAACTTAACTTTTTAACATTTTTCTTTGTTTATTTTTCAACTTTGCCTCATGTGTGTTACTGTAGATTACGATAAGAAAACGGTGAATATGATTTAATGACTAAACTGAAGCATATACATTTAATAAGATTTGATTTATAGCACAAAAATGTATGAACTAACTTCACTTTTTAACATTTTTCTTTGTTTAATTTTCAACTTTGCCTCACGTGTGTTACTGTAGAGTATGATAAGAAAACAGTGAATATGATTTAATGACTAAACTGGAGCTTATACATTTAAAAAGGTTTGATTTGTAGGCACAAAAATAAACTAACTTAACTTTTTAACATTTTTCTTTGTTTAATTTTCAACTTTGCCTCATTTGTGCTATAGTAGAGTACAATTAAACAATAGTGAATATGATCCAATGACTCTGTTGATGCTACGTTTTAAAGTTTTCAGGCACAAAAATAAACTAACTTAACCGTTTAATGTTTTTCTTAGTTTCATTTTCCACTTTGCCTCACGTGTTACAGTACAGAGCAGAGTACAGTAAGCCCACAGTGAATATGATCCGATGACTAGGCTGCTGCAGATACATTTTAAAGGGCTTGGTTTATAGGCGCTCTGCTGTATCCATGTCAGATTTCTCACCTCTTTTCTAATGCGCCATGAAAAAACCAGCCAGTTGACTTCACACCAGCGTCAAAGACTGAAGCCCATAAAACCAAACAATGGGAGAAGCAGCAGAAGCACATTTGAATTGACACTTTTGGCCACCCTCAGAGACACTCGCTCCTGTTGAAATACTCGTGCTGACGGGAAAATGGTAGAGACGTTTTGCGGTTCCTATTGTGTTGTTGTGTCGGGTCTTTGATTATCAAAATGAGTGGAGTGGATTTAGAAAGAAGAGAATGAAGTTACAGTTTGAAATGTGAAAGCTAGACTAGAATTTTGACAAAACTGAAAATGTCTCTTATAACCTAGAGTGTAATGAGTCTTAAAATGGCTAAACAATAAAAAAATCAACATAGGCAGTGAAAAAACTCAGTTCAGCTATTTTATTTGATAGAATTTATTAGAATTTATTAAGCGTTACTTTTAAGTCTAGTACGTTAGGTGCACTAGGTAACTTTTTTGGTAGAGGGTCAACCAATTGCTTGTCTCAGTGGAGTAGTTATTCTTAGTTTGGAGTATTTCACAGTATTTCACGCTATTAAATCTGGCTTTTATTAATTAAATTAGAGTCGATTCTTTTAAGTCTTGTTTAAAAACACATTTTTACTCACTGATTTTTAACACGGTGTGAGAATTTTATGGTCCTCTGATTGTTTTTTCTATTTGTTATTTGGTAATTTTTGTATATTTTATGTTTTTTATTCACTTGCTAATGTATTTATTTTATGCTTTACTTTATTTACTGTGTTAATTTTTATTGTGCCTATTCTGTGCAGCACTTTGGAGACTTTGTGTTAGTAAAATGTAATCTGATTCATGAGGCGGTTTCACTTCGTGGAAACCGTCTGACCTTGCAGCATTAGGATTCGTTCACTCGACGGTAGGCAGGTACTTTTTAAATTTGTTTTTTTAACCAATCGCTGCTATTTGGTTGTGACGTATGTAAAGCGCCAGATCCCGTAGGAAGAAGGGCAATAACGTCTTTCCCATTGATAAAATTCACCAAACATTCTCTTTGTTCCGGCTTTAAATCCTCGATCTCGGGAATCGTTGCCAACACAGAATATACGGCTCTTCTCTGATTGGCTGGTGCCCAAACTCACATTTCCAGGGTTTTTGCGAACCGTCTAGAGTATTCTGATTCCTGACCTAGTGGCTGGAGAGAAATGAAATTGAGCGGAGGCACAAGGTGGCACCAGACTGGCAAGGTAAAATGTGCAATACAAATAAAGTTGGATTGGATAGAGAAAAAAAAATATTTGGAAAACATGCTTGTGATGTGAATGGGTTGCTTCTCCACAGATCTGACCTACAACTTGGCTTATCTCCACAGAAATATAGATACTTTTAAACATTTCTAGAGCATTCCAGGCAAAGCAATAACATTTCCATGGAGACAAGCAGGTGGTAGAAAAGTTACATAGCTCGCCTTTAAGATTATATATTTCACACCTTATAATTTTGTGTTTAGGATATTGCAACAAGTCAAACATGACCAAAAGAAAGATATGTAAACGATATCAAAGTTAATGTAGCTTTAAGTAGGGGCTTGCTAAGACCCTCTCCTTTCCTGTTGCATTAATGAAAGACCTCCTGATGACTGAGCGAGCTTGTGAAGGATTCATGTAGTAAAACGTTGTAATGGGGGGATGTGTTTTTTCCTCTTTCTTTGCATCTATAAGCAGAGCGGAAGGCCAGAGGAGTGAATGGCAGCCGCTCAGAGCTTGTCATGTCTTGTCTAGTGGCTTATAAGTCTTTTGGCGGGTTCAGACTCCGCCCCCCCCCGTCTCCCACTGAGAGTAAAAAAAGGAAAAGTCATCCGAGGTGCCTGGAAGTGAAGTGCACTCGCTGGCTTCGTGTGCCGACTTGTGTTCGAAAACCCGAGCAGAGGTTCCAGGAAAAAGCTGTGAGAAATATATATACGTAATGAGTAAAAGTCTGAAGGTTTGCCGCAAAATATTACAAGTTAAGAGCTCAAAATTCTCATGAACACTACAAAAATAGAGGAACATTGTAAAAAGTTGAGTATTTTTTATATAGTACAAATGTAACCTAAATTTCTAATAATATTACTACATGTTGCCTTTTTCTGACTTTGCATAACTTGTTAGATTTTTTACTTTCTGTTTTGTAAAGTTTTCCAAAATGGCTGCTTTTGTGATTTTGAGCTATACAAAAATGTATTAAACTGAAGTACTACTACTACTACTACTACTACTATTACTACTACTACTACTTTACGAAGAAGCACTAATACATTTCTATTAGGGGTGTAACGATATCCAAGTCTCACGGTATGAACCTCACCGTATGATATTTATTGCGATATGGTGGGAAAGCTCACGATATTTCGATATTATACATAATAACAAGACAGACATTATAAAATGTTTTGATCAGTCATTTGGTACATTTATTGTCATATTCTAGGGATGTAACAATATCCAAATCTCACAGTACGATATTATCATGATATACATCTCACGGTACGATATTTATTGCGATATTTTTGGGGTTGATATAATTGTAGATGGGACACTTTTTTGCTTTTAAAATACCTTGACAAGATTTTGGTGTGAATTATTTCCATTACAATCCCAAGAATTCAAGTTAAAAACATATTTCTTCATGCTGTTTGCAGTGAAATGAATCATGGGATATGTAGTTCCCGATGTTTATAAGCTGTTGCGATATTACTGTGAGGCTTTTGACGATACGATATCACAATATTTCGGTTATTGTTACATCCCTAATTTCTATATATAGAGGGTCAGAAATCTGCTTGTCTCCATGGAGATGTTATTGCTGTCCCTGCATAGATAACTGCAATACCATACTCTAGTAAAAAAGCTACACAGTCTAGCTTTAAGACAGAGAGTCCCACAGCATTTATCAATTTGCTTTGTTTTTGTTACTATTTGTAAGTTTTTGTTTTGGTGTTTCAAATCATAAATCTTTGGAAAGTCTTGTAAGGAAGCAACTATCATGAAAAAAGTAAACTTATTTTTTATACAGTGTATCCGGAAAAATAACCACCAATAACTCTGTGTTTAGTGCTATCATCCGAGGTGCTCTGTTTTGTTGAAAGATAGAAACAGATTGATTGTCACATCTCCAGATCTTTTGTATTGGCCTCTGCTGTGCGTCGCTCTTACGCAACTGCTTGACTTCCCCCCTCTGGCCCAAAGGCACAAAGTTAAAAAGCCTTAATATTATTAGCGTATAGTAAGTGACAGGATGTGCACATATTACATAAGGAATCAATGAGGTTTATCTGAACATGCTCCGTTATCCGGTTTCCTCAGTGCAGGAAACAGGACGGGGACCGTGCAGAGAATGCGGATTCCTTGATTTCATTTTATTTTATTTTTATATACAGACTTTTATTTTTTGGTAGCTGGGGTCTGGAGAGTGGACTGGGACAGTGAGGGAGAGGAGAGGGCATTAGGGTCGATGGCTGGGTCAGAAATTCATTATTGTGGTTGAAATAGAGTTTAGGGTCAGAGAAAATAGTGCAAGAACGGCGATACTGAAGTTGCTGAGAGAAGGAAAAAATGTGAAGTTCATTTTGGTTGGTAACAAAAGTATTTATTCTTACCTTAATGTAAACCAAGATGTAGGTGAGGTCAGTCTTGTAGTAATTTTTGACACGTAAAGTTGAACTATGTAACTTCTCTGGTGCTTCTTTGCTTAATTGCCTGATTCATCAACCAGTTTCACTTTGTGGAAACCGTCTGACCTTGCAGCATTAGAATTTGTTCCCTCGACGGTAGGCGGGTACTTTTTTATTTAACCAATCGCTGCTATTTGGTCGTGACGTATGTAATGCACCGCTTACGAGGCTAACTGGTATATTAAGCTTTTCCCAAATCCCATAGGAAGAAGGGCAATAACGTCTTTCCCCTTGATAAAATTCACCAAACTTTCTCTTTGTTCTGGCTTTAAATCCTTGATCTTGAGAATCGTTGCCAACACAGAATGTCTGGCTCTTCGCTGATTGGCTGGTGCCCGAACTCGCACTTCTGGGGTTCTTGCAAACCGTCTAGTGTATTCTGAGTCTTGACCTAGTTGCTGGAGAGAAATTAAATTGAGTTTCACAATATGGCATTAAACTTAATTTTGCATTTACTCTATTACAACTGTTTTTCTCACATAGAAAAAACCTTGAAAACCCTGCACTGTTGTTGTTAAGAATGGGCTCGCCTCTCCACAGATCTGACCTATAATCTTTGTCTGGTTGTGTCACCTGCTAGTTTTTATGGCGATACACGTTTAATGCCATGCTGTGTAACATTCCAGTCTATTTATAAAGCGGACTAGTGTGCTTACAGTTTCACTCTAATTCACAGTTGCGCAAAAATTTCCGCCAAGAAAGTTGCCCAATGTAAATTTTCAAGAATACAAAAAGCCACCAATATGATTTCAAATAAACGAGTTGTTGAAAAAAAACTTACTGCATATTTAAAAATGAATCTACTGAAATAATTGACTCCTAACCTCAACCATTGATTTACAAATACACAAAACCACAGATACAAAGCGCTTTAAATGGACTTTCTCTTCAAATTTCGGTTGCCATTTTGTTTGTGTTACTCATTGCATAACCTAGATTGGAGTCATAATATTTAACGAGCGGCATTAGTTTTTCCCCCACCAATTTACCATGACGTAAGTGTGATCTTGTTCAACGGAAACACTTTAAAACCCTTAAAAACAAACCTGTATCTTGGCTCCTTTCCACGTGTAACACTGGGTTTATATTTGGACTATTTTATCCTTGCGACCTCCTGTATATAGCTGACAGATATATTTATTGACTGATATTGATTGATTACTATTTTTCTGTATTTTTGTACATAAACATTCATATAATTATATGGCTTATTTGACACCAGCCTCTGGTTTCTTTTGCTGATTATTCAGAATGTATTTTTACAATTTATGTTTTTGCCCTTTGTTATTAGAATCCATGGATCAATAAATCAGTCAATCTTGATTTGATTCAACTTGACAAGTAAAATTGTCTACCATTAATTCATTAATCATTGCATTTTATATAGTGCATTTCAAGATGTCTAAAGCGCTTTACAGTTCATTATTCATTCACTCAACACTCAGGACCCATGTTTTGTTGCGAGGTCAGACAGTTTCCACAAAGTGAAACTGGCTGATGAATCAAGCTAGGAATGTTCCAGAGTGTGACATTAAATAGCTCTACTTTATATTTATTCTATTATTGTAGCTCAAAAATACCTAGAAAAACAGACATTCTGACTGTGAGCGGGCTTGCCTCTCCACAGATCTGAACTCTAACTTGGTTTGCTTTGTTCTCCATGAATACTGAAAGGTTTAATACCAGACTATGAAGTATTCCAGACAAAGCAATAACATCTCCATGGAGAAAAACATTTGATGAAAAGTTACACAATGCACCTTTAAGTGCAGCAAGATGTATTTTTATATTTTAAGTACAAAAAGCCGCATTGCATTGGTAGATAAAATGTAATCAAATCCTGATAAACTTGGCTGGATTTGAGTTTTTGCGGTGAACACAGAGAGACTGAAACACACCGTGATCTCAGCGGGTGCACGGTGACCCTTTGACCTGTGTCATGGGGAGTTGGCACTTGGCACTCAGATGATTTCAGCTTTTCTGATCTGTTTGTTTGAGTTGAAGTCCAGAGCTTTAGGCTACAATAGTACTCGGATTAGGATTTCTATAAAAAAGAGGCGTACAATGGAGGCATGTCTGCACAGTACCTGGGTTGGGCATCTGTCACTAGAGCATGAATGAATGTGTACTAGACCAGCAGTTGTTTTTTTTATAACTTGTATTGAGAAGACTGGAGCTCATAACAGTGCTTATGACGTCGATTTGACCAGACTAGAAGTGAAAAATTAGCTTGTGTTTGGGTAAATGCTTTCTCAATGACTCTTGCATCTAAAATAAATAAACAAACGCTAGACTAATTTGATCCGTAATTAATATCTGTCCAGTGTCTGTAATATTAATGTCTTATTTTTTACATTTTTATTTATCTAATGATTGTGCAACTTTCTGTGCTATTTATAAAAGACCTGTTTGCAATATCTGAATTCTTTGTTAAAGTTATTAATCTGTCTACATCTCCAAAGATTAAAATTCTGTCTTCCACCTTGTGATGTCATGAAGCAGTAGTTTTCAAGTTAACAACAACAGCTATCTTTTACCTTTAGTTCAGTAGAGATTGGCAATTCCAGGGCTGAAATTATCCAAATTATTCTAGTGAAGTTGTATGGAGTTTAAGCACACAGTGGAGCACTTCTTGTATCACTACATGACATCACAAGGTGGAATAGAGTGTCTTCTATTTGAAACTCAGCTTAAATATGCAGGGTTTGTGTGTTAAACATGAGTAAATGAAACAAAAAAGAACTCCAGTTATGTTTTTTTAAGACACAACATTACATAATAGATCAGAAAATAACATAATACGGGCTCTTTAAGAAATTACTTTGATGGTTGGTCAAATTTTAAATGAACCAGCACAAACTGTAGAATTGAGGTAGTAAAATAAATCCATCTAATATTTATTTTCCAACAGTTCAGTATGGAATTTACATATTTACTTTTAGGCTGTGTTCACTTGCTCACAGTTGTTGGGTTTTGAAACTGATAATAACATTAACCATGGTCACTAGGGGTGTGCAAAAATATCAACATATCGTATCGTTTAATGTGATGATACAGTATCGATATCACAGGCTGCTGTATCAATATATCGCCAAGAGTATTTTTTTGTATATTTTGTTACAGAGCTACAGTTTTGTTGCTTGTTCAGAGGAAGGAAATTTGTTTATGCGACACATTTGACATTTTCACTGTTTTGATGATTAAAATGGGCATGTTTCATATTAACTTTGCACAAGAAGTGGTTTAACAAAGACTTTTTAGTATCATGTCCACGATTTAGCCTTTATTTTTATTGAACCTTATCAAATAGATTTGAAATATATAGTATCGAACTGAAAGTGCACTGTATTGAGATATGTATCGTATCGTGGTCCTAATGGTACCCAGTCCTAATGGTCACTACTTGCCTAACCTTATCCTAAACCTTAACCCAAACCTAATCTAACTCATATTTGAACTTAAAATCATGCTGTTCATCTAATAATAAATCACTGAGTTTAGTCCCTTTAATGCGATAAATAAACCAACTCAACATCATCACATTCAGGACTAAACTGGGACTAAACCTGGACAAGATTTGAGCAGAACCAAACCAAATCCACACCGGGGCTCACCCAGGATCAAACTGGAAGTGAACCAGAAATACAGCAGATCGTCACATTTTATTATTTAGATATCTTGTCCCATGTATGTTTAGTCCATTTTTCACCCCTCCATTTCCTTTGGCGTGTTCCATCTGCCTCTTGTTTAATATTCGTGCTTAAAACTGATCCAACCCAGACTCCCTCTCCAAGCTTAGACACTGTCCCCAACGTTTTTTGGATCTCGTCCCTATTTTGACGTGACATATTCGCTCACTCGCCGATCCAGACCAGCCTGTTTGGTTTGTCTGCAGCCCCAGAATGGAAACTCTGGGAAATTGTTTTCTTGTTTTTCTAAATACCACTCTACTGTAAACACAATAGTAACAGTTGTAATAAGTATGGATTATCTTTATGGTCTTCTTTTACAACCAAAACAATTTTACGATGTGACTCACTACGGTAAATAACAGTGTAGGTCAATTATTTTAACTGTAGCTACTGGAAGGTCGTAGTTAAAGTATGCTGGGAGTACTCGAATCGCAGTTATGTAAGAAAAATGCTGCATTGACTTGTTTTGTTATGAATTATTTATATGTGATCTAAAGTGTTTGATAAAAGGTCAGTTCAAACTAGGGTTTTATCGAAAGTATTGAAAATCCTACACTAATTAATTCTTAGGGCCGGGTATCATTAAGAAGTTGCAGATACGATACATATCTTGATACACAGGCCACGATACGATACATATCTTGATACATCAACCATGATGTGATACATATCTCGATACAAAGGCCTTGATACAATACATATCTCGATACATAAGCCACAATACGATGCATATTTCGATACAAAGGCCACAATACTTCTTCTTGTGTAAAGTTCATATGAAACACCAAATCACCAAAACAGTGAAAATGTCAAATGTGTCGCATAAATGAGTTTCCTTCTTCTAAACAAGCAACAAAACTGTAACCGTAACAAAATAATTGAGTAAAATATATCAAAAAATACTCTTGGCGATATATCGATACAGCAGTCCATCCATGATATTGATACTGTATCATCACTTTAAACGATACGATATATTGATATTTTGATATTTTTGCACACCCCTATTGATACTAAAACTAATATCAGAAATAGAAACTCATTTGAGCAAGTATCAAAACTCAAAAAACTCACATTAACAGGACAAAATTTGAGGTAAAAAAGTTAAAAAAAGAAAGTACTCATTGTGGTATCGTAATTGGTATCGAGTATTGAATCAGTTCCACAGTATCAAAAATCAAGTTGGAAACATTTATATCATAACACTAATTCAAACAGGAAAAAATCTAAGTATAAATGATTGCATGCCATCCATAAGGGGTCTGTTTCTTGGTGTTTGTTCTAAGCCTGGATAAAAAAAAAGTGAGGGAGGGCATCCGGCTTAAATCACCATGTGCCAAGAGTCATATTATATTACAGTTCAATACACAATTAAAACTTTCAATCAATGACAGTCAATGTAGTAAAATATCGCAAACACACTATGTTCAAATTCTCACTAACTCTTTTTTTTTTTTCTCGTTTATTTCAGCTCAGGTTCCTGACAGCGATGAGCAATTTGTTCCTGATTTCCATTCTGAAAACTGTAAGTACAAACGTGCGGTATTTCTCTCACAACTTCTTAAAACTAGAAGCCTTGAAGTAAAAATACACATCTGGGACAGTTGTTTCCTGTTAAATAGCCAGAGGCCCTTAGTGGTCAGTCCTACCCGTCCATTTGGATACAGTAATCCTTTAAATCCTGGTCATGTAGTACATTTGTATGGTGATTGTGCATCCCATTAGACATTTGCATATAAGTGAAAAGGCTGAAAAGGGTCCGGCCCAGGAAACCGGTAAAAAGATGATGGCGGGCGCAGGTACAAAGGTGGGCTTTTGTGTTCATCGGAAGGTACCAAACAGAAAAGCAAATTCCTGGGCTGCACAACTGAGCGAAGATTTGAATGCGTTTCCCTTTTTCTTGTTCAGAGACGAAACAATAGTGAGTCAGGATCTGGGTGGATGTTCAGACAGACTTTTTTTTTACTATTCAAGCTGAAGTCTTTGCATCGTTATCAAAGAGTAAAGAGCACGGTGCTAAAATGGTACAAAAGAGAAATCAGGAGTAATCTCTGATCTTTCTTTCCCTTTGTAGTGAAGTGTAGAATTCAGTGCACTTTATTGGAGCAATCTTTAGTTCACTCTTATTGACGTAATATTGACATACATAAACTTTCCAGCTGATGTCATTAATAACATTCCCAAGGGGTGTGGCGCTAACTGGAGCCACTGCTCTGTCTGAAGCTCTGTTACTCAAATTAGACGTTAATCTGAGTTTTATTTTAGCACAATCTGACCAGAAAGAATTGACTTAGTGGGAATTATGCTTGCATTGATCGCTGCCTTCTGAAAAAAAAAAAAACTGTTTAGTATTTTTTTTCCAGGAGTTTCCAGGCAGCGTTTGCTAATGCGTGTATTGTGTCTCCGTGGTAACTGCTAAACATTTCGCCATAGACATACATCCACAATTCCAGTTAAATAGTGAAAAGTGAAGTGAAAAATTAACATACAAAATTGTTTTTAAAATGACAAATTATGTATTTTTAGAAAGTTAGATAAAAAAATAAAAAATTCCAATGTGAACATATTTAATAGTGCCATTGTTCATCTTATGGCAGGGGTGTCAAATTCACAGAGGGCCAAAAATAAAAACTGGGACTAAGTCATGGGCCAAACTAAATATTTATTGAAAAATTTCAACAACATCTGCATGTTTTCTCTTCTTTCGAGATATGTAATGTTAAACTTTTTCTTATTAAAATAAACGTGTAATAATAGTTTTGCTTAAACACTGAATCCAGAACAAGCATAATATAAAATAATAACAAAAATTTAAATAATGTCTCTATAGAAGTATAAAGTATAAATAATGTTTCTGTAACCGGTGGGCAGCTCTAATACATATTTGATATAATCTTGCGGATCAATTATAATTATATCATGGGCCAAATTTTGCCCCCGGGCCTGAGTTTGACATGTCTGCATTGCGGCTTATCTACGGACCATTACAGCCCACTACTCTGATTGCATTTTTACTCCTTCCATTCATAAAAACTCGGGACACCACTACGAAATGAACACTCGTCACGTGCTGTGTAGTTTATAGTGGACCTTTTGTGATTATTTGACTCTATTCAGTATTACTTCCTGTATCTTTTTTGTGTGTAAACATCATGTGACCGTGCCCTCCCCATGTCAGCGCAGCCGCGCCCCCTCCTCTGTGAAACACTGTCGCAGAGTGTCGTCCAACAATGGCGAGGAGGAAGTGCGGATGAACCCTAGGGCCACCGCGGGGTCATGTCTACTTAACCCCGTGCACTGTGAGCCAATCAGCTGTCAGGGCACGGCTGGCGCTTGACCCGGGTGCGTTGCGCGGGGTCAGGGGGGCGAGCGTTTGACGGACAGTTCACTTATAGGGCGCGTTCGCTATCCTGCTGTTAACTCTGCGGAAGGGAACATCTCCATTCAGAGTGTGAGTGATGGAAAATAGAGGTTGACAAAGCGTTATAGATACGTGACACACATGGACGGGAGCCAATGTGTGAAAAGGCCAGAGGGAGGATGGCGACGGGTGTATTCAGACATGCCACCGGGTACACAAATCCAGATTATGCAGTATAATCCTGTATACATTTTATTTAGGCAGCCCATTATTCTTTATGTATGTATTTACTTTGTACTACTTCATTCAGTACTTCACTATTACAGATGCATTGTGTAACTTCTGGGATGTTATTACTTTGTCTGGAATGTTCCACAGTATGGTATTAAACCTTTCTATCTTCATGGAGACCAAACAAATCAAGTTACAGGTCAGATCTGCGGAGAGGCGACGCCGCTCACGGTCAAAATGCTTGTTTTTCTAGGTATTTTTGAGCTATAAAACCACCTGTAAGTCAATAAAAGTAAGGTAGAGCTGTTTAATGTCACACTGTGGAACATTCCAAGCAGAGAAATCACAAATCTAAAGAAAGAAAACCAACAAAAAGTGAACCATTAATCTGTATTTTTCTATTATTCATATTAATCTATGTATTTATGTCTTTATATTAATCTAATTTTGTTGTTTTTGTCATGTTGTTTTTTTTATACACTTGCCTTTACTTAGTCAGTCAGTTACGGTTTGCTTAACTTACGGTTGTTGGTTTTACGCCAGATGCCCTTCCGTCTTCTTTTATGAGATCCCCATTATTCTTACTTTACTTAATACTTCACTATTAATCTTTAAATTCATGTCATGTTATTTTTTCGCCTTTTGTTTTATGGACTTGCCTTCACTTGGTCAGATAGTTTGCTTTGACTCACGGTGGTTGGTTTTACGCCAGATGCCCTTCCGTTTTTTATGAGAGAAATCCAGCAGCAGTCACTCTTCGTCCTACTCTGTAAATTAGAATTAATTAAAAACATTAGGCCTACGTTTATTCAGGCATGTGACATCGGGCAAAGCTCCATCGGTGTATGAATTTGTAGTCCTTTGTGAGTAGATTACAAACGCTTAAATCTTACAAAAAACGTAATGACTATTCCTTTTGAAAATGTCAGTATATCAGAAATCCCATGGAGCTTACACTGCAAAAAAGCACTTAGAAGAGATTGTGTAACATACCTGCACATCTGTTAAACCCATTCAGACTAAAGAGAGTATCTGTGTATGTGCTATTGAGAAAGCCAGGTCATGCAGTCAGGCCAGTAACATGCAGCAGCTGACCTGTACACTCACGAGTCATTAGGGAGAGACCGTTTTCTTCTTCTAGGGATTTGGGCGGACTTTGGGGAAACTTCATAAAATGGTGGCACATTTATCTAAGCTCTAATCGCTTCTACGGAACATACAACAAACTTTTATCTTATATTTAAAGGTTCTATATTACACAAAATTGACTCTTGGGAGCTTTAACCCGATGATAGAATGTTGTTACTTCATCATTAATATACGTGGAGTTGTGTTTTGTTTGAGTAACCCTTTTAGTCTGTCTGCGTATCCAAAGTTCAAAATGCTTTGTTCTACCTCGTGATTTCATTTAGTGGTAGTTTTAACCTTTTAACTCCTTAGCCAGATGATTTTAGTGAAGTTTGAAAGATGAACTCAGCTTAAATATGCAGGGTTTGTGTGTTTAAAAATGTGAGAATGAAACAAAACACAACTCCAGGTCTGTTTTTTTTTTTACAAGGAAACAGAATTTAAAGCATAGATAGATCAGAAAACAGTCTAATATGTGCCCTTTAATTAGTCGGTTAAACTTACTGACACAGAATCATTCTTAACAAACCGTTTGATCATTATGACTTTATATTTCATTAAGGTTAACAATGTGTAGTGAAATATTTAAATCATTTCCATATTGGAGACAGAGCAAACACACAGAACAGTGTACGTGTATCTTATCTCATCTTATCTTAAAGTGACAGTATGTAACTTTCTCTACCGTTATAAAGGTGGAAAGTCAGCAGCACGATTCACTTGCATGTTTCTGTGGAAATAGAAATTTAAAAAGATTCTTCAGAAGACTAACACGTTTTATGCCTCTTCCACAGAAACAAGCTGGCTATTGTTTCTTTTTCTCTATTGTTTTTGCAAAAACGTTACAGAGTATGGCTTTAAATACTTTTTACAAGTAGGCTACTGCAACTACTACCAGTACTATTCAAGTTTAAGAACAGTAACAATTATTGTAGCACTAAAAGTTACTGTATTACACTGGTTTTGTTTTTTAATGTAGACTTTGTTATGTCCTGGTTTAGTCCTGGTCCAGGTGTAGTTTTGGGTTTAGTCCCAGTCCCAGTGTTGGGGAGTAACAGATTACTTGTTACGTAATCAGAGTACAAATTATGAGTAACTGTATTCAGTTACAGTTACTGTTTCAATGAGTGGTAATTGGATTACAGTTACTTTGTTGAAATAAATGGATTACACAGCGGTATTTTCCTGTTTTCACATTTTGGGCTAAACCAAGACTAAACCAGGACTAAAACCAGGTCTAAAACAGGACTAAAACAGGATTTAACAGAACTTCCTCTTCTATCAATTTTTTTTTTTAAAATTTGGTTAAGTAAAGACTGAGCTTTTTTATTGTCTTTTAGCAGACAAAACATCTTATTTTAACATTTCCTTGTCTTTGCTTCTCTACAGCAAATCAAGTAATCCAAAGTATTCAGATTACGTTACTCACCTTAAGTAATTTAATGGATTCCATTACAAACTACATTTTGGGGTATGTAATCTGTAATCTGTAGGGGAATACATTTTAAAAGCAACCTTTACAACACTGGTCCCAGTTGAGAAATGTACAAGTATTTCTGTACAGTCCACACTAGTATAATTACGCTCTAACTATTCCTACTTTATTCCTGCTCTTTCTACTCCTACAAAGTAAAGTATAATCAGTCTTTAACAGCCTTCAAACATGCTTAAGTATTTTTCCTTCTAAAACCCCACAGCGCACCGTCCTTTGTCCAAGTATGTTGTTTACACTTGTTCAGGAGATCGGACCCATTCACAAATTTTCTTCCCTGGCTTGTGCGCGTAAGAGGAAGTGTGGCCGCCCCTCCCCCCTGCACTCTCCATTCATAAAAAAAAAAAAAAGCCCTACAGTAACACAGAGATCTGCTCCAAGCTCCGCCCCCTCTTCCTGTCTCTGGACAAACTTAGTTGAATTTAAGAATCTCTATACCTCCATTTCTTCCTCTCTCTGTTCTCTCCGTTCTGGATGCGGACATGTTGTGAACAGTTGGAGCTGCGGTGATTTACAGAGGGCTGGTGTGGGGACGTTTGTTTAGTTTGAGCTTTAGCAGCGTAATTACATATGGTGTGGCAGAGGAGAACGCAGCTCACTGTACGACAAGAATGAAAGTTGTGGAGAAGAGGTCGTAGAAAAGGTTAAAGTAGAAGAGAGAACTGAAAAACACTTGAAATGAAATGCACTTTTGAGAGTTATTTGGCAGGACTTGAATATAGTTACATAGTTCTGGAATATCTTCAGCACTATTTTCCCAAAGGAGACATACTTTTTCTTTTTAATTCCTGCATCCATGTGTTTTCCAAGTTTGTCTTTGGTCCATTACGGAGTTTTGTTGAAAGTCTGACCTTAGTGTTTTTGAATTAACAGACCTATAAACCAACAGAAGAGGAAAACATTAGTAATCAATGAAGCTTCTAAGCTGTCGTTAAAATTGGAAAAGGAGACTGCCAAAGCCCCACCCTTCAAATCAAAGCGCACAATAAAACTAGAACTGAAACAAATTTGAAAGTATTAATACTGAAAAGAAAATCACATACACATTTTTTTCATTTGTTTTTTTCTTCTTCTTTTGTTTTTATCTTCGTCTATGTCCATGATTATTTCCATTGTAGATTCTCACTGAATAAAAACTATGAATGAACACATATGGAATGTAGTAAACAAAAGATATTTCAAAATAGCCACCCTTTGCTTTGAACCCTGGTTTGCACTTTTGGCATTTCTTCACCCTGACACGGCAAATGAAAACCATTTTAGGAGACTTTTTTTGTTGAAACGGTGAAGTTTTCTTTTTAGCCTTTCGTCCGACTGAGCCGGCGTTTTGGGTGGGCGAAAAATTGTGTTTTTTGAGAATGAGTTCCAGAGTGGAGAAATCTGAGAATGCCGGCGTTGTGTTGTCGTGTGGACAAGCAAACCACAGCTTTTGGAAAACAATAATGTCGCAGCCCTCGAACTAGCCTCCGCTGATCACAAGGCCATTGCCAAAATGGGACAGGTGTAGCCCACGGAGCCGCTCCCGTCGTCCACTAACCGAGACACGCTGCTAATGTTAATGCTAACAACACGCACCAAAGATTACGCACATGGATCAATAACACCAATTATGCACTGGTAATTAAACTGTTGGATTTTGAAACCAAGTTTTTCTAGTAATTCTCATCCAAATCTTATGGCTAAAACCAAAAACTTATGTTTAACTTTTGCAAAACAAAACGTCTATATTTCTGGGATACATCTAAACTAGGCTAAATGACCTTAAAGTTTAAAAAACTGTGATGGGATCTGCATTATTAAATATTATCATTGTTAACAGCGCCACATACAGGCGTGGCAGATGTATTACACTGTTTTCACTCGGTGCTCCATTATCGTCTTGACGTGAATATTTATTGATCCGACATGATTTGTGTGGGCACAAATTTTTTTCAGCTCGCAAAAAAAAGGAGCGTTGTCGTGTGGACATAGCCTCATTGTGACAAGGTCAAGGGTTTTAAACGTCAACAAAGCAAACAAAGCTAAGGGTGGCTACTTTGATGATCTTAATATAAAACACAAAACACTTAGCTGATTTATTTGACTTTTTTTCTTTACTGCATATTTCCATATATCTTGCATTGTATATTTGAAGTATCTAAAATGTAGGAAGTAATAAACATAAAAAAAAACTTGAATGAGAGGGCGTGTACAAACTTGTGAATGGCAGTGTAAATAGGACAAAGTTCAGGCTTTCCCCAGCGGTTTTGTAATGGCACCGATACCAGAAATAGTATAAAACCACATGGTAATACTAAAGAAAGTATTATTTTGTGGTGCTAATTACATATAATCAAAATAGTGATATTGAAATATGTATCTACTCTCAAGCCTTTTTCTTATTGAATTTGAACAGTTTGTGTCATGACAACACTACAGTCTGCTAATATATGTTTTTTTAATACATACAAGTGGAAGAATATGATTTTCTTTAAGTTCAAGACATAAAAAATAAGGAAATAGGTCATCTGTGGGATAAAACAAACTTCTCAATCCAAGAAGAGTGTAAAAAGCTCACTGACATGTCCACCGTGATGTGCTTGGTCATGAATTCACAGCCGGTCCTGTTGTTTGGTCCGATCGTCCCCTTTTGGAGCATGGCCTGATGGGTAAACTCTGCCCCTCCCTTTCTCTCTCCCTCCTCCTCTTCATCCCCCTCTCTTCTCCTCTCTTCTGCCCTAAACAGAAACATGCCTCTGTGTTCTCTCGCCACTTTCCAAAATACAGCTGCTACGCAACAAAAGTGTGAAAACATCCAGGTGCCAGTACTTCCAAGCAGCTCCATCTCTCAGCTCGGTCGCAGATATTTGTGCCACTTTGGTCTTGGGGTTTACGCAAAATGGTTCAACAAATCTCACGGGGTGATTTGGCGTGACAGGGTTCGTGCGCACACACATAAACAGCGCATAGACCGAGAGGCTGCGTGCACTTTTATGAATGGGGCGGTTGTGGAGGAGCAGTTGGCTGAGGTTAGGTACTGCATCGAGTAGAGCTTCATTCATGAAATAAGGACATGGTTTAGGATGTGATCTTGATATAACTGTAATTTTCTTATCATGTTTCTTAAAGGTACATTGTGTAACTTTTCTAGAGGAGGATCTACAAACTGTTTGACTCATGAAAATTTTTCCGCTTTGCCTGGAATGTTTCATAATACGATCGACTTATCTGTCTTTTATTGATTCAATTATAAGTGTTTTTATTGGGAGTATAATCTTGGTTTGGTTTGGTGTTGTGATCTGGTTGTTTCCATGGAGACAGTAACAGTTTATGCAATTTTTCGGAACATTCTAGACAAAACAAGGTGGATGTGACAAAAAGATTACGGACTCTACGTACATACAAAAATGTAAACAAAGATTGCGCATTTTAAGCATGTCCACACTTGAGAGTAAACTAAAATATAAACAGCAAACCAAAACTAGAATTCTATGCATTTCAGAAGTTTGTCTTTGTAATTTTCTGACTGTGACAATTCAACTAACCATACCATATCAATTTCAAAGTTTCCTAATGCAGTCAAAACTGATGTAAGAGAACTTTTTGTTTTCTGTCTTTCCATTTCAGAACAGAACGTAGTCATCTCAACCTGATCGAATCAAATGAAAGTGTGATTTTTAAAGACCAGGCGTGCAGCGTAATAGGCATTTAACAGCTTCCAGTGGAGAAGTAAAAGCTGGACTGCTGCGTGTTGATTCAGGGCAAGAGGGGAGAGGGAGAAGGAGAGAGGGAGAGAGGGAGGAGAGGTCTAGAGAGAGAGAGAAGGAGGGGGGGTCAGTACATCTTTGTGAATGGAAGGCAGTGTGTGTTTTATTAGGGAGGCATCAGGGGAGGTGAGGGAGAGAGGCCAGCAGAGAAGAGCGAGGAAAAGGACTGGCTTTTAGGACTGGCAGTATTTTCAGTTGTGTTTTATAGCTTTGGAATGTACATGTACTGTAGCATTGATATCTTAACAGTTGAAGAACAGCTTGAGTAAGACGCGCTGCTTCATGAAATATTGGGAAACGGTTGAAAATGTCAACCTGTAAGACGTGGAGTACTTCTGAATAGAGCAAGACAAAAACGACACTACAACAAACAGGAAAAATACTCCTTAACATCTACACATCGTAACTTTTCTGGTAGAGGTTACACTACCAGCTTGTTTCCATGGAGATGTTGTTGCTTTGCCTGGAATGTTCCACAGTATGGCTTTGAACCGATTTTTATTTTGCAGTTATGTTATGTGTTTCAAGACTTTAAAAAACTCCTATGAACGGGGTCTGCCCTCCACAGATCTGACTTGTAACGGGAACCAGCTGGAAAGTCCTGCTGAATTGTACACACACACACAAGTTACAAATATCTCAACACATTTGTTCATACATACAAAAAAAAATGGAAAAATGAATTGGTCTCAACTGTGCCGCAACTATTTCAGTATTTTACCTTACATATTTCAATAAAAAAACATAGTTAAGACCTTCCTAAAAATGATCCTGAGTGATTTTTAAACAAATCTATAGCTTTCTAAGTTTCTTGTGTTGCGCTGCTTACAAATTATGTTCATGGCAGGTAAGGAAATAATTAATATTTCTTCCCAAATCAACAGTTACAGATGGTACAGGACATGGGGAACAAGAAAAAAATATTTAAAATACGAATTCACAGTAAACTTCTGCGAGCAAATGAGTATTTTATTGATATTACAGACTGAAAAAATGTGTGCTGCTTCTGGAAGATCGGTAAAATGACATAAACAAGGCCCCACATTTGGTCTCGCTACATTCACATTTCATTTTATTATGATAGAGAAGCTGATTTTCTATCTCAATACATCACAGTGAGTGGCTCGGCAAAAGTATTGATTGACATGATGGGGAAGTTCAAAATAAAATAGAAAGACGTTTGGACGGGATGGTTTTTAATATGAGTTTCTGGTCAGCTGCAAGTTGATCTCACTGTTATTCATGTAGGAGGTGGTGTACCTTCAGAAATCACAAATGTTTCACAGTGTTGCTTTAAGCGCATTTATTAGCCTGATTGAGAAGTTCAAAATAATACAGAAAAATGTTTAGATGTGACCATTTTAACATGAGTTTTCTGACCAGCTGCAAGTTGCTCCCACTATTGTCCATACTAGTATTTCAAAAATATATAAAAAGAAAGCAAAGATGTATTCCAATCTGTCTCCACATATGGGCCTGTCCATAAAGATCAGGGGGGTGTGGGTCCGGCTCCAAGCTGCTGACACAGGCCACTGAAGGTGCGATCTCAGAGGCCCAGTATGACCATATCGACCCGGGGCCCATCCATCGCGGGGCTGGACGCGATGAGGAGGACTGATAAACGACTTGATAAAGATAAAGCTCAGATAAATCAGGGCGAGGGGCAGATAGGGGGGAAGACAGCTCGCGTGCTGGAGGGGGGCGAGGGGGGGTTTACGGTCCGCGATTGCGATCTGGAAAGCGCGTGAGAGATCGGCGGAGCGAGACCTGTAGATGTGGCGTTAGCACTGATAACTCAAGTAAGGTGTCTGGGCTACTCTTGTTCTAGGTTATCTGTTTTTGATAACGCACACAGATGTATACATGCTCCCGTTTTCAATTTTCCAAAGTCATTTTATCATTTGAGTAACAGTACGGGGGTATATCGATCCCGCACATTAAACATTAAGAAGGGGGTAGTTATATTAGGGCTTTGAAAAGATTGAGAGAGCAGAGTCAATATTGTTTGAGATTAATTACCGCTAGCCTGGCCTCCTCTCTGCATGTCCCCCTCGCCCACATGTCCCGGGACAAGGATGTATTGTACGAGGCGCACAAAACAGCTACGGAACTGGTCAGATTTACGACTAGTCAATGACCGTTTTATAAAAAGCAAACGTGGCACAAATGAAAGTGAAGTGGACAAGAGGGAGAAGGAGAGATGTCACTGCTTTTACAGATAGCAGAGTTATGAGTTATTGACCCCATTGGAGTAGATGAAATTTAGAGCACATTGTACTTCAGGGGCTTCACTGTGACAGATCGGATGAAAGCAGATGTGTGGACCGTAACTAGATACTTGAACCGGTACATTTTAAAATAATGGGTCCTTTCCGTGTAGATTTGACTTATGTTTTTTGAGGAAAAATACCTCAGCTTCATTGGTTGTAAAGTGGTAGTAAAAGTGATATAACTCGAGGTGGCCTAGAGGTAACAGGAGTGACAAAATACTAATAGTAGTGGTAGTAGTTTGTAGTGGTAGATGTAGTAGTAGTGACCGTGGTATAGTATTGTGGAAGCGATAAAAGTGCAAATATTAGAAATAAAAGCTAAATAGTAGTATTGTATTTTTCAAGTTGATCCGGAGTATAAGTCACACCAGCCAAAAAACGCATAATGAAAAAGAAAAAACATATATAAGTTGCACCAGACTATAAGCTGCACTTTTTGGGGGAAATTTATTTTATAAAATTAGAGACCAGGAACCGACATTTCATCTTGAAAGGCAAGTTCTAGTAATAACAATAGAACAAAGAACAACAGACTGTTAACACCACATATGAACAGTTCTTCAGATAATTATAGTATAAACAACAGAACATAAGTTTACTAAACTCTCCATCTCCAAATCACAAAATCCATTGAATTCTTCATCCTCGGTGTCACTTCTGAACAACTCCACCACCTCCAGAGGTAAACAGAGCACCGCTTCCTCTTCTGTGTAGCTGTTGTCAGACACAGTTCAAGTTAGAATTATTCCGGCCTTTCTGAATCCTGACAGGATGGTTTCTGTTGTCACTGAAGTCCAGGCTTTGTCGATCCATCCAGTGACTTCCAGGAAAGTTGCATGGTGCATCCTCCCGGTTATCGTGAAGCTGTGTGCTCCATCCACACTTTCCGCCAGTCCCTCACAAGTTTCTCACTCACTCCAAACTTTCTTTCTGCTGCTTGATTACTGCTTTTGGTTGAATATTTCACTACTTGCAGCAGGAGAGAGGCTCTTTCTACAGGAGACATGCGCAGTAAAGGGCGAAATGACAATGGTACAAGTACAAGGAGTAATTGGAGCAGCAGATACTGACACACAAGCCTAAAGCCTCTCGAGGCTGTCAGTGTGACTTATATATTAACATTTTCACACTGGACTATAAGTTGCAGGAAACACCAAAACCATGAAAAAAGTACGAGTTATATTCTGAAAAATATGATAGTTAGAATGGTAGTTGTAGTGGTAGGGGTGGCACTTAAGGTAGTGGTTGTTATTTAAGTAGTAGTAGGAGGAGGAGGATTGTGTGAGAGATGGGAATGCAAATAGTAGTAGAAGTTATCGTAGTATAAGTAGAAGTAATAATAGACGACATAACAGTAGATAATGTATCTGTAGTAAAAACTGAAGAAGGCTGTACAAGAAGCAATGCCACAGAAGTATACCAGTAGTTACTGCAGCATAGTAGTAATTTGTAGTAGTAGTAGTAGTGGTAGTAGTAATAGCATTTTTCTTTGACAGTAAATGTTGCATAGTATTTCGATCATAATCTCATGAGAAAGTTACAAGTCACATCACTTCCCACAACTCAAAAAGCAGAACTGAATCTTGGGCCATTGCAAAACGCAACAGCCTAATGTCCATCCTGTTGACCAATACTAAATCATATATAGAGAGAAAAGTAGATTGCTTTGGTGGAGCTCTGTGTCCTGCTTATATCGCTGTACTTTCCATCAGTCTCGTTAGGCTCATTTGGCAGCTATCTGACATGCATTCTTTAAATATTCAAGGAGCCTGAGGCATTATCAGATGAGAGAGGCTGACCTGTAAATCAGATAGAGAACACACTAATGGATGCAACACTCTTAGCCCAGTGTCACGAGCGGCCTGCCTCTCCATATCAAATTAAGCTTTTAGGAATAATACCGACCAATCATGTCTGAATAGGGTTACAGGCTACGCTATAGATCCTTTTAGTGTTTGTAAATAGACCTGATATATATGAATGGTGCAATAAACCCAGACAGTAATGCATTTTATGTGAAAGAATTGATAGCGAAAGTTATGAAGCTGGAAAAGTTTGAAAATATAATGTGTTTATTTTGTGGTTTTGTGCAATGTAATAATGTAAAATGTTCAAAATGTAAGTGATTTTTATATTAGCTTAGCAGTTCATGTTTCAGTCTTCTCTCTCTAGATGTAAACTATGCTTTGCAAACTGAACATAAATTGCAAATCTAATAGTAATTAGTTTTCCTACATTAGTGCATGCAGCCCTTGTGCCTAATTAAACTTAGGAGCTGGAAGAAAGAAGTTACAGAAAAACAAAAACCAGTGAGAACAGGTAGAGGGTGCTCTGGGGAAAAGGATCAAACTTAAGACACAACGAAATCCAGGCACATCAAAAAAGTTAAATTTGCACAAGGAAAAGTGTGAACTTAAAAGGCCTTTATTTAAATGGCCAAAGCCAACATGTTTCAACCATGACTGGTCTTCATCAGGACGCAGCTGAAAGACCAGTCATTGTTGAAACATGTTGGCTTTGGTCATTTAAATAAAGGCCTTTTAACCTTATAGTTTTCCTCGTGCAATATTTAGTTTTTTGGAGTGCCTGGATTCCACTGTGTCTAAAGAAAGAAACTATTTGAGAACTCCTATTGTGCTTGTGTCGTCTAAATAGTTTTAATCTAGGATACCTGTGGATCATTATGTTATAAATTGAGCATTTCAGATCAAAATATTCATCTAAAATTACTTAATAAACCAAACAAGCCTGCTGACTTTTGCTTTAGAAAACTGCGATGCCCAATGGGAGCAGACGTCAGAGTAAAGAGTCGGCACCTCACGTAGACAGAGACATCACGCTAGCGAGTAGCCAATTATTTTTTGATTTGTGCCAAAATTACTACATAACACTGAATCTTTTGTGAATCCTACACCAATTAAGAAAATACAATGGAGAAAGAAGTAAATACAGAGCAGTGGGCGACGGGGCGTGTGCCGGTGGCAGCGAAAATGGGGGTTGATCGTAAATATGGCTCCTGTAAATAAGTGATTAAAGATTGTTCAAACATGCAACGAATCACTCCAAATACAACTTCAAGAGGGTAAATGAGAAGGGGAAACAATTATAACATAATTAAAAGTTCAGAAAAGTTTCCAATCAAAGCACCAAAGCAGAAACGTCTCCATGGAAACAAACAAGCGCCAATAGAAAAGTTACACGGTGCATTTTCAAAGAAGCATAACTTCTAAAAAATCAAATATTCATAAAAAAATTGTGCAAGGGTCTAAGTGAGAAAAGGCCACATTTGCAAACTATTGTCATAAGCTTGGTTGTGTAATAGTTGATTGTGTTTTTGCAGTGTGTGGTGACTGGAGACACACGCACACATGTTGGACATATGTTTCCATGCACCATTCAAACGGATCTATGGACTCTCCAAACAGATTGCACTGCATCACCAATATTTCCTTCCTCTTTTTGTCCCTTGACACATACAAACTCTTTCTTTCTCTTTCTTTAGATTTTAGTGGATTGTTGCTGTTGCCAAGACGGGTGTGATCTATGTTTGCTGACTGGTTTGTAGCCCTTGAGCAAGACAAGCCAAAAATGTAATAGTTGGATTTGAACGTAGTTTTAAGGCACAAACATAAATTATTCTGAATTATTTTCAAATGGTGACAAACTAACTCCAGACACAAAGACAATAGGATTTTAATATCCTGAGTTGTCAAAAAGAACAAATGCTGACAAAACAAAAAAAAACACATGAATGTTCAGAACTAGTATAAGAACACATGGTTATTTGGAAACTACTAGCTAATTTGTGTTGAAAATTGTTGTTTTTATTTATTTTTGTTTTTAAAATGAGTATCAGCTGATATCCTGTTTTTCTTGGTTTTGAAATTGAGAACAGCATTTTAGTATTGTGACAGCTAAGGATGTATCCAGAAGTGGGACCAAGTCTTTGTTTTGCAAGTCTCAAGTAAGTCTCAAGTCTCTGACCTCAAGTCCGAATCAAGTCTCAAGTCAAACACAGGCAAGTCCAAATCGAGTCTCGAGTCACTGGTCCATAAGTCCAAGTCGTCTGCTTTGAGGTTCAAGCCATTTCAAGTCTTTAAACCAAAGTACCAAATATAGCTTAGATTTTTGCTATTTATATGAATTTTAAACTAAACTGTTCTTAAAAAATCCTAGTATATATATATATATATATATATATATATATATATATATATATATATATTTATTTATTTATTTATTTATTTATTTATAAGAGTATTTATAGAGTATATAAGAGTTGTAGAAATGAATTTAGTTAATTTTTCCTTTTTAAATGTCTTCACAAGATCTTAGTGTGAATCATTACGGTCAGAATAGAAAAAATTCTGATTTAAAAGTGCTTTGTAAGTCTTCTCAAGTCACAAGTCCAAGTCGAGTCCCAAGTCTTAGACCATTTTATCAAGTCAAGTGTCAAATCCTAAAAATAGTGTCTCACAATTTACAAGTTCCCACCTCTGGATGTAACAATGTACAATCTCATGGTACGATATTATCATGACATGTTTTGAATGCAGAATGCAGAATTGCAGAATAGGCCACTTTTTGCTTTTCAAATACCTTGACAAGACTATGGTGTAAATCATTATTGTCATAATATATATTTCTTCATGAAGTCTGCGCTAAAATCATGTTTTATGAAGTTCCCTACATTTATTGGCTGTTGCTTCAATTAAAAATGCATTCCAGCAAAAGAGCTTCTTATTCAAAACATTTTGGTGACCCATGATATTATTGTGAGACTTTGGACGATACAATATATTTCAGTTCTTCTTCTAGTAGTGTCCTTTGCGTTGTCTCATTCTTTACAACTGACCGCACCACTCTGGCACCAGATTTCCAACTTTGCAAAACTAATTTTATGAATGAAAATCTTCCTTTAAACTCCTCACACCGTTCGAGTTATTGACATCCTTGTTTCCATTGATCCACATAAGGGATCCATTGTCTAGCGCAGAACCAGGTGTAGCCAACTAAGCCACGTGTCGCCTTGGATAACATTGCACATGCACAGTTCATATCACACTAGATATGAACCAGACTTCCAGATACTGTTAGCATTGTCCCTCCGATGTTATTTGTACAATGTGTCCAATTATTAAGTGTGTATTTACATGTCCTTTGCTTCGGCGATATCCAGTCACCTTGTTTGACACTAGGCCTGATGTACATTGAGTTATTATCCAGACGCTTGTGAGTTGGCCAAGTTACACATAAACATAGAGCATAAGACTATCCAGATCCACTATTGTATTAAGACTAGATGTCCCAAAGGCAAAGATTTTAATGGTTGGAAATTTTGTGTGTCTAAAATAAGACATTGGAGTTCATTTCAAGGTTTGGTCTGCTTAAAAGATTTAGTTGAATTTCCCTTACCTCAACACGCTATTCAAGGTTGCGAAATTAAAGTTTTATTACATATTATTTTGGTACAATTGTTATTCCAGATGCCCTTGTTTTAATAATGTCTATACATCAAGATTCTATATATGTATTTAGACTGACATGTACAACTACCTTGTCAAATAATAATTTGCAAAAAAAGAAGAGCAGTTAATTCAATGATTGCGGTCATCAGGCGTCCCTCAGGGCTCAGCCTTGGCCCCCATACATTTTTCTTAATAGTTCTGTATTTATTTACTGTGGGTAAGGGGGAAAACACAACCAATAGATATTTTATGTTATTAGGTTCTTTTTCAGACCTAGAGTTTTGTTTCATACCCGACAGTTTCGACTGCTCACTAGCGTTCACGTGATGTCACGCTGTGACGTGTCTGGTCAGCTGAGAAAAAAGAACCTGATAACTTAAAATATCGGAAGGCCAAATGAACCTCATCGGATTACAACAAATAGATTCTCAAACTAATCCGATATCATAGTGTCTTCAGAATTGTTATTTCCCAACACCAGTGGCATTTTGGAATTTTTTTCACACCAAATGTTAAAAATAAATCATAGAATTTATATAAAAAAAACACAATATTTGGTTGAGGTGTTTCTCAAATTTTTTGTATGCAGATATTTTAACTAATTATGTCAATCAGTTGGCTTTGCTGGTTTCTTTTTTTTTTTTTTTTTTTAAGTTCCTTTCAGTCCTACTGTTGCTACCATAAATTTCCCAGCCAGGAGTGTCCCTAGACTAACATTATGTATAAAGACATCTAAATCACTTCAGTACAACTTCTTTATAATATATTTTTAAATTGTTCCAAATGGTGACGGCCGTTTTCTTAAGGAGTTCCCCAGGGACCTACCTTGGCTCCCATACATTTTCCCACATGTTCCTAGAAAACCATTGTATGTACTGCTCCTGCTTGTGTGTGTGTGTGTGTATATGTGTGTGTGCCTGTGTGCGTAAGGGGGTGTGCCTTCTCTTTTCCTCCTTGTGCGATTTGTTTGTGGTGGGCGTCCGTTGAATAGGAAACCCCCCCTCGTGTAATGATCCCTCTACTTCCTAAAGCACTCAACCATGACCATCACCTTTCACCCCGGGCCCTCCCCCCGAACAGCGCGCATTTACATATGTAAGGGGACATCTCCAGCCTGACTATAGCGGGGGTCATCCCTAAACGAACTGCTCCCAATGCGGTGTCAAAGGGAGACACTGAAGAATGCCGCAAAATAAGGAAGGAGGAGATAAGATGTTAGCTCTGAGGAAGCCCTGTGACCTTATCAGTGGAGGAGACGCCTTGGATTGTTGTAGAAGTGTGAATCTAAGCCAGAGTTTTGACAAATGTTAGGAGAGTGCGTGAGAAGTAAAAAATGAAATAAATCGACTGGTTTGTAAATATTATAAAACATAACAGATGCTAAGGATTTAGTCATTACAATAGCACTCGTTGGTAGTGATTGACAGTAGGGTTTAAGACATTTGAAGTGAACTGAGAACAGCGTTTTTGGTAAGAAAAGCTGCTAAAATATCATATGAGTAACACTTTAGTTGAGGGACCACATATTAACAGCTAACTAAGTGGTAATTAGTTTGCTAATTAGCTGTTTCTTAGCTGTTAGTTGGTATTAATTAGGGATGAGCATTCCATGAAATTTTCTTAATCGATCGTTGGAAGAATTAACGATCGATTATCGATTAATCATTAACATTTTTATATTAAAATGATCATCATTATTATTACTATCTGCACTACTAATCTGCATAAATAAATTCAACTTTACGACATATAAACCGTAACGACTCTAGAGCCACATCAGCCCGTTTGACATTATAATGTTTTTTATTCTCAATGTGTTTAATTGTGTTTAAGTCTCACAGAAACTAAACTTAATACCGCATGGTTCATTTGCATAAACTAAGCGAAGAAAAAAAAAACAGCTCTTGTGCGCTGACGCGGTTCAACTTCTGTCGGATTAAAAGACATGACTCAGTGGAATACAGGTTAGTGTGACCATATTTGCGTTTGTCAAAACCAGGACACCGTACGGGAGGTGGGAGGTGGGGCCTCGTCATCGACATTGAGCGACTCTCACCTGGCAAAACTTTTTCCCACTGGACACCGAAACATATGTGCTGCTTTATACACTGTGAACATGGACTCACACTTGTCCCGACCGGAACGGAAAGGGAGGAATTTCTTGTACAAGTCATTGTTAAATACGCATTTGTGCTTCGGTACGTTGCAGACTGACTGCCTGTTTGTGTCTACTCGCTCCTTCTGAGTGCAGAGAGACACATGTACGAACCCTGTTTGGTCACGCTACGCACAGCAACCTGCATTCGGTTTGTCAATTAAAATGAATATAATCGATGAAATTCTTAATGATCAATTATCGATTAAATGACTAATCATGCCTATCCCTAGTATTAATCAAAAACTTATTCATACTTTTTAAGATTTCAGTGTATGCACAAAAACATCTATTGTAATCTCCACTACTTTAATGGGAAGAAAATACTTAATGGGTTAGTACTCGCAAAAAATTGCCTCAGACAAAAATGCAGTACTTTATAAATGCTAACAAAGATGTAATTAAGCACTTATTATACTTATTTTACTATTAACTAGCTATGAATATGTGGACCCTAATCTAAAGTGTTACCATCAGATGAAATTAAAAAGAAAATAAACTTGTGTAGTCTTTCAAAAATAGGTATTTTTCTGCTCATTTGTGGTTAATTTTACAGTCCTTTCACATTTGTGCAATGCTAGAATTTCATCAGAGACTATTCTGATATTGAAAAACAGAACTGTGGTCCTCAAAAAACATTTGTCAAGACAGAATTAAATTTCTCTTGCAATTTTCCTTTGCACTGAAACCAGCCTGGACCTCCTGGGGGACTACACAGACATAATTTTTTTGAAAGACGGCAGAAAAAATGTTTATTTAAGCTCTTTCTTTTTTTCAAAATTACACACGTCTTCTTCGTGCTATTATTGGCTTTTCCACACGTAAATCATATGTATCCTTCAGTATTCAGACCTGCGTTATCTCAGAGCGTAGCTTCGAGAGGCTCCAGTGATTGTGTACTGGAGCTGTCTCTGTACTTCTAAACACGTCCCCGATTCTTCACGCTTCACACTTGGGGTCATGAACCGTCCCGCTTCCTCTTCAAACAATAAAATATGAAGATCTGTACCAACAGGTGATGTAACATTTCACAAGGAGTCAACACGAGGTCGCGCCGGAGTAGAGGAGCGCTGGATTCGTTTACAAGACAGACATTAAGTTAAACAAAATGGAGAAATCGCGCAGGGAGATAAATGGTGATATGTCATGGGGGTTTTGCAAATGCTTGATATTATTTGATATAGCTCGGTTTCCTGTAAATTTAACTCAAATGTTTGCAAATAATACTTCATTAATCGGAGTATCAGTCATGGTTTTACAAGTCAGGTTTTGTCTTTGCAGTGCTTTAGTTTAAACAGATGTAGAACAAACTTGGCAAAAGTCAGAGTTTATATGGGAGTGTGTCACAGTGCTGGACATTAGTGATGGGACTTTTGGATGTTTTTGCTTTGTTCATATCAAAGAATTGTTCAAAAAATTGGCCCTTTTTATATTTAATTATGTGACAGAATTCAACGTAAGATCTTATTTTATCTTTTTTTTTTAAATCTAAGACTCAGATCTGTTTAAATGGTTCAAACTGAGAGTGTGAGTGTGCATACCTTTTGAAATCAGGCTGGGTATCATTAAGAAGTTGCCGATACGACACATACCTCGATACATAGGCCACGATACGATACATATCTCGATACAGTGCAGTTTTGATTTGATACGATATATTTCAAAGCGATTCAATAAAGTTCAGCAAAAATAAAGGCTAAATCATGGCTGTGATACTAAAAGTCTTCGTTAAATCACTTCTTGTGCAAAGTTCATATGAAACACAAACATTTTAATCATCAAAACAGTGAAAATGTCAAATGTGTCGCATAAATAAGTTTTCTTCTCCTAAACGAGCAACAAAACTGTAGCTCTGTAACAAAATAATTGAGTAAAATATACCATACTCATACTCAACATACTCATGGCAATATTGGCGATACTGTATCATCACGTTATGCGATACGATATATCGATATTTCAATATTTTTGCACACCCTCTACTTTGAAATAATGAAAATCTAAATAAAACGTTGCGCTACAATATGATAATTATTTGTGCATACAGCTCTTATTTGCTTCGGTGCTGATTCCTGTGTTGGTTTGACGTTAATCAGTGTAAAAATGCATGAAAACTGGAAAAAAAAAACATTTGGTTCTTTCAAAACATGTGATTCAGATCTAACATTTACACCAAGGAATCGTTTAAAAGAGCTGACTCGTTCACAAATGTCACGCTACTGTTGAACATTGCTGAAATCACAAAAGAAAAAAAGTATGAGTATAAATTGACAGTCTTCCTGAACCTGGACTCCTACATATGATACATAACCATCTGAGGAATACACTGCGTTGGTGGAAATTTCACAGATACAACACAAATGCATAGAGTCTGGGATATGTGCCCTATGTTTGTGCTGACATTAAAAAACAGTAGATGATATTTTCTGAAATCTCTGGCACATGACATGCTGTTCCCTGCGTGTGCTCAGCTTCTCATTCACTTTTAATGTTTCTAATGTGCGTCGAGCCAAATACACGTACAGTGTGTCCTGGGCCTTAATTGTGTTCACATTTACATCACTGTTCATTTTAATGTTGTATTTTAGCTGACTTTAGGTGTAGCTTTTCTGGTAGAGGGTCCGCTACCTGCTTTTCTCCATGGAGATGTTATTGCTTTGTCTGAAATGTTTCACAGTATGGTGGTAAATTTCTATTTACTGGTCAATTTACTGGTCAGATCAGTGGAGAGGCAACCCCTGCTCACAGTCAGAATGCTTGTTTTTTAGGTTTTTTGAGCACTAAACCTAGCCTGATTCATCAGCTGGTTTCACTTCGTAGAAACCGTCTGACATCGCAGTGTTAGAATTCATTCACTCAACGGTAGGTGGGTACTTTTTTTATTTAACCAATCCCTGCTATTTGGTCATAATGTATGTAACAGTAACTGGTATATTAAGCTTTTCCCAAATCCTGTAGGAAGAAGGGTAATAACATCTTTCCCCTTGATAAATTTCACCAAACATTCTCTTTGTTCCGGCTTTAAATCTTCGATCTCAGGAATCATTGCCAACACAGAATGTATGGCTCTTCGCTGATTGGCTGGTGCCCGAACTCGCACTTCCGCAGTTTTTCCGAACCGCCTAGTGTATTTCGATTCCTGACCTAGTCGCTGGAGAGAAATGAAATTGAGCGGAGACACCAGGTGGCGCCAGCCTGGCTACACTAAACCACCTGTAATTGAATAAATGTAATGTAAGATTGTTAATTGTCATACTGTGGAACATTCAAAGCAGAGAAATGACATAGAAACAAGAAGGTGACAGACCCCTAAAAACAAGAACTCTCTGAATCAGTTTGTTAAATGAGTGAGGTGATTGTCCATCCTCAGAGCAGCCTGGACTCTCTGGGACACCTTCTGTAACTGTCACGAGTACAGAGTATTTTAAAAGACATAGAGCATCCACTAAACTCAGAGTTTCAGCTGCTTCTGTCTGGTCAGAGACTTTTAGTCAACAAATCGTTTTAAAAGGAGCTTCATTCCAGCTGCTATCGTACTTATGAATAAATTGTAATCTATTCATCAATTTTAGTACGTTTGTCTTGGAAAAATCGTGTGTTTTCATATGTTTAATATTTATTGCTATTTTAGCCAAGCGTGACGGATGAATTTTACTAACTGTTTATGGAACAAACCATTCAGCACTGGAGCTGTGTAACACTTATTTTGTAATTGTGTTTTTATACGTGTTATAATGTGGATGAATGTGCCTCTCAAATCTGCAAAACAAATTTACCTACAAGTACGAATAAAGCAACCTAACCTAACCTGATATGCACCTTTAATTAAATAAAAAACTAAATAAAATGCCACCACAGTGATTAAAACAAAACTACAAATTACTACTACAAAAATACACACATTTCTATTTATTAAAACTACAAGTAAAACTTATCAAACTAACTGACTCCTGGACCGAATCGGAAAATCCTATAAAGTGAAAGCATCTCCCGCTGTCTGTGGCATTATCTGCTTTACTCTGCTGCTTTGTGACTGGAGCTGTGTGCACTGTCTGTAAGGTCTGTTTGCAGGTCACGACCCTATGGCGCAGGAAAGCACCAATACCAATAGACAAGCACACAGGAGCATTGTGAGTGTTAGCGGGTCAGGTGCCCTCCCATAGAGTGTACAAGCAGAGAGGAGGAGGCCGGGATCCACGGTGTCTGACAGGGAAATCTGCTTAAATGCACTTTAATCCTGTTGAGCTGCTGCTAAAGCTGACACTTCCTCACCTGCCTCTCCGTCGTGGGAGAGTGAGTAAAGCTCGAATAAGATCATTAATAACAAGAACCGAGATTGTTTGATGTAGAAGCTCTTTTGATAGCGTGGAATAGTACGTAGTCGGAAAGAATTTGAGGTATTTTTAAAGGAATTTTTCGCATTGTATACTGTACTCGTTGAAGGGTAAAGTGCATACCGAAGTATAAGGCAGCGTGAAACCACAGTTATGGAGTGGTTAACTTTCTTTGTGCCAAGAGTTTGTAATATTTAGTGTTGCAAATCTCTTACAATTTTAGACTGAAGGAGAGAGTTGGTTTGGGAAGGGCATCCAGCTTAAAAGGCCAAGAAGATTTTGATTAATGGCAATCTCAAAACGTGAAATATCGTCTACTTTTGTGTGATAAATATTGGTCAATCACAGTTAAAGTAGGTCAAATAGCTTGCAGTGGTAAAGACATAAAACAGTGCAACATATTAAAGATGTACTACGTGACTTTTCTGGAGGCTCCACCACCTGCTTGTCGCCCTGGAGATGTTATTACTTAGTCTAGAATGTCCTACAGCATGGCTTTAAATGTATCTATCTGCATGAGACGAGGTAAAAGTACAGTTCAGATCAGGGATGTAACAATAACCGAAATATCGCGATATCGTATCGTCAAAGTTCTCACAATAATATCGTGGACCATCACAATATATCGAATTACAAGTCTCTTTGCTTAAATCAAGAGCTATGGTGCAGCAATAGCTAAAAAAAGACATAGACATAGACATGGACCATGATCCTTTGCTCCATTTCAGTGTAGACTACAAGAAGAAATAACTGTTCTAAGCACTTTTAAGTCTTAGTTCTTTGGGTTAAGTCTTATCAAGGCATTTTAAGAGGAAAAAGGGAATGTTTGCCTCCACAAAATATCGCAATAAATATCACACCAAGAGATGTATATCGTGAAATTATCGTACCGAGAGATTTGGATATTGTTACATCCCTAATCGTGAGCCTCCCCACCATATCATGATCTTTCCCACAATATCGCAATAAATATCGTACCGTGAGGTTCATACCGTGACGATATCGTATCGTGAGACTTGGATATCGTTACACCCCTAGTTCAGATCTGTGGAAAGGCAACACCACAGAAACTAGTCTCTTTATGTGTGCGTGTTCTCTCTACAGTAAGAAATTGGAATAAAGTTTTTTTTTGTGCAATAAAAACACATGCAATATAATAAAAAAAATCTAAAATAGATATGTTTAATACCACAGTTTGGAACATTCCAGGCAAAGTAATAACATCAAGTAAACCCTCCTTTATTCTTTTTTTTTTTTTTGAGACGTAGTGCAATCTATAGTTGTAATTATTTTCCACATAGCTTCCCTCTCTGAAAAAGGGGCCGTCCTCTCTGTGCGAAGTCAGACTCTCCTTTTTGTGAATGGACTGGAGCATATAATTACCTGGGCTGAGCTATTCAGCGTGGCCTGCTCCGTCAGCTCCACACCCGCAGAGCACACTACTATGAACCCACACACACACCAACATACAGAGACTGGCCACGTGCACGCTCCTGGGTCCACGTGCACGCTCCCACACACACACCAACACAGGCCTCCTCCCAGCTGGAAGTGCACAGCTGCTCCTGTTTACCCTGTCGAGACCAGAAAAACATCCTGTACAGTTCTCCGGCTGAAAACCTCCCCTTGGATAATAAATACAAGCCAGCGGCGCAGTTTGAAGCTACACTTTGGGTGGGTTTTGTGGACAGGGAGGATAAGACACGATAGACTGAGAAATGTGTCAGGGATGGAGAAAAGAAATGGAAAATCAGGATTTCTTTAGTAAGCATTTTTAGAAATTTAGAGATAAAGATAGATATAAAAATATATCTTTAAGGTTCACAGATGTTTGAGTAACCCTTTAATACTAGTCTATCTACTTCTCCAAAGCTCAAAATGCTCTGTTCCACCTTGTGATGTTATATTTTGGTAGTTTTCAAGTTAATATCCAGCTACATTTATGAAGAATCCCTCAGTCGTCCAGGTAGAATCCATGGTGAGGAGAAAATTCAGTTTGTCGACTGGACAAAAGTTAGTTTGGTTGAAGACATTTCGCAGCTCATCCAGAAGCAGCTTGAAGAAGAAGCAGCTTGGATGAGCTGCGAAACATCTTCAACCAAACTAACTTTTGTCCAGTCGACAAACTGAATTTCCTCCTCGCCATCCAGCTACATTTTACCTTTTGTTCAGTAGAGACTGGCAATCCCAGATCTGAAATTATCCAAATGATTCTAGTGAAGGTGTATGGAGTTAAAAAACACAGTGGAGCAATGATTGTGTATTATGTATTACCACATGACATCTGTTTGAGAGAAGAACTGTGTGAATGAACCAAAACATAACTCCAGGTATGTTTTTGATGAGGAAACATTAGAAAATAGATCCAAAAAAAGTGTAATATGGGCCTTAAAAAAAAAAAAAAAAAAAAGCATAACTAGTTCATTTTAAACAGTTTGCAGCGGTCCAAGCTTATTCCTTCCTTCCCTGTGCATTCCCAGAATCCTGATTACACAAGTTAAGAGCTTTTCACAACTTTCAGAGGCCAGAGTGGAGTTTTGCCATCACAGCAATGCCAACACCAACTAGCATGCTACGCTTTATAATTAGACACAGAAAGCACACAGTGGTCTCATTATAATTTATCTGTACCAGGGCAAAACGTTTTTACTTTATTACATGAAAAAAAATCAATTTGGTAGGCTACAGCCACTTTGTATTGCAAAAAAGTGAGTAATGGTGATACAGCAGCAGGGAAGTGCGTCAATAAAGGAGAACAAAACGAAATTTCTTGTGATAGCGTTTTTACAAATTACAGTAGCATTAGTTAAAGAAGAAGTACAATATTTTTTTCTATATATATTTTGGAAAACCCATATAACCATCACATAGTAACAGTAAAACACTAGAAGGTACTAACCCAGGGTATTTTTATAAACTGGGAACTGCAAGAGGTTTTGCAGTTTTTGGAATTATCAAGTCATTTTCGGAAAATCTAGAAGGAAGATGTAAAAATATGGTATTACGAGCCTAGATCAAGCAATAGATATATTAAAAAATGTATTTGTTAACTACCACAGTCACAACTCAAATGTTATTAGTTTCCATGAATTGAAAGCATAAGTACATGTTGTTCAGAAGTAGAATTTGGCAACCAAAATGAGAAACAAAAGCAAAACTTAAATTGTGACAGAGGGAGGGGTGATACAGCAACGGGAAAATGTGTCAGTAATGAAGAAAACTAAAAGTCAGGATTTCTTGAGTAAGCATTTCTAGAAATGACTGATGTTTTTTCAGAGAACACATGTAATCATCAAATAGCAGTAGTGAAAATCTTGGGTATTACGTATATTTGTGCCAAACTTTGATTGTAACTGCAATTGTGTTGCATTAAAGCCATGTTTAAAGGTCCTGTATCCTGCAAAATTGACGCTTGTGAGCTTTTAGTCATGTTACCTCTTCAAAAACATACCCAGAGTTGTGTTATGTTTCATTCACACATGTTTGACTAACCCTTTATTATTAGTCTGTCTACATCTCCAAATCTCAAAATGCTTTGTTCCACTTTGTGATGTGACATTAACAGCTACCTTTTTACCTTTTTTAGTTGAGACTGGCTATTCCAAGGCCGAAATGATCCAAATGATTCTAGTGAATGTGTTTGGAGTTTAAACACCCTGACACAATTCCTGTATTTTCACATGACATCACAAGTTGGATCACAAGAGTGTTTTTTGATTGAGTGAATGAATCAAAACACAACTCCAGGTATGTTTGTGACGAGGAAACAACATTATAATATAGATCAGAAAGTACGCAATACAAGCTCTTTAGTTAGTATATGTGACCTACACTCATACTGATTTAAAAATCTTAAAGGGACAGTTCAAAATTTTGGACAAAGGGCCTCATGTCCTAGTGAGTCAGAGTGTTGGAGACGTGTGGAGACACTTTTTAAAATATTCCATCCAGTCCTTGTATTTGCAGAGGTCACTGGTGCTAGGCTAGTGCATGTCAATGGCCATAGTTATCCTGCCACTAAAAACAGTCTTACCCACTCCACAAAACACCCGAAACAAATCTATTATTTCACCAGACTGTCGATGTGAATGTCTGTGTTGATAGAATAATTTTAGAAGTAAAACCTTGCATTTGAAGGATTTATGTCTGAGCAACGGTAGTAGCGAGTAGTACTTCCTGATAGCGGCGTGATATATGAGATAATAGTCCCTCAACATGCGACGATTCATTCGATGCAAGGTTAGTTTTATTTCAAACATTATTCTGTCAACACAGACATTCACATGGACAGTTTGGTGTAATAATAGATTTTCTTTGGGTGTTTTGTGGAGTGGGTAAGACTGTTTTTAGTGGCAGGATAACTATGGCCATTGACATGCACTAGCCTAGCACCAGTGACCTCTGCAAATACAAGGACTGGATGGAATATTTTAAAAAGTGTCTCCACACGTCTCCAACACTCTGGCTCACTAGAAAATGAGGCCCTATGTCCAAAATTCTGAACTGCCCTTTTAAGTTACTGTAATGAAATAAACACAAAAGCACGTAATGTAGTGTTTTCAAATCTGACAACGAAAAGCAAGAAACGCAATAATCTTAGCTGTCTACTTGGTACACATGTAAACTCTTTTTTTCTTAAATTGTGAATAAGGAAGCTATAGTGTTAATCTTTCCTGCTAAGTAAGCATATGTAAGTATTTTTATGAATGAACGTAAACCTCCGTTAATCCTTCTTTAGATTTCAGTCATGCATTAGTAGTAGTAGTAGTAGGCAATAGCACAAGTGCCCTTGACTTTGACTGGGGCTGTTGGGCTGTTGTTGTGTCTGGAGACAGGAGGAGGAGGGCTGGGCGAGGACCTGTTTGGAATGCGGTCGTGTGTGAGCTTGTGTGTGCGTCCCATAGAAGTGCGTACGTGTGTTTTTTAAAAAAGTGCGATGTTTATTCACGTCTGTCTCCCTCCCTCTTCTCCACTGGCCCCTCCCTCTGCAGTGTGTAGTGCAGCTGACTGTGTCTTAAGCATTTTGGCCGGCACGTAAAAGAGATTCCAATGCACACGCAGGTTTTTGGCTTTATGTAGTATCGGGGGAGGGCTTAAAGGGCATAGGACAGGTTTTCATGTTTTAAAGGCCTAAAGGTATTATGCTATTTTCTGATCTGTTTCCTCATTACAAACACACTTGGAGTTGTGTTTTGTTTCATTCACACATGTTTAACACACAAATTCTGCATATTTAAGATAGGATATCTGAATCATTTCCGATCTGGAGCTACCAATCTCTAAAAGGCAAAAGGAGCTGTTATTTTATTACATGCAAAAATAAATCACTTTAAATTGCAAAAAGTGAGTCATGGTGATACAGCAGCAGGGAAGTGTGTCAATAAAGGAGAACAAAACTTCAAAACTACTGCCTCATCGCATCATAAGGTGGAACAGGCATTTTGAGTGTTGGAGATGTAAACCAACTAATAAAAAAGTTACTCAAACATGTGTGAATGAAACAAAACAACTCCAGTTATGTTTTTGAGGAGGTAACAACATTATAACATGGCCTAAATCTCACAAGAGTAAATTTTGAGTAATATATGATCATTTCGTTTCGTGGGATAGTGCTGGACAATTATGGGAACTTTCTAGGAATCATTCTATCTGTCTCATCCAGGTACAAAACTCCATTCAACAATTCAATAATTTATGAGCAAGGAACATTTTGTCATTCATTTTTATTTGTCAAATAAAAACATTTTGTAAATAGGGTAATTTTAGCCCTTGATTACAGTACTGTTGCTAGGTAACGTGTTATACTGCATGCTGCCCGTGTCCAACCACGAAGTAAAATTATTAACTTGACTAAAATAAGTTAAACTAAGAAAAGCTAGCCTAATATTCAAGTCAAATCTTAATGTTAACAATGTTTTCGTTAAATGGGCCTGACAGACAAAGCAAAGCCTTGTTGTGAGTGCCTAAGACTCATCTCGTGGTTTTGTTGCATTTTGTTTTACAGCAGTGGCATTTCACAGCCCTCCAGTCACCATAAAGAAGGAACCTCAGAGCCCCGGGTCAGACCCCAGTCAGTCCTGTAGCCACAAGCAGACCTTCACCTACCCCAGCGGAGAGCAGTGCCTTTATGCCAGGTTAGTCCACCTCCAAATTCATAAGCCAGTAGTAATATAGCACAATTTTGTTGACAATTTCATGAATGGGAAGTAATGAAACCAGTAATAATTGATTAGATTGATTGTTCTGCCCAATACTCTCTCACAAAATGTATTCCCAAAGAATCAATAAAGCCACTCCTAAACCAGATCTAAACCAGGACAACAGTAAATTAGGGTTCATTTGATCCAACTGCATTTATTCAGTTACAATGGCTTAAAAATACCTTGAAAATTATGCATTCTTGTTGTGGGTAAGGTCGCCTCTCCACAGATCTGACCTGTAACCTGATCTGGTGGCACCCCCTTGGAAACAGATAACTTAATAGATAACATTCCTGTCAAAATAGAATAGAAATAATATCTCCAAGAATTATGACAAGCAAGTGGCCGACCCTCCACCAGAAAAGTTACAGAGTGCGCCTTTAATCCTATGTCCAAACCTATAGTGACACTAAAGCTGCTCTGGTCAGCCGTCTCTAACTCTGACCACATGACGTATCGACTCCAATCCCACACCAGCGGGCCTATATCTGTACTGTTAGCTTTATTGACTGAAACAAGCTAAAACAAGCCCTGAGGACAGCCATGGTCTAAAACAGTGTCTAATATGTGACGTGTGAACGCTCCACAGTGCCTATGAGCAGAAGAGGGCTGCAGCCGGGGCCAAGAGCTCCTGCCCCGGGACCCCCATGTCCCCCCTGACCCCCCAACAGCAGCAGCAGCAGCAGCAGCAGCAGCACTACTCCCCCAAAGCCACTGCTGCCACCGGACGGCCAGACGCAGGCTACATCAACCACGCCCCGGCAACGCAGCCACTGCCCAGCAACAGCTACCACCTCAACCCCAGGTACAGAGTATAACCAAACATCATATTGAAAACATCTTATTATATTTTGTTATGACAGTTTGAGTGGTCAGTAACTAATGATCAGATCCACAAGTGTTGATGATATCCTTGTATGATCTTCTTTACTTTTACAAGATGAGAAGAATTAATGAATACTGAATAGGCCTATTTAAAAAACATAATGACAGCTTTATGTTTGTTGCACCACCATTTATTTATCACTGATTAGAGAAACTAAAATCACAAACACACTCACCACAAGAGCTCACTAGGCCGTGCACTTTGAAGTCTTGATTACGTGATCGAGTACCACAATATACTCGTTTGACTTGAAGAAAGTAACTGTAACCAAAATACCACTAAATTCTGAATATGTATTTCTGGTATATGTATTTATTTACTGTCCAACACGATATGAACTATGCCGCTTACTAATACACTTTTGTAGACACACTCAAATCCATTAAAACTGCATAATCTTTCTTTTTCCAGCTCCAGGTACCAGGGCCATTCAGGAGACCCCATGGGCCCCCCTCAGTTCCCCCCTCCGGCCCCGGCGTTCCAGCGCATGCCCTCTGCCCCGTCAGGACACGGCAGCAGCGGGACAGGAGGAGGAGGGGGTGGGGGTCCCGGAGGAGGAGGGGGAGGAGGAGGAGGAGGGGGTCCGGGTGGAGGGTACCACCGGCAGCACTCTGACCCCTGCATGCCCTACCTGCAGCAGAGCTTTAAGCAGGAGTACCTGGACCCCATGTACGAGAGGGCCGCTCAGGGCATGACGGGCCCGGGACATGGGCACAGAGGGCACCCGCACCCGCACCCTCACCCCCACCCACCGCACTCACACCCACATCAACACCGCTTCCCCCCGGCCCACATGATGGTCAAGCAGGAGCCCACAGACTACACCTACGAACCTGGTGAGTGGAGCCAAAGTTTATGTCAAACATTTTGAAAACTCTGTTTTCCAAAAATGCATTTTCCATCAAACAATGAAGGCAACACTTACATCAGTTATGCCAGGGGTCTACAACCTTTTTCTTCTGGTGAGATACCTTTACAAAAAAGAAAATGCCAAAGAGTTGCTTTTTTAGCGGTCACAAGAAATCGAACATATAAAGCCTTAAATGAAGAACAGTTAGATCCCTGTAAAACACAAACCTTTATCCATTTATTAGTGCTCAAAGTTTAGGGTGACCAGATTTTCAAAATAAAAAAATGGTGACATTCCTGTTTTTTTGACGGTTAGTAATAATAACAATTGTGAAACATATTATGAAGAATAATTATGAACAACTGTTATGCAGAGACTATTAATGACAAACATGTGAGTCAGTATAGTTACATTTTCTTTGTGTTTTGGTCATTTTTTTTTTAGCAGCTTTCAATATTTTACCCCAACAAACGGCAATGTATGCCTCTCTTTACTGTTGGCAGTGATCGGATTGGTCCAAAATAGAGACACCTGGGACATTTCTTATATAAAACTCAGACAAATCACTGGTTTTGTATAAATCTGCTGGGACAGGGGACATAGGACTCAAAACTGGGACTGTCCCGGGTAAACAGGGACGTCTGGTCACTCTATCAAAGTTAGGCATAAAAATTATACATTTACGATGGTAGTTGATCAAATTTGAGCCATTCAGCACAATATGTATGCCAATAATCCTTTGGCGAGCTACTTGGAAGGGGGTAGAGAGCTACAGGTTGGAGAACCCTGAGTTATGCACTTATGTATAGCTGCATATAATTATGTAGAGGGATTTATATGTAATTCCTAAATCGATTTTTGATTCTAAAACATGAGACCAAATAAAAATGCTTCGATATTATTTCAGCAATACATCTAATATGCACTTTAAATAGAAATACAAACTCTATTATGTCAACAAAATGGACTGAGAACACATTTTACATCTACCTCTAAACATTATTCAAGTTAAAAAGTCAAAGTATTTAAATCATTATAAATCTGCAGCACATTTTTTCCTCATGTCAATAATGCGAGTTTTAGTAGTAGTGATCTTTAAATTATTTATCTATATTTTTGTTTTGTTTTGTTTTTTTGCTATTCACTTGTGTCTCACTTTAAAAACTAAACAATTTGACAAAAAAACTAAAAATGTAATTAGTTCCAACAACAAAACTGAGCAAATTGGATCTTCTTACATTAAAAAAACACATTCATAAGTTTCCTTAACCTTTTAACAGGCATTTAAAGCCCCAGTCAGCCTGAACAATAATGACATATTATGGCTATCACTCGCTAATCTGTTCCACTCTCTCAGAAGTCCTTTCAATCCAGCGTCTCCCTGGTGTGCGTAGCTAACTAAAGAACAAAATGTCCAAAAAGGCAAAACAAATGTATTCACTGTATCCACCCAGCCCACTCCCCCTCCCTCCCTCCCCCCAAAACTCCTCCCTTCAACTCCCTGACACTTTGCAGAAAAAAATTGTGTATTTTTTTAAAACTTGCGGCCGCTCCTCTCCTCCTCCCTCCTTCCTTCTCTCCCTCCCTCCCTCCCTCCTCCCTTGTGCAATGCATTCAGTGAAAGAGAGGCAGAGGAATTTCATTGAGAAAATGGAGGGCACTGGAAAGACTAGAGTCCCCAGTGGAGTGAGCGCAGGTTTCAGGTTGCACCCGCGGCTTCCTTTTTGTGCAGGCAGATGAACTCATAATGGAAAAATGAGCGTCGCCGCGGTAACCTGAGCCTCTCACTGGACGGATCTCTGGGACGGGGGGGGGGGGCTTATGGTGGGGGTTATGGGGGTAGGAGGGGGTGATAGAGAGGGGCACGGGGTGGAGTGGCCAGGGTTTTTAAACAACATAAGAACAGTGGACGTCTAAGTGAACAATGAAAGAGAAATTTAACACTTTGGTGATCACGGTGCAGTCATACACATGCACTGAATAAACTACAAAGAATATGGTCAATTGAGATTTTTTTTGGAAGTTTTGAATTTATCTATCAATTTTAGTATGTTTGTCTTGAAAATTGTGTGTTTTTATATTTTTTATTTTATGTATTAATTTTGGGCAAGTAAAGATTTACATTCTTATACAATGGAACATATAACATAAGTGAAATTATAATAGAAATTAAAATAAACACAACAAAAAAAAAAAATGTTTTTGCCCAAAAAGGAGTGGGAAGAAGAAAACTTATTTAATCCCACTTCCCACTCTTCATAATCTAACACAATGAGCTTTCTTTTGCATTTCTCAGACATTTTGAATTAAACTATATGAACTATTTACAAGTGCGGACAAAGAGTCACTGTTATAGTTCGGTAACTTTTTGTCTGCACTTGTAAATAGTTCATATAGTTTGGCTACGATGGCTCCCCATATCCACAACACAGCAATGGTAATTACTGCTAACTGAATGTCTCTCCCACTCTTCACCCCATTTTATTCTACTTTAAAGTTCGACTAAAGCATACATGAACTAAAATCTAATCTCAAACTGTCAAAAATGGCAATCTTTTCAACAAAATAGTTACAGAATTGCTAGTATAATATTGTTCATTAAGAATGCAAACTTAGAATTATATACAAAACGCAGAGATCGCTTTCTTTTCCAATGTTTTGATGCCTTGATATTTTTAATACATGTGATGAAAAATAATAGTTTCATTATCAGAAATGTAAACTTTTATGTTGAAAAAAATTACATTTTTTCTTGATGATCGGGTTGTACATATTGTAATTGCATGTATCCGTTCTATGCATCGTCTATTGTGATTTTAGCCAAGTGTGATGGATGAATTTAACTAATTATTTATGAAACAAACCATTCTATACTGGAGCTCTGTAACACTTTATTTTGTAATTGTGTTTTTATACATGTTTATTGGACATAAAGTGGATGAATGAAATGTGAAATGTGGGACCAGCCTCTCAAATCTGCAAAATAAATTTATCTACATGTAGACAGTAGCTCAGTTGGTAGAGCGTTCGTCTGATATGAAGTTTGGCGGTTCGAATCCCACTCTCAACATAAACATCATTGGTTGAGGGGTCAGAATGGGAGGTGTGATTCCAGCTCCCACAGATGAATGCTGTCGTTGTGTCCTTGGGCAAGACACTTAACCCACCTCACCCCCGGTGTCTATGTACACTGGTGTATGAGTGTGTGAGTGAATGGGTGAGTGGTTCCTTGTTGTAAAGCGCTTTGAGTGCCTTGAAGGTAGAAAAGCGCTGTGGAAAAATGTGACCATTTACCATTTATGGGTACAAATAAAGCAACCTAACCGAATCTAACCTAAGTTTATAGATTCAAATACAAATTTACAATGACTTTTTAGTTAGTTCCACAAAAAACAAGCAAATAAAAAGTCTTTACAAATCTTTATGACTACAAAAAACAGGCATATCTTTTTGAAGAATTACCATTTTAAACTGTACTTTTTTCTTTCAGTTTTAATTAAATGCTCTGTACATGTAAAAAAGTAAAAATCTGTTTTGTCCCAGTACAGAAATATTGCAAAAGCAGCTCTTAGGATAAAAAGGAGACCACTGTACTGTATAATTGCCAACGCAGAAGTGACACTGGTGCACTGTTTGCATGCTAGTTGCATCACCAAATTTTGCGCTCTTAAATGCAAACAGAAAGTTAGAAATGAGTTTGCAAACTGTTTTTGAATGCTCTAGTTCTATTTTTATATTTTTAAAACAGTAAAAAATTAAGTCCAGGGCCTTTAAATGATACAATCTAAACGGAGCACGACCTTGAATGTTCAAACACTTACAAAAAGATAAGCTATATGCAAATTTTAGATGTTACATAATATTATTCGCACTTGTTTACCTACCAGCTCCAGTCATTCAGTTCAAACTCACTACGTATTTATGAATGATTGATCGCGTCCTTTCTTTCAACAAATAAAAACACAATTCATTTTTTACTACATTTTCGAAAAGGCGTGTTCAGTTTGCTCCACACGTCGTCGTCGTCGACAACAACACAACCTGAAACTACGTACGAACCAATAACAAAACCTCTTCCTTTTCATCTTTTCAAAACACACACAATGCCAGCTGCCGGTTTTGTGAATGGGTCTTTGGAGTTTCACAACCAAATTGGCATACCTTCACTAATCACAGCCATTGTAGCATGTGAAAGACACCCAGTGCCCCACAATAAACAGGATACAATTAACTAGCTCGCCCAGCTCTGGTCTAGTGGGAGTGTGCCCTGTCTGTCCGTTGCCAAAGCCAGAATAAGGATATTGTTGTACAGTGTGATTGGGGGTTTTGATTTGTCCCTATGGCATCTTATCACAGCGGCTGCATTCTCCACCAGTGAGTCATGTATAAAGCTGCAGGCAATAGAGCTACACCTTTTTAAGATCAAGTTTCTCCCATTGAAAAACACTGTGATAATAGACAAACTGTTATGTATGAAAGATTACCAGACACGCCTTTTGTAAGATCAGAAAGTTTAAAGGTCCTGTGTTACGCAAAATTGACTCATGTGAGGTTTTAATTTTGTTATCTCCTTTAAAAATATACTTGGAGTTATGTTTTGTTTCATTCACACATGTTTGAGTAATCCTGCATTGGTATAGGTTGTCTATATTTCCAAAATTCAAAATGCTCTGTTCTAATTTTTGATGTCATGAAGCGGTAGTTAATATCTACTTTTTACTTTTTGTTCGTTAGAGATTGGCAATTCCAAGGCTGAAATTATCCAAATGAGTCTAGTGAAGATGTACGGATTTTAACAATACAATGGAGCACTTCCTGTATTATCACAAGACATCACAAAGTGTGGAGTGTTCCAGTGTTTGAGAGAAGAACTCAGCCTAAATGTTGCAGGTTTTGTGAGTTAAACATGTGTGAATGAAACAAAACACAACTCCAGGTCTGTCTGATGAGGAAACAATGCTATAAAATAATATAGATAAGAAAATAATAGAGTAATATGGGCTTTTAACTTGATGTGGTGTAAGGTCAAAGTCAGTTATAATTATTTATTTATTTATTTAAGTGCAGATGTGTTTTGGGTGCGAAGTAGTTGCACTAATAGTTGTAGCAAATTAAGTAGTACAAGTAGTAGTAATACACGAAGGAACTGTAAATTACTTTTATTGTACTTTTATTGTAGTCATTGATGGCTTAGATGGCAAAGCTGATAGTAATGCTTGAAGTAGTAGTAGTAGTAGTAGTGGTAGTATCAGAAATAGTAGTACACTAGTAACAGTAATAGTAGTCATAGCAGTGTCAGTAGTGACAATGGTATACAATTGTGGGAGATAGGAGTACAAATGGTAGTAGTAGTAGTAGTAGCAGTAGCAGTAGTAGCAGTAGCAGTAGTAGTAGTAGTAGCAGTAGTATCAGAAATAGTAGTCATGGCATTAGTAGTACTCACAGTATTAGAGAACTGTGGGAGATAGGAGTAAAAATAGTAGTAGTAGTAGTAGTAGTAGTAGTAACCGCAGTAATAGCAGCAGTAATAGCAGCAGTAGTATCAAAAGTACTAGTCATAGCACTAGTAGTACTCACAGTGGTACAGAATTGTGGGAGAGATTGGCATACAAATAGTAGTAGTAGTGGCAAAGGTAGTAGTAGCAGAGGTAATAGTAGCAGTAGTAGTTGGAGTAGTAGCCGTAGTAGCACTAGTTGCAGTAGTAGCAGTAGTAGCAGTAGTAGCACTAGTAGCAGTAGTAGCAGTAGTAGAAGTAGTAGCAGTAGTAGCAATAGTAGCACTAGTAGAAGTAGTAGCAGTAGTAGCACTAGTAGCAATAGTAGTTGCAGTAGTAGTAGAAGTAGCTGTAGCAGCACTAGTTGTATCAGAAATAGTCGTTAAGCACTAGCACTAGTAGTACTCACAGTGGTGTAGAATTGTGGAACAGATACTACTACAAACAGTAGTAGTAGTAAAAGCAGTAGTAGTTCTTGTAGTATAAAATGATGTACACTTCAAGTCACATAAACATTAACCTCCCATCGTACTACTTAGCATTAGCTTGGTATAATTCATAATAATAATTTAGCAGCAGCAGTAATTCCTGACATGAAGTACGTCTCCTCTCTCATCTCCTTGGGTCCATTATGGGCTCAGACTTGTAGGAGATCTCGCTTTAGGCTCTATGAAGATTAATTTCTATTTGAGCGAACTGTATGGATTCAGTTTTCTATGTGCCCAGACAGAGCAGACATTGTATACTTTTCCATTTTTCTGGTCTGGTGAAGGGGCTCTTCGCTCACGGCCTAAAAATACCAGCAGCTGAAGAGGAGAAGAGATATTATAAATGTAACGGCTGCCCTTGAAGTGATAGGAAGTCATGCATATTCTAGCTCCGGGCTTTTTCGAGAATCTGTGTACAGTTTAGTCAAATTTGTGTTTGTTTTTTAAGTATTTAGAATTAGAAATGTTAACGTTTTCTTTTCTTTCTTTTTTTTTTTTTTGCAGATGTGCCTGGATGTCCCTCTATGTACCACCACAACGATGGCTACCCAAATCCACAACACAGCAATGAAGGTAATTATTGCTACCCGAATGTCTCTCCCACTCTTCACCCCATTTTATTCTACTTTAAAGTTCAACTAAAGCATACATGAACCAAAATCAAATCTAAAACTGTCAAAAAATGGCAATCTTAGTTGACACACACACAAAATTGTTACAGAATTGCTAGTATAATATTGTTAATTAAGAATAAAAACGAGATCACTTTCTTTTCCAGTATTTTGATGCCTTGATGCTCTAGTTTTATATCAGAAATCTAAACTGTCATGTTGGAATTTTGAAAACTCTTAAATTTTCTCTTATTTTCGTCGATCGAGGTGTACATATTGTAATTGCATGTATCCGTTCTATGCGTCGTCTCTGGTTGCGGTCATTGGCTCGGAGACTGTCGCGTGTTTCCATTGGCTGCAGTCCTCCGAGTTCATGTTGTTATTGGCTCAGAGGAGTGCCTCTCTCCGGCCTCAAGAATCTCTGAATAAACAAAATCTATGGAAAAGACCATGCTTTTCCTACAGCGAAAAGAGGAAATACTGCCAATCAAAGTGACTGTTCAGACACAGTGTCACTGCAGCGAACTGTGGACAATGGACGAACAGATATGAAAGGGGTTTGGGTTACGAGTTTTATTTATTCAACAAAGGTGATGGAACTACTCAAAAGTCACACTGAATGGTTATTTAACAGTGATTTGTCAGTAATACTCAAGACTGTACATATAAATGGACATATCTAACCCACAAGCCGCTACATTCCCAATAGGAAGAGAACATGGAGTTGCTTCTGGCTCCGCTGACTTATACTGAAAAATAGTCACCTCTTTGTGTAACTGCTGCAGTGAACCTTGTTATTTTGGTCTTAAAATGTTCATATTAACCCACTCTACATGATCCTGGTGTTTTCACTTTGCTATTTTAATCCCAATCTGGAAATGACTCAAAATTCACTCCCTCAGTCCACTTCTTTATACTGTCTATGAGTAATACGAGGAAATACAATCTGCAGTGTTAGGTTAAACTGAATTATTACAACTAGGACTATAGTACTGAAAATTATTGATTGAATATACATACACTATTTCATTCAAATTATAAGGTGAAAATATTGCTAAGATGTTTGTTTTATTATTTTCTTTTTTGCCTACAGTGATTGTATTGTGATTTTAAAACTTTAAATGCACACCATTACTATTGTCTAAATCAGACATGTCAAACTCAGGCCCGGGGGTCATATTTAGCCCGCGATATAATTATATTTGGCCCGTGAGATCATATCATTACACACAGGTCTCCAGGAAGAACAGTTGATAGCCAAGGTCAGTTAAATACAATCAATATTATATTAAGGTTAAAGTTAAGTTAAGTTGTTAAGTTATTAAGTTAAGTTATTAAGGTTAAGGTTATTAAGGTTTTATTAAGATATATTATATTAATATATTAATGTAAACATTTTGCACTATCCCTGTCTCAAATAAATAAATACATAAATAAAATATCAAATATGTATTAGAGCTGCCCGCCAGCTACAGATAGGCTATAGAGACATTATTTATTTAAAATTAATTTTGTTATTACTTTATATTATGCTTGTTCTGGATTCAATGTTTAAGCAAAACTATTATTAAACATTTATTTTAATAAGAAAAGGTTTAATATTACATATCTCGAAAGAAGAGAAAACATGCAGATGTTGTTGAAATTTTTAATAAATATTTAGTTTGGCCCACGACTTAGTCCCAGTTTTTAATTTTGGCCCTCGGTGAATTTGAATTTGACACCTCGGGTCTAAATCAACTTATATTACTTTGTACACAAATATCCATACCTTGCCTATTGCTGTAATATTACTAATATACTTATATATACAAAACACTTTATTGTATCATTATCAAACAATATTTCATCAAGTAAAATCATAACTTTAAATACACTATAGTCACTGTACTAACTGTACTGTCATAATTCATTCCTATTTCTGTTTTCCAAAGCTGTGCACCTACTTCTGTATCAAGTCCTTCTTAAATTCACACATGCCTCTTTTGTCTTTGTCCATTCCAGGCTATCTGTTTGAAAACGACTCCCGCGTGGTGCCAGAGAAGTTCGAAGGTGAGTTTCTTTTACTCTCCGTTTCATTTGCACACCGTGGCCCATTTGGCAAGGTGTTGGCACGCAATAATCACGAAACCCAAACCATACTGTCACTACTCCCAATCTCTATCTCCCACTATCAAGTTCTATGGATTCTAGCGCGAGTCTTTGTTTCTAGAGCTTAGCATGTAGAGGTTTGGTTTCATTGGTCATTGGAGGTGACTGATGCTGAAAGAGATTTGAGTGGACAAGACGACTATAAGGATTGGGCGATTTAGGTTGGAACTACTGGGAGTAACTTAGCACACCCTCTCATGTTGCTAAACTTGTGTACAACATATCCAGTGACCAGTAAACAACGAACACAAGCACCGATCAGGGTCTTTTTACTTACATTTAACGTATGCTCCAGTTTGGGCTCATTTGTGGAAGAGCTGCAGTGCGTCACTCTCATGTTTAGGTTGTCCCCATGTGCACTGGACACAGGCTATCCATGACCTGTAATGTAAATACAGGAACTATTCAGATCTGGTTCTCGCTTTTTTTTTTTTTTGACAATTTGAGCAATAACCTGATTTTGACGCAAACACTAAGAATTCGGGTTGTCAAAGTATCAAAAATCAGATAAATAAAACTAGACACTCATTTGAACACACTTTTTGTAGGTTTATAGATAAAGTTGAGACTAGTTAATTATAAAATATATTAGAAAAAATGTTGGAATTGTGATTTTACAATAAATTCTGCATTTTTCATACGTCATAGTTATTTTCAGATTTAATATTGTAGTACAGAAATATATAAAAATTGGTTTAGACTACTCATTCTCAGATATTTTCACGCATTTTTTGTAAATTTTCACAAGTACAATAAGAAAAGATTTGGCTTTCCAAGTAGAACTAGGTCTAAATTGTATTGATTTTGATTTTGTTTGATTTATTTTGAGCTTATGACAGTATTCACATATACAGAATACTTACATTTACATAGTCAAAGCTCACATAGTAGGTTTTCTACATGTTTAAAATGTAAAACTGGACTACACTGCTCCTATAGTTCTAATTAGGTCAGTAAAAATGACTAGAAAGAAATATCTAAACAGTCTATAACCTACTTTCTACATTGTTGGGCAGTGTGCGTCCATATAATTCAATATTTTTCATTTTGCACAAGTTGGAGCTCAGTTACTGTCAAACTTCCCCTGACTTTCCCCGGCAGCCCTTTAATCAAATACCTTGGCATTTACAGTTGAAATATTACCCTGGATTTAATAAAAGTGGTCAGAAAGCGTTTGAGTGTGTCCACTGTATGTGAAACGTCCAGATGTCCTGGCAGTACCCAAATGCACTCACTTCCATCTGCTGTTTGTCTAACTCCCTCTGAACAAGAAACGTAAGAAGAACCGAACCGAATGTGAGTCTTACGGGAGTTCTTAAGTCATGGTTTGTAATGGTGGAGTTGGACATGCCAAAATACTGTACCCACTGTAGGAGATGTAGCAACAACACTTCAAAAAGGAAAATTAGAAGGCAGTGTCCAAAATCATTGAGAAAGTTGTTGAGAATGAACTGAAGTGAGAGTTATTTTTCATGTTTCATTCAATGCTTTTTTATTTTATTTTATACAATTTAACAGCATCTATGTTTACCGAAGTGAATGAGTTTGAAAGTGAATGAAAGGATGTCTGATAGTTTAAAAACCTTAGTTACAAGGTTGTGTTGTCAGTAAAATATTTGCTTTTTGTTTTGGGTCTTTCTGTACTTTCTGTATTATCAGAAGGCTTGAAATATTATGTGCATACCTTTTTGTGTTGAGTAAGGTAGTAGTAAAAGTACTCCTCTTCTCTACACTACATTACATTACTATAGTAAAACGGTGAGGTGGGATAAAATGAAATAATCTTATATTTGGCATAATTTTTCTTCATATAGTTACAATATTTTATTATGCGCCTTGCTTTTCTAAGGCTGTGTTCACACTTCTACACACAATTATCACTAAGATGGGACTAAACCCTGGTTCTAAAACAGGACTGGATGAGGACAAATCCAGGACTAAAACTAGACCAAACCAAATCAACCTAATCAGGCCTAAACTTGGCTCAAATTTGTCTAAACTTCTCTAAACCAATGGTATAGCTGTACTAGTAATATTTTTAGTAGTATGTAGCGAATTGTCCATATAAAAGACTTTACCGTAGTATTCTGTGTGTGTGTAGGTGAGGTGAAGCAGGAGGGCGGGGCCAGTGGCGTGTTTCGGGAGGGCACCCCGTACCAGCGCCGCGGCTCTCTGCAGCTCTGGCAGTTCCTGGTGGCTCTTCTGGACGACCCCGGCAACGCGCACTTCATCGCCTGGACGGGGCGGGGCATGGAGTTCAAACTCATCGAGCCTGAGGAGGTAAAGGGAATGTAATGGGTTTCTATGGGAACGCTCCAAAGTCCAGCGGTTCTGTTGTGTGCGTGAAGAGGGAGGAGGTGTATAGTTCTCAACACTAGACTCAACAAAAGATACTCAAATGTGATGAAATCTAAAACATTCTGAACGTAAAATCTAAACACATTTACATTTTTAAGATATAATGTTTGATTTGCTGTGTTATATGATATGTAAAGCCAAAGTATATTTATATTTATGTACTGTGACAACTACAAAATGTCTCCTCTGTACAAGCTTTACCTAAATACTTCAAAATATTTTTTCTGGTATCAAAATTGCAAACAGAATTGCATTTAAACATTTTTTAACATAATTATTCCTCCAATCACTTCCAAAAACATAATTCTGCCTTCAGTCTTCAGTGTTTTTTCAAATATTAATTCTAAAACTTAAGTGATAAGTATATAAATAATGGTTGCAAATCAAGCACGTTCAGTAATAGTTTGTGTTACTCATTCACTCATTCATTTTCATAGTTCATAGTTTATTCCTATTTTCACTTCTGTGTTCTCGCTCAGATTAGTCGGATCAGAGGCGTGATTCAGGCACTTTCCTTGCGGTCTCTTCCCCTCCTCCATTATCTCTCCATCCATTATTCAACACATGAAACTCACAGAAAAAAAGACGACATACAGACACCAAATCGTACCATGGCCCCCCAGTCCCACCTCATATTTCCACTAAGAATTTCTGTAACGTCCAAGTCCCTGCTATAGTGACTGGACTGCATGCTTTTAGCCCAGTCCAGATAAAACCTATAGTGTGTTTCCCACTATCTTTTACTGTACATTAAATATGAATGGAGTTTTTACAAGAGCAATTAGCTGAGAGCGCACTCACAGATCAAAGAGGATGGACGCAGTGGGAATCGGACCGTCCTGAGTCATGGTACCGGCCCCTCCCCCGAACTCTCCATCTGACCCAATGCACTTTACATGGAAATATGATTGAGTGTGTTCAAGTCAACTGATATGTTTGTTCATAGTTTTTGGTAACATAATCGGGGGGGTTTTTGCTGAAGAAAGCTAAATTATGTTCCACAGTGTACATTAAACCGAACTACCACGAGAGACAAGCTTCATTACAGCTCAGAACTGCGGAGAGTCGCTCCTACTCACAGAAGGAATTAATGTATTTTTGAGCAATAGAAACACCCGTATGTATGAACACTAGAGGGGTATGTTTAATGGAATATCATGGAACATTCCAGGTGTAACATCTCCATGGAGACAAGCATGTGGTGGTGGACAATACATGAGAAAAGTTGCGCAGTGCACCTTTAAACTAAAAGTCCAAATAAATAATCTACCTCTAGTTTATTACATGTTTGAGCAGGTTAAAAATGATAAATTAGAGCCTAAAAGTAAAGATTTAAACCAATAACAATGCTTACAAGTACAATTTCAGTGTATTTTTTTTCAATCACAGAAGTTTAAACCAGGACATTTACAAGCTCAACAAAATGTAGTACAGATTTAGTCGATTAGTATGACATTTTGTTGAGGAAACAAAAGTAAAAACTTAATGTAATATTGGACTAAATCTGTACTTAAACTGAAAACCATAATGGTCGAAATCCAGATTTGTTGTTGAAATGAAAACTACACTGACAGTTGCTAGAAAGCTCGATAAATTCAAGTGAGTGAGCCATATATTTCCTCTTAGAGTTAGTGGTCCCAAGTTAAAGGGGAGTTTGGGTTTGGCCCGTGCCTCACACCCCAGCGATCGCTCCTATTTCACTCAAAACACTGCAGGACTATGGCTGCATTCAAGTGGTAATAGGTTACATAAAAAGGAAGTGAATTCACATGGACACTGGCCCTGGTCTCTACATGTGGATCGTGTTAAGAGAAAGCGCCGTTAACTTGTTAATGAGGACCCCTAGTGGTTATACGCAAGCATTACACTTGACTGGAGACGTGTTTCTGCAGTACAGTAGTTTGACCTGGTCTCTCTGGTTCTGTGTTCAGGTTGCTCGGCTCTGGGGGATGCAGAAGAACCGTCCGGCCATGAACTACGACAAGCTCAGTCGCTCTCTGCGCTACTACTACGAGAAGGGAATCATGCAAAAGGTAAGAATAAATACTACATAAACTTTAAAACTACCAGACCATCGTGATGCCAACTTACTGTAGTGACCCTTTATATTTATGTTATGTTATGTAAGATGCACCAAACCAGCTACAAATTCTGATATCTCTACAAACGATTGGGTTTTGAGTGTCAGTGGAAATCCAATATCAGTCAATAACAGGATGAGTATTGATTATCGTACATGGTGGACATGGTCTGATCCAACTGTGCAAAGAGCATGGTGTAAACTTGAGTGCAAACATTATGAGAATCCAGTAATGTTTTATGGATCAAACACCCAATACTATTATCATATCTGTGCATCTCCAGTAAATCTTAATGTGTTTTAAACTTTTACTTTATTCCCACAAAAGTCTACTACATGTTATATTCTATATTCATACACGTAGTACTCAATAGGTGTTCCCTTTTGTAAAAATATTTGTATTCGTACTTAAGCCTTAATAAAGCATGAAGAAAGACTTAATAAACTCATTTTTCATTATGAATTAAGGATGATTCAGGCTTAGTAACTACTTAATTAAAGATTTAAGAGTTAGGGTATTAATTAAGTAGTTAAGCCTGAATCATTCTTAATAAACTCTTTGTTCATTATGAATTAAAGATGATTCAGACTTAAGTAATCTCTTTGTTCATCTTAAAAGTGATTCATTAAACTTAATTAAGTTAGTTAAGTTAAGCCTAAATCATTTAAGGATGATTCAGGCTTAGTAACTACTTAATTAAAGGTTTAAGAGTTAGGGTATTAATTAAGTAGTTAAGTTAAGCCTGAATCATTGTTAATAAACTGTTTGCTCATTATGAATTACGAATGATTCAGGCTTAGTAACTACTTAATTAAAGGTTTATCGATTAAGTAGTTAAGTTAAGCCTGAATCATTCTTAATAAACTCTTTGCTCATAATGAATTAAGTATTTGTTCTTGATTATTAAGGCTTGTTATAGTTATTATAAAATGTTAACGGCAAACAGCATTTGTAAGCTGTTCTTGCCTCCGAACTTCAATAAATCATCGATAACGACCATAATCATCTTGTTCCTTCAGTAACCCACTCTGTTTGTTTGCGTTGCAGGTTGCTGGGGAGCGCTACGTTTACAAGTTTGTGTGTGAGCCCGAAGCGCTCATCTCTCTGGCCTTCCCCGACAATCAGCGGCCGAGTCTCAAGTCCGAGTTCGAGCGCTACGTCAACGAAGAGGACACGGTGCCCCTGTCCCACCTGGACGAGGGCGTGTCCTACCCCCCCGAACAGCCCCCTCACAACATGGGACCCCAGCAGCCCTACTCCAAAGGCTACATGTACTAAAGCTAGCCCCGCCCACCTCCTCATCTACAGACCGACCAATCATACGCCCCGACGCCCCACGCACCTCTTGCACAGGCCCCTCCCACTTGTATATAAGGCTATGGTGTTTTTTGTTTTAAATTAATCTCATTATTAGGGATTTTTTTCTTTGAGTTTTTAAGAGCTGCATTCCTCTCATATAAGAGAATTATTCAATCCATAAACATGACTGTGGTTGAAGAGATTGCTTAATAAATACCCATTATGATACCAAACCTGACGACTGCCTTCTCTTTATTATAGACAATTTATGCATCATAAATGTCATAATGATAATGTCTGTGTGATTATAAGGCCTATTATAAAGTAGCATTGAAACAAACTATTTAAACTACTTGTATTAAAAACAACACATAATCTGGAAATATGATGACATTTTTTGCCAATAAAAAATAAAGATAAGATTAAATACAGCTTTTTAATATTTTCCATATTGAAAATGCTTTTTTTTATGATTGTTGAACATCTTGAATTGTGAAATAATGGAGAGAATATAAGACAACCAGACGGCTGCCATTTTAGGGGTAAATCCTATATTTTACTGTACCATCGCTGTATGTTTGATTCCTTTTGTTTTCTTTATGAATATGAATGACACTGTGACAGAGGGAAAAAAAATAGGCCAAATAAGCTTAAGGTTCAGCCTACACCCTTTTTCGGTCTTCCTGCAAATGAAATGTTTCTGGAATAATGTCAGAGTATACTAGCCTGATTCATCAGCTGGTTTCACTTCGTAGAAACAGTCTGACCGGCATTAGGATTCGTTCACTTGACGGTAGGCAGCTACTTTTTTTCATTTAACCAATCGCTGCTATTTGGTCATGACGTATGTAAAGCGCCGCTAACGGCACTAACTCTTGTATTAAGCTTTTCCCAAATCCCGTAGGAAGGAGGACAATAACGTCTTTCCCCTTGATAAAATTCACTAAACTTTCTCTTTGTTCCGGCTTTAAATCCTCGATCTCGGGAATTGTTGCCAACACATAATGTATGACTCGCACTTCCAGGGTTTTTGCGAACCATCTAGTGCAGGGGTGTCCAAACTTTTTTCATCAAGGGTCACATATCTAAACACAGATGAAGCAGAGGGCCGATCGAGAGCCGTAGACTGGAGCTCAGTACAGTGAATAAATGAAATATTTGCATTAGAATGAACCATCAGTCTTTATTCATGCTTAGATCCTTAAAACCACACACTAAATATTAAATATTAGTTTTATCAAGGTAGATTTTCAGAAAACTTGCAATAAAAAAATGATTTTTATTTGATGCAAGGTAATTTGGGCTATTTCACCTGGAAGTCTGAGAGTCAAGAAAAATGTGTCTGAGAGCTGCATTTGGCCCCTGGGCCATAGTTTGGACATGCCTGATCTAGTGTATTTCAATTCCTGACCTAGTTGCTGGAGAGAAATGAAATTGAGTTGAGGCACTAGGTGGCACCAGCCTGGCTAAGAATATACAGTAGCTGTCACCGAAATAAACTAATTAATCAATACTGTAAAAATAATGATGATAATGATTTCCAGAATCTAAAAATCACATCATAATTTTGTACCTTTTCAACAACCAGTCCCTAGCACACACACCACAGTCATACTGGGCAAGGAGAGTAAAGTATCTTGCCCAAGGACACAACAATATGCTCTGGAATGGAAGCAAATCCCCTACGACACCAAGTATTCCCAGTGGGCTCCCATTTTAGCAGTTACAAAGCCCCATCCCAGGAGAGCTTGACAAATGAGACACGATGAGACATTCTCAAGGTGGTGTGTCCAATATATCCAGTATTTACAACATGTCAAAAACCTTCTGGATCATATTATTTCTTACTTTGAATCAAGGATTAAAGGGTCCGTAGTACACTATTTTCTGATCGATGAGTCAAACTGAAAACACTGTGTTCTGATGTTTTTGAAGTTCATACACTTCTACTAGGATCATTTGGACTATTTCAGGCCTGGAATTTCCCATCTCTACTGAAAAAGGTAAAATGTAGCTCTTTACATTTGAGCTTTGGAGATGCAAATGTGATTATCATTAAACAATAGTTAGATAAAAACACACAAATTCAAGTCAGCCCTGCAAGTTTGAACAATGACTCACCTTTTTGCTTGAGCTATGGCGCCACCTGCTGTTCTCTCTGGGGATGTAGTCTGCCTGGTAAAGATCTGGATGAAATGAAACCTTGAATTATATTTTGGATCTGCACTGAAGCACAACAAGTACAACCACATCGAATTACAGTGAAGGCTACATTTAAAATAATGTCTGAATGTCTGGGTGAAAGTCCATGGTCTGTGTAGATCTAATGTTGTGATGCACGAGTTCTTTCTTTCCATATGAATACTCACCATTTTATTTCACCGTTTAATGACCAACACGGATCAGAAGAAACGTCTCTGCATCTGTAGGGAAGAAAGATTATTTTCAGACCTCAACTTTTTCTCATTAACTTCTTGGGTTGTTTTTAAAGACGAGACAAGACAGTTCTGAAGATGGTGTGCATCTATCAGCAGAAACATGTCAACAAATTAAATACATCTCCTACTGGACTGAACCCAAGAAGTTAATTGTCAAACTTTTCCACATAATATAAACTATGTGTCCTTATCTGTGCTGAATTCAGAAGGGGCTTACTGAATCTGTGTATCATTTGTTCATTGGTTTTTCAAAATAAAACCAAAAACCAAAAAAACAACTATATTCTTAATTATTTGTCTCCAAAACCAAAATGAAAAAAGAAGATAACGATTCGCTTTTTCAGTTTTCGATTTTGTGTTTAAATGAATAATGGAAAAAAACTGAATAACGGCCGTTTCCAGTTTCAGTGACTTAAACTGCAATGCCGGACTGAACCAGGACTGAACGAGGACTGAACCAGGACTAAACCAGGACTAAACCAGGACTAAACCAGGACTAAATCAGGATTAAACCAGGACTAAATCAGGATTAAAACAGGATTAAAACAGGACTAAAACAGGACTGAAACAGGACTGAGTGTCAGGACGAGCTCCACATAGACCGTCAGGTGATCAGGACTGAGACCAGGACCAGAACCAGGACCGGGACCAGACCGGTACCAGATCAGGACTGAGACCAGGACAAGACCGGGACCAGGACCGGGACAAGACCGGGACCAGACCAGGACTCAGACCGGGACTGAGACTGGGACCAGACCGGGACCAGGACCGGGACTGAGACTGGGACCAGACCGGTACCAGATCAGGACTGAGACCAGGACAAGACCGGGACCAGGACCGGGAGAAGACCGGGAACAGACCAGAACTCAGAATGGGACTGAGACTGGGACCAGACCAGGACAAGACCAGGACTGAGACTGGGACCAGACCGGGACCAGGACCGGGACTGGGACCAGACTGGGACAAGAGCAGGACTGAGACTGGGATCAGACCGGGACCAGACCGGGACTGAGACCAGGACTGAAACTGGGATCGAGACCGTGACCAGACCGGGACAAGACCAGGACTGAGACCAGGACCAGACCAGGACCAAACCGGGACTGAGAAGAGGACTGACACCAATTTAGTTCTGGTTTAGTCCTGGTTCTGTCCAACATCTCATTTTAAGTCACAGAAATGAGAAACGGCCGTTATCTGTTTTTTCCATTATTCATTTAAACTGAAATCAATCAGTTTTTTTCATTTTGGTTTTGGAGACAAATAATGAAGAAAATAGCTGTTTTTTCGTTTTCTTATTTTGAAAAACGAATGAACAAATAATATACGTTTTTTACTGGTTTGAGTCTGAACAAGATAGATTAAAAGTGATTTGGTACATAAATAAAAATAACAAAGAGACAAAATCACAAAGAATAAAAATGCAAAAATAGGTGATCCAGTTATAGTTATGCCTGTTCTCTGTATGAAACTATTTTAATCAAGTGTTCACAGACAAATGGCATAACAGTGGTTTTATGCACCAACATAATGTGTACTGTCATGCTGATTTCTCTCGCTCAACAAAATAACTTTACTCTGGCTAATTTTAGACAATCCCTTTTCAGTGTACCATGAGGATTTGATTATAGTGTTTCTACTCCATACAAACAAATAACAAAAACACCACTGTACGCTTGTCCACATATTAAAACGCATTGTAAACATGAACATGCAGCAGAGGGGGTGGTGGATGGCACAGGCAGCGAGAATAAAGGGCTTTAACCGCAAACATGGGCACCAAATGACTAGGCCTGGGTACAGTTAAGTTTCCCCAGAGCTCGGAGTATCTCGACCATGACTGGATCTGTGATTTAAATTAGATTGTGGAGAGTCTAAAAGAGGAAATAAAGGGTTGTGAGAATGGTTTACCAACAAGCTGCAAAGTCAATAGTAAAATTGTGAGAGAGCTTGAAATTGGATGGGAACAGAGAGGCCCTATCTCGTAATAGAAGGAACTGTAGGAGTGTTAAAGAAAATATAATTGTATACAGTACTGCTATCATTTTAATCCAGTCACTTTGATTTACATAGACACAAAGGGTTTAATATCCCACATTTTTACTTAGTGGATTGCTCTAAACAACCAACCTACTTTTCTGGTTGGGGATGTGCCATATGTTGTTATTTTGCTTGGAATGTTCCACAATATGGCATTAAAGTAGCTGTATTACATTTATTTTATGTGCTTTTATTGTAAAAGTAACTCAGAAAAACATTCTTACTGTGAGTGGAATTACTTGTCCACAGATCTGACCTGCAGCTCGGCTTGGTGGTGCTTCTCGCTTGTATCCAGGGAGAGACAAATGATTAAATGCCATACTGTGGAACATTCCAGATAAAACAAAACAAAGAAAGTGACACAGTGAATCTTTAAATACAATAAAATACAACACAATTATTATCCAAAACGATCTTTAAAGGGCCATATTACACTATTTTCTGATCTCTGTTGTGTTAGTTTCATTTACACACATTTAACACACAAACATACGTGCATATTTAGGCTGTGTTCTTCTCTCAAACAGAAAACACTCTGTTCCACCTTGTGATGTCATGTGGTAATACAAGAAGTGCTTCATACAACTTCACTAGAATCATTTGGATAATTTAAGCCATGGTAATCGCCAATCTCTACTGAACTAAAGGTAAAAGGAGCTGTTATCTTACTGCTTCATGACATCACAAGGTGTAATGGAGCTTTTTAAATTTGGCGATGTAGACAGATTTATGAACAGGATTATGCAAACATGTGTGAATGAAACAAAACACAACTCCAGGTCTGCTTTTGTGGATGCTTAAAGGCAGTGGTGGAAACTTGCAAGTCATGAACTGGATTCAAGTGAGACTTGAGTCACTATTTTTAGGACTTGAGACTTGACTTGATAAAATGGACTAAGACTTGGGACTCAACTTGGACTTGAAGGTCAGTGACTTGGGATTTGACTCGGACTTGAGGCCTGTGACTTGAGAAGACTTGAGAAGCACTTTTAAATCTGAGTTCTTTCTGTTCTTACCGTAATGATTCACATTTAAGATCTTGTCAAGACATTTAAAAAGAAAAAAATAACAAGTCTACAACTCTTACATACTCTACAAATACTCATATAAAAATATCCTATGACTTTTTTTAAGCACAATTTATCTTAAAAATCATATAAATTGCAAAAATCTAAACTATATTTGGTACTTTTTTGGTTAAAAGACTTGAAATAACTTGAAGATCAAAGCAGACGACTTGGACTTGACTTGGACTTATGGGCCAGTGACTCGAGACTCAACTTGAACTTGCCTGACTTTGACTTGGGACTTGAGGTCAAAGACGTGAGACTTCGTTGAGACTTGCAAAACGGTCTCGCCTCTGGTTAAAGGTCATACGAGTCAATTCAAGGACCTTTAAATACAATAAATTTCAACACAATTTTAATCAAAAACAATCTTTAAAGACCCACATTGTAGCCAAGTCAACTTTACAAAATAGTTTTTCCCACAACCATGAGTCAGAGCCCATGCTGGCAGAAGTTGGTCAGCCCCTAACCTCCTCTTGGCCCTAAAGCTACAGAGGATAGAGCATGAAGGATACAGACACAGTGGGTTATGTCACAGTCAATTCATCTAGACCGGCGATAACTATCTCCAGTCCGACCTAAAAACACTGGCGCATTGTAACAGAGGAGCCGCAAAACAGACGCACTTTAAATACGCTAATTTGGATCCAAAGACCTGGCATCGCTGTTGTTTAAATCTGTTTATTCTCTGGAGTTTAATAGAATCCAGATAAGATTTGGCTTCGAGCAAAATATATAGGGATTTTGTGTATGTCAACCACAAAAATAATCCAGCTGTTCCTAAAGTATGATTTGTTACGGTCCCCCTTATCCACCCAGAGATCCCTAGAGGCGTTCCAAAGACAATGTCATGTTTTTCCTTTTCATTTCGAACTTAAAGGTCCGATATTGCGCAAAATTGACTCTTGTGAGCTTCACCTCCTCAAAAGCATGCTTGAGTTGTTAAAAATGTGTGAATGAAACAAAACACAACTCAAGCACGTTTTTGATTAGGAGACATTAAAAAAAAAATTGCATAATATGTCTGCTTGTTGTATAAACTTCTACATTTCAAACGTGATCTCTTCTTTCAGTAGGGCTGCACGATCAATCATAATAAAATCAAAATCGCACTTTGACTTTTATCAAATCCCCAAGGCTGCAACTTTTATAGTACCCTTACCATAATTTCCTCCTCAAACAACAAACTATCCTGTCTTCTGCACAGAAAAGACTAACACTGTAGTTAAGATCTGTACAAACATGTTCTGAAATGGGATTCTTTTTAGTTTGTCAGTTCATCCTTCAGTCTTTTTGTCAGTTCTCCTAGACATGCTTAAAAGAATCCTATTATTAAAATATAAACGGCAAATGTAAATGCAGTGCTTTTCAGTAAAATAGAAATTTGTTCAGCCCTACATCTTACGTATGTAGAGGATTAACCGATTAAATAGAGCAAATTACTAATTATCTGGTGTTAATTCACAACAATTTAAATAAAACAAGACAGTAAGATTTTTTTTTGTTTTATTCTTTTACAGTTTTTATGGGGTTTTAGTGCTTTGTGTGTAACTGTTTATGAAATATCAATGTTTTTTTTAATCAACAATAACTTTTTATAACACTTCCAAATTATATGAGAACATGTCAGATTTTAGAATCTAAAAATATCTCTTTTTTTATAGGGTATCATACAGTCTTTATGGTGTCAGTCCAGCGATGTTGCCATTTACATTGAAAATCATGTTCTAATTGTTCCATTTACAAGTACAAAAAAGAATAATGAGCACATAGCTACAAAACGTGTGAAAGGGGAATTAAATACGGCGCACAAATGATGCAAAAATGTTTTATATGTTCAATAAAAATATAATAAAAGGTCCCAGACTAACCTTGGATTTCAAGCTCGAAGGACAAATAGTTAAGTTTTATTTTTGTGTCTGGTTCGATGCAGTAAAACTTATACAGCTCCCTGTCAGCTAAAACACTACGACCTCACGTTTAATCACCAAAATGGCATCGCCGTTTTCATCTAAAGTAATAAACTGGTCCTTTGACGTTGTTCCCAAGCTCATCGCTATAAATTAAAAGGTGCACTATGTCATTTTTCTGACGGAGGGTCAACCACCTGCTCGTCTCCGTGGAGATGTTATTGCTTTGGATGACAGGTTCAACAGTGCGGCGTATTTTTCTATCTTGAGACAAACGGGTGACATGATCAGGCAAAGTTACAAATCATGTCTGTGGAGAGGCGACCCGCGTCACAGTAAATGTTTTTCAGTATCTTGTTTTGCTATACAGACGACAGTAATTGAATAAATGCAAATGCAACCTTTAACGCCGTACTGTGGAACATTTCAGGCACAGCAAAACCTCTCCACTGAAACAGATAGCGGATCATTCACCAAAAAAGCTACACAGTGCAGCTTTTAAACAGACATAGTGAGAATACGTTGTCATGAGAACAAAATTGCAAGTCTCTCTGAGGTTTGAACTATCCTCCACTGAACAGAATAGAGTTCTCATCTGCGTCGGAACGCCCGGGATATCCTCCAGGCGTTGGGCTCCTCGTAGCGGTTGTACAGAGGCTCCAGGCGCTGCTGTTTCTTCTGTTTGCTGAGGACGCGTGGGATCGGACACTTTGAAGAAGGCGGGGGCGAACTCCACCAGCCAGCGCGGGTCGATGGTGGTCACCTCGCGCATGTACTCTTTGGTGGTGAGGACCAACTCGTGGTACACAACCCTGGAGGCAAAGCAAGACAAAATGACAGATCACATTAGATCATAAAAAATTAAGTTAGAACTGCTTGGTGGCACTTTCAATTGCTCTCACATTTTTGGAAGCCTACATTACGTTATTGGTTAGGAATACATTTTAAAAAAGGATACTAAACTAAACTGGTGGGCCAATAATTAAAATGTTTAAAAATGTATTATTAATTTTTTGATCAACATAAAAAAAAATTCCCACTTTTGTTTTTGACAGATCAAAACCACATTTCCAACACAAGAAATATGTATTTTTCTTGTTTACAAAGTTTTACAGCCATTTTTAACTGTAACACATACATGCAGGATACTGAATAATCTTTTACCAAATCTGATCAAATCTGCTGCTTAATATGTTTGTTTTTGCGAATTTACTGTATTTTCCGGGCTATTGGGCGTGCTCTTAAGCCTCCAACCTCATCAAAAAACGACTGCATGTCCCACAATCCAGAGCGCCCCATACATGAATCCACTCGGGTGTCCCAGCACGACTTCAGTAAACTACAAAGCTGCATCACCCACAGCGCACGCAAACACACACAGAGCAGACAGCGACCGCACAGTGAAACACCCACAGACACACTCATCCCTCCACGCCAACGAGGAACGGAACGGAGGAACGAACCGAAAAAGCGAGTGCAATGTGTCACTTCTAGACACAACTAAACAACTGAGTCACTGCGAACACGCCGACAATCCAGCGGTCCCAGACAGCACCCTCCCTACACGCCACAACTGAACAAAGCCCAGAGTCACCGTGAACGCAATAAACAAAGTCCCACTGACCCATCCAACTGTTGTGTTTCCTTTAAAGTCCGGTGAGGTTTATTTGTGAAAAAAGTTCAAAAATAGACCATCTAATAGTGTGGAAAATACGATACATATTTTTTTATGTGGAGAAAAAAACAACAACATCAAAACCGATTAATAATAACCAAACAACTTCACTTGAATTTAGAGAACGAAAATAGCATAAATTCTTGCAGGTGATATTAGAAACATTAGTGACATAAATAGTGCAGGTACCATTCAGGCTGTCTGTTGAAGAGGGCGCTGGAGGGGTGGATGTACACCACCTGCTGGTCGATCAGCGTGCGGTATCCCTCCTGTGGGTCCTTTTTCGCCGCATTTCTGAAGAAACCGCTGCAAATTGCTTTCTGAACACGAACCGTCGCTTTACCACAAGACACCACATCCAATTTATGCCTGAAAGAAAACCATTTCACATGATATTCTAGGAAACTTCACTGTGGAGCTTAAAATGGACATTATATTGTCTATAAGATAATCCCCAGAGCAAAATCCATGGATACATAAGAAAAAAGGCATCACACTATTATTCGAATATTATGGAATGAATGTCATATTTAGTATTTAGCATTTCTATTCGTTTAATATTAAGATAATAGAAAATTCCATGAGGTATAAAGACACAATCCCAAACTCTACATGCAAAATTAGATAAAGTTTAGAATAAGAAAACTGCCCATAAAAACTGCAGAAATCGTTATTGAAAAGATGAATAGAAAATTGCAGTTTATCAGCATGTTTTAGCACATTTCAAATTGGTTTCACAAATATGATCCGAGTATGAGGAGGAAATACAAATGAATAGTAACACTTCTCAATAAAACTTAATAGCTGCTTTGTGTGTGTGTTCTGTACACACCTGTCCATGATCCCCAGCATCTGTTTCCGGATGTCTTGAGCTCGGCGGAGAGAGCGGGCCTGGATAAAGTTCTCATAGCACCAGGGATTGGAAAACTTGTTGTTTTTCCAGGAGTTGTACACAGCCAGGAGGGTCAGGTGATCGCCCTCAGGTTGGTGGAACTTGGCCTTCTTCTGGTCGGCCAATGCCTGTTTGTCCTATAAAAGAGATTACAAGAGGAAATTTTACATCAGCAGCTTTATAGGTCACATAACACCCCTGAGGAATTTAAGTCGATAATTATAACCCTGCTGGGACCATGGCAACTCGGATTGTTTAGACACAAATATTTATGTAGTGAAGGAACAACCCAGCCCTTAAAGGTGCACTATGTAATTTTACTGGTCAAAAGGTGCACCATCTCGTCGCCATGGAAATGTCATTTCTTTGCAGGAAATGTTACAGATATCACATATCACATCTCATTGGAGCCAAGTAGGTAATGCCACCAATTTAAATTACAGGTGAGGTCTGTGGTGAGGTGGAGATGTTTTTCAAGGTCTAACTGAGTAAAACACTTCCAATAACATCTGCATGGAGAAAAGCAGGTGGCCTACTAGAACAATAAAAGTTACAAATTGTGCCTTTAAGTAGATTATTCAGGCACACCAATACACCTCTCAATTTGCAGCCAGCTAAAGGGAAGAGTTCATGCTTTCTTGGAACACTTTGGAAACCACCCACTGAAACCAACCTGTCCAAAAATCTCTTGTAAATATATTTACACTATGTAAGGAGATCTTACCTTGGGTCTGTAGAAGACATTTTGTACAGACAGCATGGACACAATCGTGAGCATCTCCTCACTGCAGCCCAAATGGACAGACATGATCAGCATTTTACACAGCATGGGCTCCAGGGGGAACTCCGCCATCTGCAGGGTAGCACACAAATGTTAACAGAAATCATCCATTTTCTTTAACTTGAAATATGGTGCATGTTTTACCTCCTTTTCTTTGTAATTTAAATATCTCATAAAAAAGCATTTGTACAACTGGGCATTTCATTGCTAATTAATTAAACATTTTCATTTTTGTTTGTTAAAATGTAAATAAACGGCTCAGTTATTTATATATATATATATATATATATAAACTGTTTATCCCTTACCCTTCTCCCCAGTCTTGTGAGCAGCCCTTCGTCGTCCAGCGCTCCCAGAGTGTAGAGCTGCTCCATGGCTGTGATCAGAGTCTCCATCGGAGGAGCGTCCATGAAGTCAAAAGAGAGGAGGTCATTGATTCCCATGGCCTGGAATGAAAGACAGATCAGAGTCATTAAAGGGAATGTGTTATGTGAAATGGAGCTTTATAACATGATTAAAAGCTTGTAAAAGTGTTCCTTAATCATCAGTTTATTGAAAATTGTTAACGTATGTTTGAATAATCCTGTATCGCATTTGAGGCTTAAGTGTTCAGAAAATTCTTGTCTTCTCCTATGCCCTATCCTCACCCTCTTTTTTGTAGGGTTTTAGAAGAAAAAAAAGTTACACCGACCTTCAGTGAGAGCACAGTGCTGGCCAAGTTGGTTCTCTGGATCTCAGGTACGTTTGTGGTCAACATTTCGTCTCTGTACGCTCTTTCTGTGTACAGTCTGTAGCACTTTCCAGGTCCTGTCCTACCGGCACGCCCCGCCCTCTGCTTGGCTTGAGCCTAAGAGAAGAAATCAAACTGTGTAAATAACAACATTCTAAATTGTTTAAATAGTTGTTTGATTGTTCTGTATGAAGTTTCAAGTTTACCTGTGAAATTGGAGTGACTACAAGCTGGTCGATGCCCGTTTTTGAGTTGTAAACTTTTTGCTTCACAAATCCAGGATCAACGACGTAATAGATTCCATCAATGGTCAAAGACGTCTCTGCAATGTTTGTAGCTATAACGACCTGAACAGAAAACCACAATTTAAGTACAGGGGGAAAAGAGAAAATTGTTTCTTATATACATTTAAACAAACGTATTCATGGGTTTAAGAGTGATACTAAAATAGGCTGGATTTCAGAGCAATTAACAATTATCAAACAAAAAGGGGAAAAGTTATTAAAATGTTGCATATGACTGGAAGCTTAAACCCAGTCAAAGTGATTTAAAAACTTTGTAATCTTTAATGGAAAAATATGATGAAATGCGGCAACTCTTACTGTACTAAGACAGAAATTCATTAATTGTGAATTGCAACTTGATGTGCGAGTCATGCTAAAAAAAATTAAAAATACCCCTGGCACTAAATAAACGTCTCTGTACCTTTCTGCTGCCTGGAGGAGCGGGGTCAAAGATCCGTGTCTGCATCTCACTGGGCAGAGCGGAGTACACGGGCAGGATGATGAGCTCAGGGACATCGGGCCCCAGAGACTTCATCCTCTCATAAAGGATTTCACAGGCTGTGTCGATCTCCTCCTGACCCGTAAGAAAGACCAGAATATCACCTACAAAAAGGACAGTAAAAAAGTTCAGTTTACAAGTAACTGGGGAATAATCTCTGCAATGTTAAACTGTATTTTAGATATGGCACCTTGGGCAATTTATAATTTCAAAGCCCCCCTTTGACTCTAAGCCGTTTGTTTTCTACAGTGGTGTTAATTGTGTTCACTGAATTATAATGCAATAAAACTCAAATCAACATGTGATTTCTTTCGAGATTATGGCTGATTTTTTAATATATAATTTGCAGATTCTATTTAATATTTGAGCTGTATATTTTAGTTTTTGTTTACCATAATACAGGTAGCAGAATAATAAAAGTTGCCATACCTTTGTCAACTACTCATGCTTATTTTTAGACTGAAGTGGAGGAAATTTCACTGTGGTGGTCATTATAATCTCCCTTGTATATTAAAAAAAAAAACCTGCAGTCTGACTCACCAGGTGGTTCTGTGAGGTGGATCTGCATGACGGTAATGAGGCTGGCGTCGAGGTAGTCTGTCTCAGGCTCTTTGGTGTACAGGACCTCCACGGGGTAGGTTCGTCCTGGGATGGTGAAGATTGGTGCTTCGTAGAAATACTGGGAGAATTTCACGGCGTCCAGTGTGGCGGACGTGACGATCAATTTCATGTCTGTGCGTTTCTGAACAGTCTGCAACAGTGAAAAGAAATGTTAATGAATGTTCTAAGCTGTTTTGTAATTTTTTTGTTATAGTTAAAACCACACAGCAGAACATTTTATCCTCCCTTCCTCTTCCTCCATCTTAGTAAGAGCAACTAAACTGACACGAACTACTCCAGATGCATGCCAGCAAAACACTCTCCTAATGCAACACTATACACCATTGACCAGTACAAGTTTATCTTGTTTTGCATTGTTGAACTTTTGTAACACATTAAAACTGTTTTGTATCTTCATATTTCATTCACATGAGGATCCTATTTATTTCCCCATAGTCTGAACTCTGCTCCAAATAACATACTTTTACTGATAGGATTGGCCATAGAATCCCTTAAGTGATGATTGGAACTCAATTTGATTAAAATTAGATTAAGTGCACAGCCCTACGGGAGATTATAAAAATAAGATGTTGCTAAAGTTGCATATTCATGAGAAATTAAAACATACGCAAAGTGTCTAGTCTATGGAGAGGTGAGACCACTTAAGAGGTTATAAGCAATTTTTAGCAATAATAACATGACAATGAAGTAAATGCTTGTATTTTTGTACCTTCTTGAGCAGACCGAAGAGGACGTCAGTGTGGATGGTCCTCTCGTGAGCCTCATCCAACATGATGATGGAGTATTGTCCCAGCTCAGAGTCGATCAGACACTCTCTCAGTAACATACCGTCCGTCATGTATTTGATCACTGTCTCTGGGCTCGTGCAGTCTTCAAAACGGATCGTGTAACCCACCTGAGAAAAGCACAAAGTGTATAGACATGAACTCAGTGCAATGGAATGTGTACAGTTGGAAATAAATTACATAATAATAACACTGAAGCCAGAACTAGAAAAGAGCCAATAGACAAAATCACATTTCTTTATATTCAGTCACAAAGCACGATAGAGGTACATAATATATTTGTGATGTGAATAAACCATTTCTTTAAGCCTTTTTTTCCATTACAATGACATAATAAAACACACCTCTTGTCCTAAACAGCACCCGTACTCCTCAGAGACCCTCTTGGCCACAGACATGGCAGCCACACGCCTGGGCTGAGTGCAGCCGATCTTGCCTCGGCTGGTGTAGCCCGCCTCGGCCAGGTACTGTGTGATCTGGGTGGTCTTCCCTGAGCCCGTCTCCCCAATGACGATCAGGATCTGGTTATCATGCACGGCCTGAGACACAGACAATAAAAACACAGTTAAGAGTTGAATCATCGGAACAGCTGCAGGTTTCCTGAGGGTAACGGGAGATATGTGAACAACCACAAAAAGAGGAAAATAAGTGTTTTTAAATGTGATAATGAGCATGAAGCAGCTGCTCTCAGTTTATTCCTGTTGCTTAGCTCATTACAATCACAAACACGTTTTCATAGTCACCTGAATGAGCTGCTCCTTTAGTTTGTAGATGGGCAGACTCTCCCTCTGCTCCAGGATGGAGAGCTGGGTCTTCTTTCCGTACGACGCTTTGTTGCCCCCAAAAGCATGCTTCTTCCACTCTGGGATATCATTGGGCATCATGCCAATGCCTCTCATGTTCGCAGCAATCTGCCTCCCATCAGCTACACAAAAGGAAGAGAAATATAAAATTGGGTCTAAGAGATAACAAAAACCTCTGCAGGGTTACGGCAGGATAGGCCAGGACCACCCTGGGCTGAGCAGAGCAGTGCAAAGAGCTCATTCAAGACGTTTGTATCCGGAGCTCTGCAGGAAACCAGATAAACATCTCCACCACTAAAGCCTCAGGGCCTGTTATTGTGGACATGTGTGACGCATGCTACGCTATGGCTTTAACACTCACTCCATATGGAGTCAAACTGATTAAAACTTCATCTGGAGTTTGAGAATATTAAAGTGCTAATTTCCAGTCTGCACATGTTTTAAATTGACACCATTAAATTGAATAAAGTGAGTTTGAGCAGTACCAGCTGGTGTCTTACTCATGATAGTATGTAATAAATGTCGTACCATCAGGCAGCGGGTCGACCCAGTGCTTGTTCAGGCCCATGGGGATGGAGTCCATCTCTGCCTCTCTCGCCGCCTGCTTCAGCTCACGCCGCTCCTTGGCCAGAGCACTCTGCATCATGGCGGCCTGTGAGAGTGAGCCATCTGGATTCTACAGAACAGACACAGAATATTTTACTTACATTTGGCTTATGATATTAATCAGTTCTGTGACACAGCAACAGAATCAACTAAACAACCCACCTTCACTATTTTTACAGGACTCATGTCCATGCTCTGTTTGGTGTGACCTCTCAAGAACGGAGGCTCCTCTTCCACAAGTTCAATTTCAAGGTCCTCATCTGAATACATTATACAGTGTTAGTACAGTACACCAAACACAATTATGTTGTTAAGAGAATAGCAATTTTAACTGACTGAAACATTAGTATTCATGTAATTACTGAACACTAATAAAAAAAATGAACCATACAAATACAATTAAAATATAAGAAACTACACAGAGAAAAAGCCTAGGGCAGTATGTACCTTCTTCATCATCCACTTTAGGTAGAATTCCTGTTTCATCATCAAAATCAGGAAACTCCTCTTTTGATAAAACATTGGCAGCAATCATCTAATGAAAGAACAAAAACACAACATTAGATTGTTTGAAAGGTTAACACATTAACTTCAATACACTCCATACATCCACAGTGTAAGATTGAAAATTAAACCAATGCCTTAGCAATAAACAATTATTATTATTATTAACAAAATCCTATCTTAAAATGGTGTAAAGCTGAAAACCACATATAGACGCATACCTGCTTGATCTCCCATTTCTCCGGGTCAGAGATCTTGGTGAGCCTTTTACGCTCCAGTGTGTCGTCCTGCTCCATCTCAGGGGCGTGGCCTAGATTCAGGTTGCTGGGGCGATCTGGGTTTCTCATGGCGGTCTCTTCACCTCCATCTGGGCCCATGTTCCTCCTGCGGTTTGGGTTCAGGTCTTCCCCAGTGTCCTGGTCCACATCCTGTTACAGAAGATCACGTTAACACATTAAGAAACTGGAAGTCCAAAATATATTACACAGCTTCATAAATCTGTATCTCTTTACCTTCATACTGAGGCTGGTTTTGGAGCCTGTGAATGACAGGACCTTGACTTTGACCCTTTGACCTTTAGTGACGACATCTGCCACATTAGCCACTCGACCTTCTCTTCGCAGCTCAGAAATGTGAACCAAACCCTCCCAACGCTTTCTGCAAACATAATTGTCAGTTTAGTGATTCATTTGTTGTTGTTTTTTTGCTTTTTACAACTGTACTAATCATTTTGTAAAGTTATATCAGTTATGGTTAAAATCTCTGCAATTACAAACTGCAATGATCTATGTTCTATGTCATAATATCATCCATCTGTACAGTGGCCCATTATAGATGCACTAAGAATGAGACACATTATACTACCCCTAGCCTACAGTGCATACACAGAGAGAGCACAAACACAGGCGCTGCATTAAAAGTTAGACACTACTTTTAACAAATCTAGTAAAAACCATAGCAGTGGGTGTTCAGTTGTAATATCTTACCGTAGCCCCTCCAGCTGAACAAAGCAGCCAAACTGCATGATGCTGGTGACTTTGCCATTGTAGATGTCGCCTACAGAGGGCTCTTCGGGCGGGGGGCGGTCCACGTGTTTCTCTTTCCACTCTCTGTCCTCTTTTCGGGGGCTTGGGGATCGATCATTCCAGCGAGAAGACTTGTCCCTCTTCTTCCCCCTGTCTCTGTCTCTGTCCCGGTCTCTGTCCCTGTCTCTCTCTCTGTCTCGGTGCCGGTCCCTGTCTCTGGAGCGAGATCTGGACCTGGAGCGGGACCTGTGTCGTCTTTTCCTGTCCCTGTCTCTGTCCCGATCTCTGTGTCTGTCTCTGTCTCTGCTTCGACTGCGGCTTCGGCTGTGGTGTCTGCTCTTGTCTGATCTATAATTGAAAAAAACAACAACAATGCATCAGCAGAGTTTAAATAGTACAGTACAACATAGGCTAGTGTAGGTGGGAGATTTACATTATTTATATTGCAATTTTTCACAAATAAAAATCTAAATTTGGCTGCTTTGTAGTTGCTACAGTGAAGTGCAGCTCGCCTTTGTTGTGATGACATAAGAGCATACTAATTTCCTTTAGTCATTTAGTCAATTTATCAGTTGATAGGTTCTTGGTTGCTTTTAAAAAAAATATTATTATTCTACTCTTTTTTTTGTTTTACAGTTAGTCTGGACCAAAACAAAAAGGAGAATCCACAGAGCGAGCGTTAAACCTTGTAAACTAAGCATTTCTTCAACAGCGCTATTAATTTTGGAGTGTAAATGGTCTGTGCCTTTACCTGCTCTTGCTGCTTTCAGGTTTGGCCACACTGACACTGGGCATAAACATCTCGAGCTCCTTCATTGCTTCTGCAGCGATCTTCACATCTTCTTCATCAAGCAGCTTCTGTAAAGTCGATCAATATCAACATGAGATCTTGTTGACACAAAAGATAATTACAAGTGTTTAAAATATGATGGGTACCTTTGGCTCTGGGTCATTGGGTCTGCACAGAGCGGGGAACAGTTCCTTTAACCGATCTTTCTCTGACTTTGGTTTGACCACAACCTCGGAGGCTAAAGCAATAAAACATGATATGGTTAGAGGACACTCCAGCTTCAACAACAAAAGCAAAACTATAATAATCAAGTACCTTTACTAGTGGAGGCTTTAGATTGTGGTCGCATGGTTTGGATAAGCCTGAGCAGGTTACTGATGAGAGAGTCCTACGAGCAAAATAAACACGTTATTTCACATTTGCAGTTTACAGTGTTAGCAGTGTCAGTGCTAACGAAGAAGTGTGGCTTGGAGCTTACTGTAAACTCGGCTCCATTTTGTGTCAAAAGAGCTTTAAATCCGTCAAATGAAGGTTGTTTCTCGGCAAGGCTTATGACAAATTCAGCTGTAAAACAAATAGATCAGAAAGTAAGTTTTGAGAGGCGAAAGAGTAAGTTGACGCTTAGCTTTAGCAAGTTAGCCGAGTCGTGGGAGCAACGCTTTTCACAATAATCACACGTACCTAAATCTTTATCGTTTATTCCCAGATGGTTGTCGAGTTCTGTACAGACTTTAGAGACCAGGGACAGATATTCAAGCTGTGAAAGCTCGTCCACTCCGCCTTCAGCCATGATCCACGAGTTTTGTTTTTGTTCAGCGACGTAAAACTCAGACGGACATATTTGTTAAGGACTACTTCCGCTTCCGCCTCTACCGGAAACACGTTTAGGGTAGATTTTTTTTTTTTTTTAGGTAGACTAGATTTTCCTATTCAAACCACACGATGGCGATGATCTCTGCTAAACTAAATGATAATGTATTTTTTCCCTGGGCGTTCACGTGTGCTATATGGATTGTGCATATGGTAATGTTGCACAACTAAGCCCTGTATAATTATGTTCAGTCAGATAAGGTCTTTGTTTTAATTAGAAGCTCCCCAGGGTCTAAACAACAGCCTACGCAACAAAACTGTATGTCTAGACTGTATGCCCGTCTTTGTTGCCTTCATGACAACATACGAAGGCATTCTGTGAGTTATTTCAGCCATGCAATTTGATATTTTTACTTTTTGAGACCAAATGTTCCCTCACTGCATCTATATTTCAAACTAGTTGGTCTGTAATTTATGGGTGATGGTATGAAATGAATTTATTTTATTTTACTGTATTTTTATTTATTCATTTATTTATTTATTTGTTTATGTATTTATTTTTATTAATTATTTTATTTACAACAACATAATTATTAAGTTATTAATATGAGCATTTATGCAGTTTTGTAAATAGGTCACCAGTAAAGCTCCAAAAAAAATCTTGCTATTATCAGCGCCATAAGTAATCGCCTGCCATTATGGTAATTACTTTGACATTTACCAAGTTCCATCCTTCTTAATGCGCTGCTCACATATAGGCTCTGATTTAAGTAGAGTTGGGAGGCATTTTCCCATGAAGCCACTCTTCGTGAGCTCCGTCTCCTTCCATATTAGTGCATGTATTTGAAGCCTATCCCTTTTGCACTCCTCAAAATTTGATCTGCTATTTATTTAGGTGTTATACTGTGTGATAAGTCATCAACGGGTTTGCAAAAAAAAATTACTTCAAATAGTCACTTGCAAATTTATGAAACCTGTTTTTCTGCCAAGGTTAATACGACGTTTTGCCAAAGAAAAGTTCACACCATACATTTGAAAGACAAAATGTCCTTTGAAACTAGCTCAATGTAACCAACACCACTGTGACTGCAGTCTGTAGCTTTAAAGACATATGCAAGATTCAACTTTTCATGTATTTTTCCATGCAACCACAAGGCAACCCTTCCTATATTTCACAAATTAGACCCCATACTTTCCATGTGTAGTATAGTCTTTCATCCCTATGTATATATTTTCACTGACTGGGCGGTTTAATAAGGTTGTCCTCTCCAGTGCCGTCCTCACCTGACCTGATTCAGCACAGGCAGGGAAATGTATGTGCAAGCGGGAGAGTGGGAGGGGGAGAGGGCCGCCGCTTATATAACAGTCCTCTAATGTATACTGAACACATGGTACGCGCTGCCACGGCGACCATTGATGTGTTTGCGCATGCACTACACAGGCTGAGGACAGGGCTGAAGAGGGGGCCAGTCAGGGCAAAGAAGGACTTGGACAGGGTTATGGTTGGTTGCGTGTGAAATTCCAAAGGTACAGAATGTATTTCCAAAAGGAGGACGTGCATTTTGTAGGCCAAGCTGACTCCTGTGGGACTACGGTGTTGTTTTTCTTCTGCTCCACTGTCCTGCTAAGTCAACCAAACCATAAGTGAATGTGTTTGCAATTAAACAAGGCACAATCATAACAAAAGAATATGGAATGCATAGTATTTGATTTCTCCATAGATGCATTGTTTCACATGTGGAAGTGAAAACTGGTATTGACAGCACAGCAGGCTTCAATGTTCTTGTGCAGAGTGGAAAATTCCTGCTATGACGGAGTATGGATCATGAAGCATGAAGAGCGTGCGCATGGGGAGGGTATGCATGACACATGGAGGAGACAGGGAAAGGGCGGGAGAGAAGGGGGCGGGCACAGACCACAGTGGGCGGGCCTCGGTGCAAATATTCCGCCGCGTGATTGGCCGAAGGGAAAGCTGCCTTTGTGAGCTCACAGCCCCCACAACAGCATCCTCCCACATGTTGGACTTGACCAGAGCAGTTCACATGAAACACCCCGGCAGTTATGAACATACTATACCACTCTGCGCTAATGGACCAATTACATGCTTTTTACACTGCTTTAAAGAAGTCCAAATGGATCCATCATCTGCAATCTCCTGCCACTCCCCTGGACACTTAATGCTATGGACTTCCTTTTCCTTATACTCACTGCACACAACAGGGGCTGGGCTGTGTAGAATAATGGGTATACAATGTTGACAGGAAGTAGTGCTGCTAAAAGGCATGAACTTATTACAACTTTGCATTTTGTTTATGGATATTTTTATTGTTATTTTTGCTACGTAAGATCAATTCTAGAAGACAGTATAGAGTGAAATGGGGGTGAAGCACAAAGAGGACACTCAGGAAATAAATCTGTGCTGCACTTTTGACCACTTGACCACTGGGTAGTACCTCTTAATAGTTTTTATACTTTCATTACATTCTGTATTCTGCAATGTAATATGTAAACAGTATAAAACATGCAAAAGAAGTAATAGGAATAGGAAAGCAGGAAAAACATAAACTTACATGACCTATTTTATATGAATTTCACATGGACTACCAATGAAAAGTAGCTCAAATCACAAGTCCCTTTTCAAATAAATAAATAAAATGTTGATTTATGTACACTAATAACTTTTTTCAGCTCTTAAGCAAATTGTTCAAGCAGAAATTTCAACTCCTTGCTTTGTGTTGACAAATCCTGTCTTCTCAATATATGAAAACTAATGTATTAAAGGTGCATTATGTAACTTTTCTGGTTTCTTGTTTCTATGTTTATGTCATTGCTCTACTTGGAATGTTCCACAGCATGACATTAAACAGCTCTACCTTACATTTATTCAATTACAGGTGGTTTTATAGCTCAAAAAATACAAAAAAAAAAAAAAAAAACAGGCAATCTGACTGTTGGCAGGGTTGCCTCTCCACAGATCTGACCTGTAACTTGGTCTGGTTTGGTCTCCATGAAGACCGAAAGGTTTAATAATACCATACTGTGAAACATTCCAGACAAAGCGATAACATTTCCATGGAGAAAAGCATGTGACGGACCCTCCACTAGAAAAAGAAAAAGTTACACAGTGCATCTTTAATCAATAATCAGAAGTGAAACATGCTGCAAATCCTACCATTGACTCAGTTGGCTGTGTATATTCAGAAAAATGTCCCTATACGTGACTCTTAAATGTTGTTTTGGGAATAACTTAAGGGACTGGTGAATGTCACATGTTTTAGATTTCTGGGGATAATCAGATAAAACAGTTCCCATGGCGTCAAGGCTGTTTGGATGTCTGTGCAACAAATGTAAAGCAAAAACATACAGTGAGCTTTTCTATAAACAGTTTCAGATTGTACTTGTTGACGTGTACACGGCAGTCAAAATTTCGCTGCATAGTTTTGGAGGAATTAGGGGGAAAATATCGAGTAGAGATATTTGTCCAGCAGATGGGGGTACACCGTTAGCCTAAGAGGAGTGACCTTATTTGACCTGTCCATTTGTGGTTACCTTTCCCCCACTGCCCTGTAAGCTACCTCCACCTCAGAACGAGTTTACGGGCTCCAGCTTCCTGACCCCTCGCACTACTGATCCTCATTATGTGAAAACAACACCTGATCTAAACCCAACTCCCTTACACGCACACATCATAACATTATTAGATATCAAACGTTTGAAACTGAAGCGGAGGAAGGGAATAATTATACGGCAGAAATAATCTTTTGTCATAATCTAGATGTTTTGATTTGGTTTGAGGTTAATATCTTTGATTACTGGGCCAATCCACATGAAAGTAAAGCCAGTACCAAGTTCAAAGTTTGGTAGTGTAATTATTTTGGTATTATAGCGTCAAAAAGGGTCTTGCAGGTGTGATTTTGTTTTTTTGTTTTTTTTTTGCAGGTGTGAACTTTTAGATGTAATATAGATGTCATAACAATGTGTCTTCATCACTAGCTCACTCAAAGTTATATTTTGACTGATTCGTGCATGTTTGAGTAATCCTGCATTGACCTGCATTTGAGGCTTTGAGTGCTCTGAAAATTGCAGTTTCCACCTACCCCTTATCCCCACCCGCAGCTCTGTATTTTAGGGCTGTAACGATATCCAAGTCTCACGATACGATATCATCACGGTATGAACCTCACGGTACGATATTTATTGCGATATCGTGGGAAAGCTCATGATATGGTGGGAGGCTCATGATTAGGGATGTAACAATATCCAAATCTCTCTATACGATATTTTCACGATATACATCTCACGGTACGATATTTATTGCGATATTTTGTGGAGGCTAAACAGCTAAAACTGTTAAAATGTTACTTTTTCCTCTTAAAATGCCTTGACAAAAATTAATCCAAAGAACTAAGACTTAAAAGTGCTTAGAACTGTTATTTCTTCATGTAGTCTACACAGTAATGGAGCAAAGGATCATGGTCTATGTAGTTCTCTGTCTTTTTTTTTTAGCTATTGCTGCACCATAACTCTTCATTTAAGCAGAGATACTTGTAATTCGATATATGGTGATGGAACTTTAACTGTACGATATCACGATATTTTGGTTATTCTTACATCCTCACTGTATTTACTTGTGGTTATTTAAAAAATCATAGTTATATACACTACTGGTCAAAAGTTTTAGAACACCCTAATTTTTCCAGTTATTTATTCCAATTAAAGTTGTGCAAGTCCAATGAAGAGCTTGAAATGGTGCAAAGGTAAGAACTGAAAAGACAGAGGTTAAAAAAGACAAAACATAACAAAACACAAGTCCAAGTTCTGCCAAAACTGTCTCAGGAAAAAAGAACAAGATGGTAAACATGAAAACATGGAGAGTCCAACACAGTCTCCAGTCTACAGTAAACCTCATCGAGCTGATTTTGGATGAACTGAACAGAAGAGTGAAAGCCAAGAAACCTACAAGTGTCACACATTTATGGAAACTTCTGCAACAGACTTGGGAAGAACTTTCTGAAGAATATTTGATTTCTATTGTAGAAAGAACGAGCCACAAGTGTGTTCAGCTGTTATATCTGCCATAGGTGGACACTTTCATCAATCAAAAGTTTAGAATACATTTTGGTCAACAGAAAACAGTAAAAAAAAAACTGGAAAAAGTGTGTTCTAAAACTTGACCGGTAGTGTAGATGTAAGGTTAAAAAATGTCATGTATCCATTAAAAAACCACTGTATGAAGAGGAAGTTCTGCAGTTTTGAACAGGTTAAATTAGTAAACCTGTTGCCATTAAGCCATTTTAGACTAATATTAGGTTTTACAATGGACAAAATGTAAAATAATGATATTTTACAGTTTGGTATTTTGTATAATTTAATACAAAATGCCAGAAGAATAAAAAAACAAAAAAACTGTAATTCTTCTTTAAATTATTTTGCACTTCAGTGTATAGTAAAATCTGCCAAATAATGTTGTTTCCTCATTTAAAAAACATCATTCACACGTTTAACATATAAACTCTGCATATTTAGGCTGAGCTCTTCTCTCAAACAGAAAAAAAACTCTGTTCAACCCTGTAATGTCCTGTGGTAATACAGAAAGAGCTCCACTGTGTTTTTAAACTCCATACACCTTCACAAAAATCATTTGGATCATTTCAGTCCTGGATTTAATATTATTTTATAATTTCAGTTTTATTTATGGACAGGAGAGGTAACAGCATTATAACAAGGCTTAAATCTCACAAGAGTCAATTCTGAAAAATATTTGACCTTTAATCGCTATGGCAACAGTGCAAATTTTCACCACATTGAAACACATAAATATCACTCTGACCTTGTGCACACAAAGTCAGCCTCATGTAGAAACAACACATACACAGAACCCCCCTGCATACCCCCGTACATAGCACCGCACTGGTCCATTAACACTTCGTTACCTCCTCAGTAGTTTTATCTCTCCAGTCTCCAGTCTCTCCTCTCATGTGTAGAAAGACAGAAGTGATGTGGCGTGTGTGTAAATCAGGTGGGATGTTTGTGGACACGTGCTGAGGCTGAGGCTGATGTGAGGGGACAAAGTCTGTTTACTCCTCATCTGCTCATCACCAAAACCCAGTGGAGCCCTCTCCGCGCTACAGCAGCTCATATTGTTTTTCTATTATGCAAATCCACTCCTCCAGTGACATGACGGCCCCCAATCTAAGCGAGATTAAGTATTCATTGTGGATTATAAAGACATCATTACATTACTGTCAGAAGCGGGAAGTCATCGTGGTACTAGTTTTCTGGGATAACTTGAGTAACAGCATATTTTTAGTACTTGTAAAAATAGTAGTGGAAGAAGTACTCAACTGTATGTTATTAGGTTCTTTTTTTCAGACCAAGAGACAGTTTCGGCGGCTCATTAGCGCTCTTCCTCAGAGTGGTCATGTGATGTTGGTGTCTGGTCAACTGATTTATACAGGTTTTGGTGCTGTCTTCCTACCGGTGGAGGCAGGATGACAGCGCCATCTGCAGTCTGACTTCCTCAGGATAGAGAACCACGTAATGGACTGAGACGGAGCAAACATCATATGGTCAGAGGAAAACAAACATCATTGCTGGATTAAAGAGGCAATCGAAATACAGAAACATGTCCACGAGACTATAAACCGGGATGAGGGGGCTTTTTTACTCTCACACACCTGGGATGCTGTCATGAGGAAGTCGGACTGCAGATGGCGCTGTCGTCCTGCCTCCACTGGTAGGAAGACAACACCAAAACCTGTTTAAATCATCTGACCAGACACGTCACAGCAACATCATGTGACCACTCTGAGGAAGAGCACTAGTGAACAGTCCAAACTGTCAGGTATGAAAACAAACTCTTGGTTTGAAAAAAGAACCAAATAACATAAATAATCGGAAGACCAAATGAACCTCATTGGACAAGTACTCAGTTGTGTTGTTGTGTTGAGTAAGTGTACAAATGCCAGAGCAAAATAAATACAGTATATACAGTATATAAGTAAAAGTAAAAATCTACTCAAGTAAAAGCATTAAAGGGACAGTAAGCTAATCTATTATTACACCAGACTGTCGATGTAAATGTCTGTGTTGATAGAATAATATTTGAAATAAAACTAACCTTGTATAGCATGAATCATCGAATGTTGAGGGACTATTTTCTCATATATCGGAAAGTACAACTCGCTACTGCTGCTCAGACATAAATCCTTCAAATGCAAAGTTGGTTTTACTAACAGTATTCTATTCACATGGACAGTCTGGTGTAATAATAGATTTGTTTCGGGTGTTTTGTGGAGGGGGTAAGACAGTTTTTAGCGGCAGGCTAACTATGGCCATTGACATGCACCAGCCTAGCACCAGCAACCTCTGTAAATACAAGGACTGGATGGAATATTTTAAAAAGTGTCTCCACACGTCTCCAACACTCTGGCTCACTGGAAATGAGGTCCTATGTCCAAAATTACCAACTGTCTCTTTAATGTGCGTGTTTAAAAATGTACTTAAATAGTAAAACTTTAAAGGAGTTTGCAGGTCTTATAAAACTTCAAATGTATAGATTTAAATACAAGCATAACATAATTTTTTCCAAGCTGTTTTTATTTGTATATTTGTTTTTGCTCAAACTAGAAATGTATTAAAAAATAGCCCCTCAGTCTTTTCAGCAGCTAAAATGTATGCTTAAATCCCTTACTTTACTCCTTTCTTTCCTTACTTCGCTGCATTCTGCCTCTGAGTAAAAATAATAAAATAATATGTGACTTAATTGGTCTTTTGGCTTCTAGTTATTCTATATAGTACCACTAATGAGTACCAGTGCAGCCAAACACAGCTATGAACAAATTGCTCTCGGCTGTCCTCTGATTGGCTGCAGACCAATCGGAGGGTTTCCATGGCAACATATGAGACATAATTCCTTTGCTTTTTCAGTCATATTGCCCTTAAGTGTGGAGCTGTTGACAAGCATTGATTAAGGTCATGCCTGGAGGATCTGTCCACAACATATTTAATGAGAAATGTTATATATAGAACAGTTCAACGACACTGCACGATGATTTCAATATTAGACTAAAAGAATCACAAGAATGCTGCCTGCAACTGTTTTAAATGTATGGCTAAATCATTTTTAATTTCAAATGTTAAAGTTTTTGCTGTGACTAAACAGAAGAAGGTATTTGTTTTGTGGTCAAAATCTTAAAGGGACAGTTCGGAAATTTGGACCTAGGACCTCATTTTCTAGTGAATCAGAGTGTTGGAGACGTGTGGAGACACTTTTTTAAATATTCCATCCAGTCCTTGTATTTGCAGAGGTCGCTGGTGCTAGGTTAGTGCATGTCAATGGCCATAGTTATCCTGCCACTAAAAACAGTCTTACCCACTCCACAAAACACCCGAAGCAAATCTATTATTGCGCCAGACTGTTGATGTAAATGCCTGTGTTGATAGAATAATGTTTGAAATAAAACTAACCTTACATTTGAAGGATTTTTGTCTGAGCAGCAGCGAGTTGTACTTCCTGATAGACGGATGGACGGATATATGAGAAAATAGTCCTTCAACATGCGACGATTTATGCAACGCAAGGTTAGTTTTATTTCAAACATTATTCTATCGACACAGACATTCACATCGACAGTCTGGTGTAATAATAGATTTGCTTTGTGTGTTTTGTGGAGTGGGTAAGACTGTTTTTAGTGGCAGGATAACTATGGCCATTGACACGCACTAGCCTAGCACAAGCGACCTCTGGAAATACAAGGACTGGATGGAATATTTTAAAAAAGTGTCTCCGCACGTCTCCAACACTCTCCACACAAAATTCTGGACTGTCCCTTTAATCCTGTCTAATAAATCTGTAATAATAGCACTATAGAGAATTTTAAAAGAAGAAGTATTACTCATATAGCCTCCTTTCAATAACACAATACAGATGAGTGACTTACATGACTTTCCATATAAGCCACTATTAAAGAGGCACTGTGCAACTTTTCTAGTGGAGGATCTGCAATCACTGCTTGTTATGTTATTTCTTTGTTGTGTTTTTATTGCGCAAAAATTAAAAACACATATTCTTACTGTGAGGATGCTTGCCTCTCCACAGATTTGACTTGTGACTTGGCTTAGTGGCACCCTTTGCTTGTCTCCATGAAGATAGGTAAGTTTAAAGCCAAACTGTGGAGCATTGTAGGCAAAATAATAATATCACATTTGGAGAAAGGCAAGTAGTGGACACTCTACTGAGAAAAGTGACACAAAAAAGTTATATAGTGTGTCTTTTAGTTATCCAACCTCTTTCTAAATTGACAAGTAGATAAATACAGTGGTTACATCCAGTTTTTATCACCTGCTGCTTTTATCCAGTTTATCTTTTAGTGATTTGGAGTGGGTGATCCATGCTTTTATCTCTACACGTCTTGACTACTGTAATGCACCGTACACTGGTATCAGCCAAGCGAAACTGTCACACTTACAGTGAGTCCAAAATTCTGCAGCACATCTTTTAACTGACACACGTCATAGATAACACTTTACACCTATTTTATCCTCATTGCACTGGCTCCCAGTTCATTTTAGAGTTGATTTAAAAAATATTATTGTTTGTTTTTAAAGCACTTCATGGACTGGCCTAGCCTGATTCATCAGTCGGTTTCACTTCGTGGAAACCGTCTGAACTCGCAGTGTTAGGATTCGTTTGCTCGAGGGTAGGTGAGTACTTTTTTTATTTAACCAATCGCTGTTATTTGGTCGTGACGCATCTAATGCGCCGTTAACGGGGTTAACTGGTATATTAAGCTTTTCCCAAATCCCGTAGGAAGAAGGGTAATAACGTCTTTCCCCTTGATAAAATTCATCAAACATTCTCTTTATTTTGTCTTTAAATCCTCGATCTCAGGAATCTTTGCCAACACAGAATGTATGGCTCTTTGCTGATTGGCCGGTGTGCAGTCTACAACTTCCAGGGTTCTTGCAAACCATTTAGTGTATTCTGATTCCTGACCTAGTCGCTGGAGAGAAAATTGAAATTGAGCGGAGGCACTAGGTGGCGCCAGCCTGACTAGGAGTGGCCCCAACGCGCATTTCAGATCTCATTGTTCCTACACTCCTTCACGCGCTCTGAGGTCTCCAAGCTGTAGTCCCAAAAACTAAACTCAAAAGCCAGGGTGACTGGGCCTGCTGTGGTTGGCTCCAAACTTTGGATCCCTGCACATTAAGAGTGCCCCCTTCAGTCGATTCATTTATGTTTCATTTAAAAACACACTTTTACTCACTGGTTGTTAACACGGCATGAGAATTGTGTGGTCCTCTGACTCTCTTTTATTGATATCATTTGCTATTTTTCTATTTGCTCATTTTAGTATTTTTAATGTTTTTTTATTGACTTTCTTATTTATGTTATGCTTTATTTAATTTAATGTGTTAGTTTATATTGTACCTACTCTGTGCAGCACTTTGGAGATTTTGTGTTGGTAAAATGTCTGACACAAATAAAGCTGAATTGGATAAATTCCTAAACTAATGTGAGAGTGAAATGATTTGTCCTTTGTTGTTCAGACTTGTACCTCAAGGCCATATTTAGCTTTGCTTTAGCGCCCACAATCACCCACAAATATGAAAGAAAGAAATACTTACAAAAAATCAAGAGACGGAGACGACAAAGGAGGTATTTTTTGTGTTTTCATTTATTAGTCCATTAATGAAAATCTTCCAGCAAATGTTGTACCTGGTTGAAGAATTAAAACCAATAACAGACCAAAGAGCCAGTGAGATGTCAATTTAGTCACATATTTATTACATAAATATATAGTAAAATAGACCCGGCGACAATTACCATAAAAATATCTGCCTTTTAAAACCCTGACCATAAACAAAGAATTTGAAAAGTCACACACAGAATTGACATTTACAAACACGCTGATTGTCTGGACCTGTCAGAAGCAGCCCACCACAACAACCTGACGTCACACCACCCACGGGGCAGGGGGAGGGGCTTGTGTAAAAGGGGTGGTGCTTGAGGACGGGGGGTGGATTGCCATTGGGTGAGGGAGGAGTGGGCCGGGCGGGGCTGAGGGACAGGTCCAGTGGTGAAGGGTGAAATGGTGAGTGGGTGGTGTGAGAGGAGATCACAGTAGGTATTCGGAGCTTATTATTATTCAACGGATTTTCAGTTTAGTTTGTGAATTTTTAGCCCAGAGCGTCGCCTAAAGCTTTTCAGTACGTCCTTGCATGTCGTTTGCCAATGTGCTTTGTTTTTTTTGAAGAGTCCCATTCAGTTATTAGAATAAAAAGAAAAAAACGTGAGCTGGTCTTGTGTTCGCCATTGTCTTTTACTGATAATTCACAAAGTACAAACATCTGCCACTATTTGAGTTGTCATGTATTGCTATAGACTTTACCTTCTACATGAATTTAACTGATTTAGACATAGACAGTAGAAGAGTGGAGTAGTTTTAAGATTTTTGCATACTTGGAATACCTATTGCCAAAAACCTTGAAGCGAAGTTGTCGTAATTTGCATTTCTTTGGATATTTTTAACACATTTTTAGAACTTTTCTGGTGGAGGCTCCATCAAATGCTTTTCTCTGTGAAGATGTTATCGCTTTGTCTGGAATGTTTCACAGTATCGTATTAAATCTTTCTATCTTCATGGAGACCAAACTAGACCAAGTTACAGGTCAGATCTGTGAAGATTCAACCTCGCTCGCAGTCAGAATACCTGTTTTTCTTGGTATTTTTGCGCTATAAACCCAACTGTAACTGAATAAATGTAAGGTAGAGTTGTTTAATGCCATACTGTGGAACATCCCAGGCAGAGCAATGACATATTTGTAAAAAAAAAAAAAAAGCAAAGAGCAAAAGTGATGGACCTCCAACCAAAAAAAGATACTTTAAAACCAAACCATAAAAGCTCATAAATATACCTAATTCCCCATTTCTCAGAGTTACCACGAAATGTCATTATAATAAATTATGTCATTAATGGACCTACTCTTTAAATGTAGCAAAAAGCACCATAAATGTGCTTTAAAACTGAAGTGAAATTGCTTCAGTCTATATAATATAAAGTAGCCGATTAAAATTCCAATCAGAGATACGCAGCCGAGCCTTGAGTTGATTTCCTTGGCCTTTTTGGCTACAACCACAACCCCCATTCTTCGTCTGCCTATGGCTTTTGTGAGGTGGAGAAGTCACTCAGTACCAGACAATGGAGGCAGCACAAGACCAACAGTGTTCTGGGTTTTCCGTGAAAGACTTAATGGAATCTGGTCGCAAGATTAAGATAGATCAGCCGTTCCTGTTGCTATCCAAGATGGCCGCAGCCTTGTCTTTTTATGGTAAATGGCATGCTTCTCCCGCACACTGTACTCACTGTCTGTGGGTTTGTAGCCTAAGGTGAACTTGATCACTCTCCTCTGCTTTCATTCATTATTATGTGGATCCACGTTGCCTTTGGTTTCACATTCTCAACCACCACAAGTTTCTCACGCGACAACGCCTCGGTTTAGGTCCAGCCTGACTTTTTTGTAACGAAAATCTCCAGACTTAACTTCATTCATAACCAACTAGAAGATCCTGTCTTTGGCACCTGCTTAACGCCGACCCAAGCAAGACCTGTTATCATGGGCCCTGAGTATCTCCTGTAACTCTCGCTATTTTCGTTTTTCGTCTCCCAGCAGCCTTTGCCACCGTCACAGTGAAGCAAGGGAACTCTTAAAGGAGCCGTACAAAAAATATAAATATCTGAAAGGACGTCAACGTTATTGTGGTGGTGAACGATTATAGCTAGCTTTGTGGTTGTTGGTATCAGAGGCTATATACGTCTTTATATATAGATCTATATATATTTTTCGGCTGCTGGTTTTTGGATAGATTTTCTCCGAAGTCACGTTTGTGTGTGAGAAACAGACCAGCTCAACTTAGTCCTTGAGATAAACAGAGTAAAAATATATTTTAAAAAAACAAAACAAAACAAAAACCCAGAGAACTTCACAGATTGTTGAGGTTTAACCATTTGCTTGCCAATCAAAATGCACTGTCCAGACCATATATGTTTTTAAATCACGAAATGTAAACGGTTTCACAATGTCAACACCGTAGCGTTAAGTTTCTTTAAATATTCATAGCAATGTGTTCTTCGCAGGTGAAGATTCAGGCCACTTTTGTTACATTATGGTAGAGTGGACCGCAAGATAGACACTACAGTTTTACAGACAGTTGTACAACATATGCAGAAATCGCTTTTAAAAACACCACCAACGGCAACTGCTGCAGGACTTTGAAAGGACTTGAAATCGTCCACCGTTATCTGCTGTTGTGAAGTCTTCAAAAGCATAGTGTTTTTGCTCAGTTTTTTAAATACAGACTATATACATCGCAAATATGTACATGCAACAGTTTCGGCTCGTAGACAGCAAGAAGGTGGTAAGAATTACATTTCCTGGTGGACATCGGAGCCGTAAAGAGGTGGTTGTTGGTGTTTTTTTGCTGGTGTTGAATAAGTGGCTTGGACCTGCTACGGAGAGTGGAAAAACTGTCCAGACAGCTGAGAAGAGATTTCCGGTTTTGCATTGTTTTTTTTTTTTTTTATTGTTGTATGTGCCGAAGAAGTTGGTATTTTTTCAGAGAGATGTGGTGAGGGACACAAGACAGGGTTATGGACATAGGGAGAGGGAGAAGCACCCTTTAAGGCCGGCTTGTCAAACCTGAGCAACCCAATTCTTTCGTTGAACCCCCCTAAACAAAGCATTGCATATATTAGAGTTATAAGAACACATCTCCTCAAACTAGAACACATGTATTCGCACAATACCAATCAATTCTCTTGTATAGCTTAAATTCATACTGTACCAATATTGTGTTGTGTTATATATATATTTGGTTACATTCTTTGCTGTCTAGGCATACAAATTCCTACCCGTTTAAAAGAATATCACGACACTGTAAAAAATAAACCTTGAGATTAAGTATTAAGACAACATAATGCAGAATTGTGGGCTTCGCTTAACAAATTTAAGTGTTTTCAACTCAGTGTAATGGCTTCCCAAATTGTGCAAAGTTTTCTGTTGTCATGGCATCACAAAATGGCATCGCAGACAACCAGACAATTTGGAGTGTATGGCTTAAACTTTAAACTATGGCCTTATTGTATTATTGAAGTCTGACCCAATGGAGACTGTCATTGTGTCCTTGGGCAAGACATTTCATACAAAGAATGGTGGAGCAGTAATTCTTTAACTCAGAGGGTGGCAAATTTTTTTGACTCGTGGGTCACAAAGGGATCTAAAATTTGACAGAAGGGCCAGACCAGGAGTAGATGGATGCAGTTTTTTTTTTGGTAATCCACCTTATAAGAGAAAAAATAACACGGGATATGTAGAAAATATATCCCATGTTATTGAAATATCCCGACAAAATATCTGTCTTTCAAGTCCCACCCCTGCTTTAACTTCTCGTTTATCTACTTCTATATTGTATAACTACTGTATGCTGTTGCGAGATAGGTCCAAAGCCTCAGCACAGTAGGCAGAGATCTTCAATATTTGAGCATACTTTTAAAAAAACCTTTCAAAAATGTCAGCGAAGTCCATTATGAACAGATAAACACCATGTTGCCTTAATACATAATGTCAGCTTTAGCTTTTAACAGTTCGTGCCATTAAATCTTTGTGTAGATAATCTCAGCGACGCTTAACACTGTAAGAAGCCGTCCACACAGAAACGGTAAGTGCTAGTTTAGAAAGAATTTAGCGTTTCTACGGTAACCTATGAAATCTAGCAGGTGTCCAGAGACCGGAATGGCGCGGTGTGCTATGATTGGGTAATTTTCGGATTTGTCTCATAACAGTCATATAACACTGTTTAATTTGCAATTTGTTCCGTGTGATCCTACATGCTGATTCAACACATTAGTTTGCATCTCAAGAGCTTCATTATCCCCACTGCCTTCTATTGTAGTGACATGAAAAAGCTATGGTCTTTATATGTGTCTGTTTAATATCGAAATCACTCGAGGGATTCCCCTGGACAGCTACAAAATGCCACGCTAATTCACTCAGATCCCATTGACTGTACAGCATGCATTTCTCTTCTAGAAAAATCCTCCAGTGCCCTATAACACGTTGTAAAACAATGCTACACAGGAGGCAGCAACAATCAATAAGGCCATCATTTGGAAAAGGAAACAAAATTACAACGCCTCAAACTGCAACCGCCGCAGTAATCTCTGCTCTGCTGGCAACAATTTGTCTCCTATTTGTCAAAACTCTTTGAAAAATCGCCCAAATCTTACAACTCCACCTCTTGTTTTCCCACTACATCTTGTTCCTCCCCTCAGCCCAGTGAACACTTAATGAGTTACATTCTTCGAAGGTAATAGTAACAAGTACGCAACTTGTACCAAAGCGTTGCGGCCAAAAAAGGTGCTTATATTTGTGTATATTTTTAAAAAGGTTTAAGGGGTAACAAAAAGCAAAGCAGGTCAGATATCAGCGCCGTACGCACACACATTCATTCATACGCACCACGGAAACGGAGATACATGCGCACCTATGTACATGCACAGCCTTAATGTGGTAGCCATGCGGAACCATCCAGTATGTTACAGCCAAGTAAGCACACTGAGAAACCAGGGCGTGGACGGAAAGCTCCAAAGGAAACTGTAAAAGACTCTAGATATAGTATTTGTATATGGCAGACCTGGATATTGCTGCTGGCACTTTAAGAAAAAGAGAATATAATCATGATCTTGAATCCGACTAATAATATTGGCTTTTCAAAATGGTGGTGTGTCACATGACTAAAACTGAGCTTCCCATCCGGACAGAACCAGACTAAAAGCATGAATGGATGTAAAGAGCAGTAAGGGTGAGGTACCGTCACAGAACAGACTCAAGAAGACACAAAACATCAAGTAACAATGTTGTTTTCGTCTAAGGTTCATCATCATTTATTAGAAAATGTTCTTTTACCTGAGAGAATCCTTCAATAGCTTCCTTGACCCAGTCACAATAAGTGGTCTGTGTGTGGTGTGCGCGTGGATCGGAGCTGCAGGGGGGAGGGGCCAGCGCTCTCCAAGGTGAAGGGGAATTTTACAAAGCTATTTCCAAAGATTAATTCTGTCCACAAATGGCAGGGCGACTTGATTGGAGCAGAAACACAGCATTCACTCACTTATTGCACTTCATTAAAAAGACTTGTAAACTTAATAATTTGTCGTTCGGCTGTAGCCTAAAGGCTGTTTTCTAATAAAGGATTAAGCTAATTCAAATGGTGCAAAGGGCATTTGGCATTGGGTGCAGTTTAATAAGTACTCATATCAACCATGATTCTTCCATTTACAATGGGGTTGGTTGGGGGCATTCAAAGTGCTTCTTGTTTAAGTGCTTAAGAAGAATAGAGGGTCAGCAGGTTGTCTTTTCAGTTGGGCGATTTTTAAACATTTCTGATTGCAAAAAATGACGTAAACTAGTCCCACTGATTGACAAAACCCGCAGTGACATTACATTTCTTTAGTCAAAGTAAAAACATTAAAGCTTCTCACACGCGTTTTGGAAACGGTTTTGATTTATGGAGTTGCTGAAATTTTTTTGATTCAAACTTGGATCCACCCACCTGAATGTGAGAGCACTGGTGAAATGAGACCCAGCCCACTGAACGACAGATACACGCGCACACACAAAACTTTCTGAACAGTTTACAAACATCTTATTCTCCACAACATCCCCAGTTCCCCTCCGACTAGTTCTCGGGACCCGGACTGACCGGTCTGTGGGTCAGTCCAGACCCTTGCCCCAGGACAAAGTAGCAAGGGTCTTTGCTTTTTAGGGTCAAAGAACCTCTGGATTCACCGCCTGGTCCTGATCGGATTCGGACTCTGCTGTTAACAATGAGGTTTGCCACTCAGAGGGACTTAGAGGGAAATTGCATAGACATCTTGCTACTTGCATGTCTTCATAAACTTTACATTTGGCATAGGGGAGGGGGAACTGAACACAACCAAAAACCAAAAAACAGCACAGACAATCTCTAACCCTTGACCAATGTGTCAACATGTTAGAACAAAACATGATCAGAACATCCATGGAGCATTTATGAAGGAGCCAGCCTAGAAAACCTTCACATGGAAAAGTTTCTCATTTCAACTACTACCCATTTCTACAGGGCATCTGATCTAAAACCATATGCATATGTCCAAATTACATAGTTGGTTGTTTTCAATTTAGGTAATGGTGGCCTAGTGCACCAACATTACACGTTACATAACAAATAGTAAAATATGGAACTTGACAACATATGATTATATCAACCAGTGCCAATCTGTGGTGGGAACTCTTAACAGACAACAAAAAAAAAAAGAAAAAAAAAAAGGCAAAAAGGTACTTTGTAAGTTCTTTTATCAATCAAACATTAGCCAGGTAGGTATTTTCTTTCTATTTTGAAGTACTTTTTTTTATCAGGCTATAGTTAGATTTATATATTTGTAGTGTTTTTAAGATGCCCCAAAATTGCATTACATTAAAAGCAATGCAACATGTATACAAACTCTAACCCATAGCCCTAACCCTATATTTTAACATTTTTATTCTCTGCGTTAGTAACTAGCATCGAGTGAGATTTTCTATCTGGCTCCAGTGAGGCAGTGGTGGTCAAAATGAGGAGCGCTTTCCACCTGAGACAGAGCCATGCAGCCAGCAGCCAGTGCTCCAAAACGCACGCTTGAACCTGATAAAAGTGCATATGACAGGTGTTCATGTTTGTCTGATAATTACTGGGGGTATTGGGGGTAGTACCTGTGGAAAATATTTATCATATTTTTACACCGAAAAATAGAGGAAGTAGCGCTTAATTCTAAAACGGAATATTTCTACCTATGCTGACAATTTATGCACAAGGAAGGCATTTTTCTGACATTTTTCTGACAATTCATTTAAAAAAATAAAGGTGCTATTGTTTATTTTTATTAGTTTAATCGTAACTATTCTGCAATTTAGACAAGTTTGAGTTTCATTACGGTTGCTAGGTAACAGTTAAAGAACACTTTTTGTTTGCTGCCTGTATCCAAGTAAATTTCAAGCTTTTTTTTTTATAAAGTAAAAGCTTAAATATAATGATGTCACTATATTTTCGTGAAAGTCTAACCTGCCATATGCACTTTAAGTCCTATACGATCTATTAATATCCCGTGACCCCTAACCCCTCCCCCTCTGCGCCCCACTAACCTTTGCGCCGCTGTGGCCACTGGCAGCACCGGGCTCCGTCGTCAGGGAAGAGGGGGACTGGTATAATCTGATTTAGACACTACACAGACTAGTGCCACTGCGACAACATGAGGGGTAAGAAAAATCTATCTCTTTGTGAACAAGAGGAGGCACAGGTTTTCAATGATTAACGTCATGCACCATAGTGAAAGTGCACACATACATATATAGACAGATGTATGTAAGCAGACATCTTTGAGCTACATGACAATCAGGATGGAGCGGATGAGTTCACTGTAGTTTATATATCTTGGTACATTGAGTGTTTTGTAGGTCTGTTATTATTAAATCTTTTTTTTTGTATTTACATCCTTGGTTATGGCCAAAAGAAAACAAAAACAAAAAAATGGAAATCAAAAAACAGAACATAGAAAAATACATACAACATTGTATTGCACCTTGCAGACGGGCAATAGATTTCTCAGTTTTGTAGGTTGGTTGGTAACGTCTATGTGACACCACTATATTGGTTCTGCTGGTGTGTGGAAGTTATAGGTTGTAGGGCGCCGGGCTCAGGTCCAGGCCCCTCCTGTCAGCTACATTCATTACCAAAAAACACTCAGAAATAATACAAAAGTCAAGCTTCAGTCTAGCTACGGGGCGTTCACATTTTTAGGTTTTTAAATGGTCTACAATCTGCTATCCGCTGTGCCGTTAAAACAGGATGTCCCCAATATACGCATCCCGATAGCCCCCGCCTTAGTCCAATTTTAGAAAAGGCCCCGCAGCTCGATGAAGTTGTTCCTTTTGTAACTTGTACTGATGCGTACAGACAAGCAAGTATTATCTGAACATAGACTTTTATAATATGCATTTTTGCACTTGTACATGTGCCTGCAAAATATGACTCCTCCCAAGTTCCTTTGAGTTTCGTGTTGTGTGAGGTATGATAAGATTGTGTAACTTTTTTTAATAGTATTTTTTCTTTGTATAATTTTTTTGTGTTTTGTGTTTTTAAACTTTTCTTTCCAAAGTTGTATTTCATTAAAAAAACAACAAACAAAATACAAAAAAAAAGAAAAAAAAAAGATTCCTGTTTTGTTGTTTGAAAGATTCCTCCTGATAAAAGGGGACGGACAACTGGACAGACACACGGACAAATCAGTTGGCTTATCAACACAAACTACAGATGTGGAAAAGAAGTGAAATAGTTTTTCTATGTTACACTGCACGCATGGTCAAAAGTGACTACAGCTGTATTTTTTATCTTTTACACAGAGCAGTTTTTAAGCATCAAAAAACAGAGAAAAAAATACAAAAACAATGATAAAATGAAAAAAGCTTAATCTCCGATAATTTTTGTTCAGGAGTCTTTTTAAAGTCATCTTTTCATTTTTGTTTCATGGATTTATACTCATTTCTTATAGCTTTTTTCTTTTTCTAAATCAAGCAGCGTTGTTAACCCCGAGTGACGCACACATACCCAGTCAGCTCACAACAACAAGGACACACGATTCTTCTCCTCCTCTTCTTTCGTACAGTTCTTTTAAAGACGTGTTTCCAAACCTGCATCTCTATTATTTCCTCTTTGACTTTTCGTGGGTTTAAACATTTTCACTATCCTTTTTGGAAGGAGCTGAGGGGTACGCTGAGGGGTTGTCAGCTGTCTGAGGGATGAGTTGTGTTGAGAAGGGAGCGAGTACATAATATTCCTGTGCCTCCCTTCTCCAGTTAACAATGTCTTCACAACCATCCCGTTCGCACCCATGTCTGTAATGGCAGTGAGGGTTTCTTTTTAAGCCCTCTGCGTTTTTCAAAAAGAATCCATAATCCCAAACTCTCGTCTCGTACATGCGCACATTCTCGCTCTCCGTCACCGCTTGTTTCACATTCATTCACTTTTGGCCAGTCTTGTCTCACAAGGAAAATGGCCTGGGTTTTTGGGTCGGGTTCAATTATTTTTTTGGGACAAACTGCATGTTTGAGTTGGGAGGGAATAAGAGAGGGTTGATTTGAAAAAAAAAAAAAAAAAAAAAAAAAAAAAGGGAGCAAAGGAGAGGAAAAGCAGACAGACCTCTCATCCCTTGAATCCAATTATTTGTGTTTGAATACTGAGACTGGGGGACAGGTTTGGGACTGGGCCCACAGGAGCTGTTCTGTTAAACAGAGCAGGTACAGACGCCTGGGGAAGGGTCACATGTGCAGGCGCCTAACGATTGGTGTCTCAAAGTGATTTGGGTTTGGGGGTTTGGGGGGATTGCGGTAGTGCAAAAACCTCCACGCAGCCTGGCTGCCGTGGCGACGACACAGGGAGGGTCACATCAGACGGGGAGGCTCGGGATTTGCATGAGATTCGATTTGATGTTGTGCCGTTCCACTTTCTCCAATGATCTGCCAAACTGAAGCAGTGAGGAGCAGCCATCTTTGAGCGGTTATGATTTCACACTGGTGTCTTCTGAGAGGTGCACAATAGCCATCGTTAAGTGCTCAGTATCGTCTACTGCTTGGCATCAATTATGAAACAATTTCAGTCTCTATTTTTGTCCTGTTCCAATGCAGTGAGTGGTAAACCCAGTTAGTTTTGGCTTGGCCCCAAGAATTGGAATGAACAGAGTGGCCTCTTCTGATGACGTTATACAGTTATCTGCCTTTGTATCTGAGAGTAGTGAGTACTGCTGTGGACGGAGCAGTGGACCTGGAGTTATTGTCGTGAGCACCGGTAGAACGTGAAGATCAGAAAAGCTTCTGTTGACTAGTTAAAAAATAGGACAATATCCAGTGGCTGATCAGAAGTGTACCGGAAGATGTTCAAGCCATTTCTATGCATTTCTATTCGAGCGGGCGTGGCCTCGTGGGTTTGAGTTACTCTCGGATCTGGCTTCGTTGGGTGTCCGCTGGGCGGGACATCCGCAGTGTCCTTCTGGGTGACACTTGGTCCCACATAAAAACAAAAACACAAGCCAAATGTATGGGTACCATGCCCTCCATGTGCGGGCATGGCCGGCCCTCCTGTCTTCAGTGGTATCACATAAAACCAGCACTGAGGTGTGTGTACGACTGTACGTGTGTGTGACACTGGACTGTGTGTGTCGGCCCTGTGTCCAGAGTGAGGTAGTGCCTGACAGCACAGGGCACAGCCCGGGGTGTGTCTGAGGTAAATGTAGTAGCCTTCTTGGCATTAGCCTGCACTCAGTGAGGCCCGTGGGTAAAGGCATGTGTGTGATCAGCCTGGACGGGCCGCACTGAGAGGGGTCCCCCTAGAGGAGGACCCCACACCCTGCAGGTACGGGCGCATACAGACACTGCTGAGCTGCAGTGCGAACAGTAAATGAGGCATTCTCGTTACTCTGAGGTGGTGCTGTTTGTTTAGAGGAGATAGAGAAGTGTCTGTAACATGAGCTCTGCTGCCTTCTGCTGCTTTAAGCCCTCCTCTCTCAGGAGGCATACATCTCCTCTGACCCCTGGCTCTGCATCTCACACCAACTATTAAATCTTATTTCCACATGGCTCTGCTGGCCTCCTAAGTGTCTCCATCCCTCTCTCCACCTCTCTCTCCTCTCCTTCTTCCTTTAGTGCCTCCTTGAACAGAGAAGGACTTAATTGTCATTCATAAGATGCTCGGCTGCTGGCAAAGGCAGCGAAGGCAATGACAAAGCAGGTCTACTAACTTCTGTGCGTGTGTGTGTGCGTGTGTGTGGGTGTGTGTGAGTGTGTGTGTGCCACCGGAGACAGTCCAATGACACACATGAAGGTAGATATGGAGCCATGGTCTGCAAGTAGATAACACAATTATAAAACTGGAGGAGCTTTGTAAAATATAGCACCAGTCGAGACAAGTATTTAAGAAGTTGAGGAGCTCCATATCAGCTGTAACGGCTCAGATATAGTTAGGTCTGGTAGGTTTGCTTTTACAGCAGCCATTGTACAACAAAGCTGAAATTTTCAACGTGCAGTGTCTTGCTGAATGTAAGTGTGCGCATGTTTGTATTGTATAGTTTGTCTTAACACTTCAGACATAATACTGAGAGGTGCTGGTTAGCGAGGAAGCTGGAAAAATTTATGTAAAAAAAACAACAAAACAATAAATCAGTGATGTATAAAAGGACTACATCGAATCGGACGGGGTGAAGCGGTCCCCTATATGAAGGACTGAGGTGCGGCTTTGTTTTGTCGTCTTACGTGTATTTTTATATATATATGTATATATATACGCGTTCTTGGCAAAATGGCTACAACTCGGACTAAATAAGACATCATGCTCAGACAGAAGGGCCCCCATTTTCGGTTTTCAAAAAAAGCATAAAAAGGAGGAGGTAAAACAAAAGCCCTGTTGGTTGACTCTCTTGTTGCTGGTGAGTTGTGGATTCGTCAGTTGTTCCAGTTTCAAAACCACGTTTACATGTCGCGATTCCTGCCGTTGGAGTCGGCTTTTTCCAAAAACAAAATGACGGCCCTACTTCCCGATCTTTCAGCCTCTTCCCTTTCTGATGTGTTGTCATGGTGATTTCAAACTTCCTGGTCCTCGAAGACTTCCAGGAAGAGGGGCGGGAAGAGTTCGTTGGGACATTCCACCTTCATGTGCAGGAAGCGGCTGGCGTGGCAGGCCCCGATCATACGCAGGTCAGTCACTTTCATGAGGAGCTTGGGCCAGAAATGGGGAATGTTGTGCTTTCTGTAGTTGATGTAGTGTTCAAACGCCAGCAGGTACGTCTCCTGGCACTTCTCGATTTTGTCCATGCATGTGAGGCCCGAGCGGTCTGTGGAGCAGAGGAGACAAGATCAGATGGAGAAGTACGAAACATGTAAACAAATGAATAAACTGGTTTGTTTGATTAAACTAAAGTAATGGAGGAGATCATGGTACTGTAAATGCACCAGGAAGTAGTGCACATGTCAGTACCAGTTGCATAACACAAATGAAGTTGAATGTTTATTACAACCGACATAGACAAATGTGTTTGATCCACAGGGGAAATTATATGGACACCAGTGAAATGACGCAATAACAGTTACTTCAGGACTTACACACACAGTTTTAAGAGCAAAAATATGTATATGCACAACACAACATTCTTGTGGTTTGGGTGACCGCATCAGACTAACTGTAATTTCATAATCACGTATACTAATATCACTGGGTTGTTAATATAAATACTTCTACCAATACTATTACTTACTGTTACTATTATTATTTGTTTATGTATTTGTTTGTTTATTAGATATGGACAGTGCATATTAACGGGCATGTGTAATTACAGTGTACATATGCCAGATTATAAAAAGCAGAGATGCTAATTTCCATCTGTTGTCCCCAGGCAGGTGTCACAGAAAACAAAACAAAATACAAAACAGTTACAAAGAGACATAATACAGAACAGTAACCACATCGTAACCACATCCAGAAGCCTTCACATTTGGGAGACTGAAATGTGAACTGCTAAACTAATAAAATTATCACATGCTTTTCAGAAGATGTTTATAGAGGTCTAAACTACAGAGTTGGCACGTTTTATACAGAAACAGACAACAGAGTTTATCGTTTGCAGGGAGACTTATGTTTTACTGCAATAATCAAAGTATTGCACTGGTTGCAGTTTTGATTTCACTGAAACAAATCATCATGCTACTATTTACTGAACAATCGTTGACCAGTTATAGAAATACAGCACAGTATATATCTGGATACATCCACCATCCTTTTATTATTTAAGATACAGTGAGATTTCAAATCTCAAACAATAGTTCGGAGCTCTCTGCTGGAGGATATTGCATAAGTGTTGCAGATAAACGTGCAGACAGAATGTGATGGCAGGCCTCCGCATATGTTTTACATGATCCAATCGTTGAAGGACAGCAGGACCGCCTGGTGAGAATACAGACACTCAGAACTCTGCAGCCAGACGCCCTGCTCTGGTCTGGAGGCCACATGGACACATTCTTTAGGCAGAAAGCACCTCAAACTATGCACAAGCCAACTCAGGTGTGTACCAGGCTATACTCGCTTTAAAGGTCCTATATTACACAAAACTGACTCCTGTGAGCTAGAATGTTGGCTCTTTAAAAGCATACCACAAATTGTGTTTTGTTTCATTCACACATGTTGGAGTAATCTTTTATTATTATTAGCAGAGGTGGGACCAAGTCATCGTTTTGCAAGTCTCAAGTAAGTCTCAAGTCTTTGACCTCAAGGCCGAGTCAAGTCCCAAGTCAAATACAGACAAGTCCAAGTCGAGTCTCCAGTTGTTGTCCCTTAAATCCAAGTCAAGTCCAAGTCATCAGCTTTGAGCTTCAAATCATTTCAAGTCTTTAAACCAAACTACCAAATAGAGCTTAGTGTTTGCAATTTATATGAATTTTAAACTAAACTGTACTTAAAAACAAAATCCTAGTATATTAATATATGAGTATTTATAGACTATATAAGAGTTGTAGAAATGCTAATTTTTCCTTTTTAAATGTCTTTACAAGATCTTAGTGTGAATCTTTACAGTCATAATAGAACAAATTCAGATTTAAAAGTCTCAAGTCTTCCCAAGTCACAGGCCTCAAGTCCGAGTCAAGCCCGAAGTCACTGACCTTCAAGTCCAAGTCGAGTCCCAAGTCGTAGTCCATTTTATCAAGTCAAGTCTCAAGTCATAAAAATAGTGACTCAAGTCTGACTCGAGTCCAACACACAACTTGCAAGTCCCCCACCTCCGATAGTCTGTCTACATCTCCAAAGCTCAAAATGCTCTGTTCCAACTTGTGATGTCATGTTAGATTTCAAGTTAACAGCTCCTTTTACCTTTAGTTCAGTAGAAATTGTCAATTCCGGGGCTGAAATTTTCCAAATGATTCTAGTGAAGCTGTATAGTAGAGTTTAAAACACAGTGGAGCACTTCCTGTATTGCCACGTGACATCACAAGGTGCAACAGAGTGTTTTCAGTTTGACAGAAGAAGTCAGCCTAAATATGTTAAGTTATGGTTCCTTTACAATGTCTGCAAACTACCCATACACGTGCTGACATATTTAAAAGTACTATTCGAATCTGTCTGTGATCAAAGTTAGGGCTATTGGCTTAGGCTGCCGGGTGCATGATCAGGCACACATGGGGGATTACAGCATTTTGGCAAGAATTACAAAGAAATGATACACAAAGCAAAAGTGAACAAAACCCTTCAGATACATCACTTTCACATTGTCCAATATGGCATCACTGAATAATGCCATTATGTGGACAGAGATTCACAGTCAACCACTCGTAATCAAATCCATTCACTAGGGGATAATAGAAGTGTATTACTGGTGGTTGGAGCAGTTGAAGCCACACTGCAAAAAGTCACATCTAAGCAAGTTAAAATGACTTAAACTGGAACATTTTACTTTATTTAAGCAGATTTAATTTGACAAGTAAAATTATCAACCATTCAAGCAACATTACATTTTGTTCCATATTTTAAGTGCAAAGAGTTGTTGTTTTTCTTGTCTTAAGGGTAGCAAGTTTCATATTTTAAGTACAAAAAGTCTTATTCTATTGGCAGATAATTTTACTTGTCAAGTGAAATTTACTCAAATCATGATCAAACTTTCTTAATTAAAGTCAACTTAACTTGGCTAGATTTTAGTTTTTGCACTGTAACTAGTCTGCCTCTGTACACTTGTAAGGAAACGTACCATGAAAAAAACATAACAAAAGTGTACAGTATAGAATAAAAAAAATTGTTATGAAACAGATAAAAAGTGACAAATAATAACTAATTATAAATAGGGGTGTGCAAAAGTATCAAAATATTGATATATCGTATTGTTTAATGTGATTATACAGTATCGATATCGTGGGCTGCTGTATCGATATATCGCCAAGAGTATTTTTTGGAATATTTGACTCAATTATTTCATTACAGCTACAGTTTTGTCACTTGTTCAAAGGAAGGAAACTCTTTTGTGCAACACATTTTCACTGTTTTGATGATTAAAATGTGTGTGTTTTATATGACCTTTGCACAAGAAGTGGTTTAACAAAGACTTTTAGTATCACAGTCATCATTTAAAAGTTATTGAGTGGATTTAATTTGACAAGTAAAATTATCTACCAATGGAATAAGTGTGTTTTTCTTCTTTTAAGTGCAAAGAGTTAATGTTTTCCTTATTTTAAGTGTAACAAGATTTATTTTCATATTTTAAGTACAAAAAGTCTTATTCCATTGGCAGATAATTTTACTTGTCAAGTGAAATTTACTCAAATCATGATAAAACTTTCTTAATTCAAGTCATCTGAACTTGGCTTTTTGCACTGTAACCAGTCTGCCTCTATACGCTTGTAAGGAAACGTACACTGAAAAAATAATACAAGTGAGTGGGTGCTTCAACTGAGGAGTACTTATCTTAATAAGAGCAGATTCTGACTACTCTTGAAAAACCATTATCGATGGAAAAGGCATTATTCCACTTAAAATAAGATAAAATGTCTTGGTGCACCCTGTCTGCTCAAATCTAGTCAAAGTATTTTCTATCACAACTGATGAAAGAAGGAGAGAAGAGAGAAGAGATTTTCAGGTGTAGCATAAGGACAGAATTAACTCACCTGAACTCATGAGCAGCACTGCCTGTAACAGTGCCACCTCTGTGTCGTCCAGGTTGAACTGCGCCAGGCTTTTGCCCAAGTCAAAGATGGCGTCAGACACCACGCCCAGCCCTCCGTTTTTGAGCTGCTCCCTCTTCACCGCCATCTCTCCGCTCAGGGTCAGCGTCTCACTGTCAGGGTCGTAGCGCATGGCGGCTCGCAGAGACATGATCTCCATACAGCAGCCTTTCAACAGGATGATCTGGTCCTCACAAGGCAGCTGCAAAACACACACACATGAGCTCAAGAACAACTCAAAGGAAAGGAAGGGAAAATAATCATTCTTTTGTACAGAATGTTCCATAGTGTGCCATTATATTCATATATTTTGCATTTGTCCAGTGGTGGAAGAAGTGATCAAATTTGTTGCTCAAGTAAAAGTACAGATACTGGAAAAAAAAAAAACCTCAAGTAAATGTAAAAATATCCCATGAAAAAATCAACAAGTAAAAAGTAAAAGCATTTCATTCAGATTTTGAGATCTAATAAAACTTCCAATATAGAGATGTTGATAAAGATTTGTGCCTCAACTTTTCAGCAGGTCTCATATAATAATAAAAATACTTTTACTTTTCAGTATTGTTAAAAAAATGTAGTGAATATGTAGAAAGTACAATTACATGCTCTCAAATGTAGTAAGTAAAAGTACAACATATCCACTGTAAAACTGACTTAAGTAAAGTACAGATAGCTACATTTTTTAAACTTAACTACAGTACTTTACTACTTTTACTTCATTACATTCCATCACTGTGCTTGTCTTCATGGAGATAAAGTGAAATTCCATATTGTGGGACATTTCAGGCAAAGCAATATAAAAAGTATCTTTATGGACTGAAGACAAGCAGAAATGTAGCAGAAGCATTACATAATGTGCATTTAATGTTTTGTTACATCATCCATCAAGCCATGACAAACTAACACTGTGTAAAAGTGATACCAAATGACTGATCTCATCCGATCTGGAAAGCAAAGAGGTGTTGTTTTTTTTTTTTTTTTGAACATGCACAGAAAAAAAACAGTATCAAAACAAAATAAAAGCATATGAAAACCAACCGATAATGGGCATGAAATAATCCTTGTATACAAGGAATTATATACATGTTCGAAAAGGAGTACGTGGAAGTATAATCATATACACATGTAACAATATCCAAATCTCTTCATACAATATTTTCACAATATCCATCTCACGGTACAATATTTATTGAGATATTTTGTGGAGGCAAATAATAATAATACAAAATTGTGAGTATGCTACTTTTCTCTCATCATCCAAAAATCCCAAAAATTTAGATTTTAAAGGGCTTCATAACAGAGCAAAGGATCATGGTCTATGTAGTTCTCACTATTTTTTTAGCTGTTGCTGCACGAAAACAATGAATTTAAGCAAAGAGACTTGAGATTCGATATATTGTGACAGCCCACGATATTATTGTGAGGCTTTTGACGATATGATATCACGATATTTCAATTATTGTTACATCCCTCGAGTAAATTTTAAGCATTCTCTTTCCTTATCACTTGATTAACTTTTCTCCTCTTATTCTTCTTCCTCTATTAAACATATACATACAATATTATTGCTCTTTTATATTTTGGTTAGGTCTTAGTACTTGAATTGAAAACCTCTGGGAAGAAGAGGAACTTTGGGACAACAGTGTCTCTATGGCTTTAGTGTTGTTTTGTTCTTAGGCAAGACACTTCACCAGTTTTGCCGGTTTTAAATGTGGTGCATGTGAGTGCTTGGAAAGCTTAACAGAAGTCCAGAGTGAATGAATAATGCATAAAAAATCCAAAGCATATTTAAGTGTGTGTAAAAGCGCTATATAAGCCTATTGCATTATTATCATTATTACTAAAAGGAAAGACCAGATCAAGAAAAGAAAACTCCCTTTTATTTGCCAAGCCTCATCTTAATACCTGCCTTTCCTTATTCAAACACCTTAATTTAAAGAAGCCCTCGTGAACATTAGAGATTCAGGAGCAGCGTGAGGGCGAAGAGAAGGCGAAGGGCGCAGAATAAATGAAAGGGGGTCAGAGCGTGGAGCAGGTGAATGCTGCGGATGATTTAAGGGGAGAGACAGGAGAGCAGAGGGGGCCCGCTGAAGCTGCACTGATGAGCCCAGATTATAAGTAATACAGGCCTGATTTACATGGATATGAGAATGAGATCTGCCCAACCTGTTTGATTAAATCCACTGACTTCAGAATTCATTGTTTATTTCACTACACACAAAAGTGGATTAATCCGTATTCATCGGCTGTGATTTGTCTGGTTAATTTGTACCTTGTGGCTTACAGTAAACACCTACCATACATTTATTACAGTGATACAAAGTAATGTATTCATTTCTGGTGGGTAGGAAATTGCTATCTGTAATTACTGCCGCAGAATGAACAGGGCGCAGAATATACACTGGTTTATATGAAGATGGAAATGGCTGATTGCAAATTGTAATCAGTTGTATACAAAATAAACAGAATATTTTAGCGAGTAGATGTTACTTTCATAAGCTTTCAAATAAAATAAAAAAATGGACTGACAAAAATACACACTGGCATACACATTTTTTGCCTTGCCATGTATCTTAGACTGTATATAGAAGAGAACTAAGGGAGTGTGACGTCTCCCGTAGTGTTCAGCTCCAGTCAAATGAAGCTTACAGAGGCTTGCAGTGAGGAGAAAATTTGTAGGTGAGTTCCAGATTAGGAAAGGAAATGATTCATGATTCATTCAACAAACATCTTGACTAAATATAGTTATGAAACAGATAAAAAGTGACAAATAATGCCTAATTATAAATACGGCTGTGCAAAAGTATCGAAATATCGATATGTCGTATCGTTTAATGTGATGATGCAGTACTGATATCATGGGCTGCTGTATTGATATATCGCAAAGAGTATTTTTTGGTGTATTTTACTACATTATTTTGTTACAGAGGTACAGTTTTGTTGCTTGTTCAGAGGAAGAAAACTCATTTATGCGACATTTTTACTGTTTTGATTAAAATGTTTGTGTTTTATATTCACTTTGCACAAGAAGTTAACAAAAACTTTTAGTATCACAGTCATGATTTACCCATTACTTTTTTATTGGACCGTATCAAATCGTTTTGAAATATATCATTACGTATCAAAAGTGCACTGTACCGAGATATGTATCATATCGTGGCCTATGTATTGAGGTATGTATCGTATCAGCAACTTTTTAATGATACACAGCCCTAATTATAAATGTTTATTACTGTGTTTTTGTTTTCTTTTTGGATAAATTCATGAATAGGTGGAGGTGAGCTTTACTGTAATTTGAGTGAGTGGTTGGATTTTAAAATCATCAATCAATTTCAATCAAACAGCAGCTGAACAAGCAGAGGTAACACTAGCAAATCATAATTATTTTTCTAAATATTTCTCACCTATAGCATCATTCCTCACTGCTAAAAGAACTTAATATAGCTTTATAAACACATATTTGGCTACAAAAACTACCACTACTACTGCGACTATACCTACAGTTCCTATCTCGGTCTCCAAACATTGTCTGTCCTTGTCGCTGTATAGACCTCGATAATTATCCAATCAGAGAAGGCCTCATTACGAGCTGTGGGCACAATGATTACAAGGTAGTGGACCAGATAACGCAAACACAGTCCCAAGATCACAATCAGACACAAAAGCTACTCCCACGTCACCATCTAAGAACATTCTACGACTTATTTACATTTTCATATCACTGACATCATATTTTTCATATAAATGTGAAGCAATATTGCATTTTTTGTTGACCACTATGACAAAGTTACACATATCGAGTGCTCATATTTTATACTGAACTATGGGTGAAATGGGTGATGATGGCCATACATCCACACTGATTGCGTAGCTATGGGCACAATTGAAAAGACAGATGTGCTAATATTCTTATTATGGGCAGCATATTGTGGAGCCTATCACAAAGTACTCTACAGACGCAATTCACCAGAGCACAATAGTATATATTAAAGGCCATAGGAGGAAATTAAGGAGGTTTATAGCTAAAGGGAAGACAAATAATGCTATTAAATGTATAAGGGAAACAGCTGAGTGGTGCTGCTATAATGCACACACTATTTGTCAACGCCAACTTGGGAACAGAATATAATTATGTCTATAACTAACCTTAGTCTAACCCTATTTAATGTCTCATATAACTTAACATAAAACTCACAAAAGAATATTGCATCTTGCTTGCAACATGCCTGGTGACCTACTTTTGGATCTCATCAGTTGAGAAAGCAAACAACAATCCTTCAGTGGTGTAAAGTTACTACAGTACAGTATAGCTCTCTTGCTCTACTACAACTTGAAGTACTCTACAGCCACAACTACTTCCTCACATGTTTTCAATTGGAGTTACACTATTTTCTAAAGTTGGCATTTGTTTGTAGCAAACGCACACACAAGAACTTAAACAATCACTTCACTTTCCACTTTTAACTTCGACTTATAACTGGGAAACGTAAAACTGCACTATGAAACTTTTCTGGGGGCATCGTCACTATTACCTGACCAGCCAGTCTCTTCTACATTCTGTTCAAATCCTGAAGGAATAAGGAAAAAACCTCTGTCCTAACCTGAGCCCAACTACGCCCGCTATTTGTATTACGTGTCTCTCAAAATTCTCAAAAAAATTCTCCTAACATTCAGAACAAAATATGGAACTTTTTTTATGAGAAATAAATAAAGAGTTTTGTTTTTTAGCTTCACTTCTCTGCACCGTTTCTCTGTCCTCTGTCTTGTTTTCTTTTCCTTCTTTACATTTAAGACGCTATGTTTGTTTTGACATAAACGGACCACGCGTCTCTCTGATTGGCTAATCTGCCTGTCAATCATAAAATCAGAGAGACAGGATATGAATCCAGACTCCCTCGTCTCCACCACCTGCTTGTCTCCATGGAGAAGTTATTACGTTGCCTTTAAGTGAGCCCATCTCTTTCTCGTGGAGGAAATTGTTCAGTAAAAGCTATACAATATAATACAATACATGTGACAATCAAGTTCACATTATTTTTTTCAGTTTTATATAAGTTCACTGTTCTTTTCATGATAAATATGTACCAGCAGCTGTTTCCAGTGTAGATAAAAATCAGTGTACGCTATGTCTCCAGCTTTGCATTAGGAGTCTAGCTTGCATTAGTGAACCATTTGACATTTGAAATAGTAACTCCCTCTAAAAGTACTTGTATAAATGCAGCGTATATTCACCTCTGAGAACATGGGCAGTTTTTTGGCAAAGTCGACAACGCGCGTGATGGCGGGAGTGATGATCTTGGTGAACTCGCTGAAGGCTTCCAGGTCCACTTTGTCTCCGTCCGACGAAGGGGCGATGGGGGACTGGCCAATTTTCTCTGGCTGCACGGAAAGAAAAACAAAACATCATAAATATACAACATGGAAGAAAGGGCTCCTCTTGACAAGACGGCTGAGTTACGCCGATAACGTCAGGTGTAATGGTCCAAATATATAGACTTGAACATTTTAGTGGAGATTATCAAAACAAGCTATAGCCCGATATAGGTATTATAAGCATTTTAAGAGTACAGAATTATAGACAAAGCTATCAAAGTGACTCAGAGCTTATAGGAGGATTTAGTGCAGGCAACAAAACCCCCTTTAAACTTTTATGCCCTTTTGGTTGTCTCTTACAAAGTCTGGACAACCCTTGGAAGACAAATTAAAAGCAATCTATCAGATAAGAGGAGTGGTTAGTGCTTTGTAAGAGCAATGGGAAGTGTCAGGAGGGCAGATAGCACTTTCTACAAAAGTACTGCGCTAGGGAACTTCAATAGTACTTTATTACTACAGTGTGTGTACATACAAAGTTATGGGAAATCTAGAAATGAATGATGATGTTACCTATAGGGCAGAGTCATCAATAATAGAATGGAAAGGTTTAGTACAGCCAGAAATCAATTTAACAACACTGTATTTGTACTGTATCCTTAACCCTGAGAAATAAAACGCTCTCTCAGAGAATACAATTTTGAACGGGACAATATCACTTTATTTGTATAGCAGGTTGCAGGAAGATTAAATATTTTATTTATAGTACTACCAGTGATGCATTACTAGTAGGGATGTAACAATAACCAAAATATCGTGATATCGTAACGTCAAAGTTCTCATAATAATATCGTGGACCATCACAATATATCGAATCACAAGTTTCTTTGCTTAAATTAAGAGTTATGGTGCAGCGACAGTTAAAAAAACAGAGGGAACTACATAGACCATGATCCTTTGCTCCATTTCAGTGCAGACTACAAGAAGCAATAACAGTTCTAAGCACTTTTAAGTCTTAGTTCTTTGGATTATGTCTTGTCAAGGCATTTTAAGAGGAAAAAGTAGCATATTAACAGTTTTGTTTGCCTCCAAAAAGTATCACAAAAAATATCGTACCGTGAGATGTATATCGTGAAAATATCGTACTGAGAGATTTGGATATTGTTACATCCCTAATCGTGAGACTCCCCACCATATCCTGAGCTTTCCCACGATATCGCAATAAATATCGTACCCTGAGGTTCATACTCTGATGATATCATATCGTGAGACTTGCATATCGTTACACCACTAATTATTAGTTTAAAATAGTTGTGGATTGCTTCTAGAAACACACACACACATTTTGTAACACTTGAAGTAATACCTGTTTAGAAGGACAAGGCTTTATATGAAGGTTTATCTTAATCTGATTCATCATTATCTGATTTCTGGAGTTATTGGATTATTCAAATACCATGTAAATCTGATGTGACTAATCTGATTTTTTTTTTATTTGTTCACAGCTGTGCAGGTGATGTCAAGGAAAATTATGCAAAAATGTGACCAAAAACAAAAATTAAAGAAAAAAATAATAATAAATTGAAAGAGATCATTTAAAAAAATTCTTTGTACTTTGTCTGGAATACAAGAGTTAGTCGAAAAATCCATTGATTACAGACTGTCGACTACAACTTCAACAAATATTTATATGTAATGTATTATGTATTGTATTAATTGTAAATGTTTTAAGTTTTTAACTGTGTACTTAGGATTTAAGAGGATTTGTGATGTAATCTCAATCGGATTTCGTGATAAAATAAAATAAACTAAATAAAATAATCAGATCTCCTCAAAAAGCAGATCTAATTATTGAGTTATCTAAATATTATGTTTTTGTTTTAAGATTTTTACTGGCTCAATGGGTAACGATTAAAAAAAAAAGAAAAAAAAAAAGAAAGAAAACAGGTACCGCCAAGGTTGAGCTGAAGAACTGTAGATTTATGATTTCAGTTGTAAAATACACAGTGCATTGCTCGTTTGCAGGATAGAGCAAGCACCCGTATAATTTATAACAAAAAAATTACATAAAAAATATAGTTTTTATAGGAGAAATAAACAGAAGTCATGATATACTACACAGCTCAATATAGCCGCGTACAGACCACATAGGCACACCATGTTCCCATCTGTAGGTTCTGTACTATTTCTGAACAACTTTTGATGGATAGTGACCACTGTAGACTGGGAACACCCCACAAGATCTGACGTGCTGGAAATGTGAATTCATAATATGTCCCTTTTGGCAGAGTCCCACAAATTCAAAACCGATTTTCCTCAACTTTTATTCCAAATTGTTACAACCACCAGATATACATAACAGGTGCTGCGATGGATAGAGATTCACTTGACCGACTGTGGTCTGAACGTCAAGTCAGCTTAAAACACAAAATATAGGAATCGTCTAATAAATTAAACGGGTCCGTAGCATTGTAAACAGAGCGTATGTCACAGGCTTAGTCATTATTTAAACTGGGTTGAGATAGGAAGAGTCAGCTCACTGGGAGTCATCAATAATAATCCATGGGGAGAGAGGGTTGCGTAAATGAGTGCAAACTGCAGCCAATTACCCGCCATGGAACCGCCAAGCTATTATGGAAAATGTAAATCGCTGAAATAATAGTCGTGATGGACCGCTCCGGGTGTCACGCCAGGGCCAAGATAAAGCTTTGGTTTTCGGCACAGGAGGTCAGGGCATACACCGGTCTCCAGGGGGAAAAGATCACACATGTTAGAACAAAAATCAGGCTGCGGCGATGAGAGAAAGGCCTAGAAACACTGGGGAACTTAACTCACAGCACAGAAAATAAATGGACAGAATATGCAAAAATGTTAACACTGCATTATGTGACTTTTCAAGTGGAGGGTTTGTCTCCGTGGGGATGTTACTGCTTTGCCAAAATGCTCCCCAGTATGACATTAAACATATCTGTCTCCATGGAGACAAGTAGGTGACAAGTTACAGCTCGTGTGTAGAAAACGTTTTGTGCAATAAAAAACTGTAATTGAGTAAAGGCAAATTTAATGCCATACTGTGGGATATTCTAGGAAAATTAAGCAGGTGTTGGACCCTCCACCTGGAAAGTTACACAGCACATCTTTAAAGAGGATATAGAAGTCTGGTGTTGATTGCAATAGAAAAGAGGCAGTGGCTAGTAAGATATTATAGCAATTACAGAAACTGTCAGAGGTGAGACCAAGTCGTTGTTTTGCAAGTCTCAAGTCTTTGACCTCAAGTCTGAATCAAGTCCCAAGTCAAAGACAGGCAAGTCCAAGTCAAGTCTCGAGTCACTGGCCAATAAGTCCAAGTCAAGTCTGCTTTGAGTTTCAAGTAATTTCAAGTCTTCAAACCAAAGTACCAAATATAGCTGAGATTTTTGCAATTTATATGAATTTTAAACTAAAAAGTCATGGTATATTTATACATGAGTATTTACATTTACATTTTAGTTATAGAAATGCAAATTTTTCCTTTTTAAATGTCTTGACAAGATCTTAGTGTGAATCATTACAATCAGAACAGAGAGAATTCAGATTTAAAAGTGCTAAAAAAAACAGTTATTTTCTTATGTAGTCTGCAATGAAATGGAAGGATCATGTTCTATGTAGTTTCCTCTGTTTTACTGTATTGTACTGAATAATACTGTAGTGCATTTGAGGATACTATCTCACAGTACTTCAGTTACATCTGAAGTAACAAACAGAGAAGTGGGAGGGACATGTTCCAGTTTATTCCTGTAAAATTAAGCACCACATTTATCAAATGTAAAGAGAAAAGTATTTTCCGAAATTCTGATTTTTTTTAGGAGAAACATCCTAAAAATAGTGACTTAAGTCTGACTCAAGTCCAAGTCACAACTTGCAAGTCCCCACCTCTGGTTTATGTAATAATATTTCTTTCTAGTTCAAACCATTTTATGGGTGCGTAGTTTGCATATTCTCCCTATGCCTGTAACTACTTGTGGTGGATACTTTTGCCACTCCACAGTGTTAGTGTTATTTTATTTCATTTCATTTACATTAAGTTAATTATATTACACATAATTTAATTCCTTTATTTAGACTTATATTCTCATTTGGGTGTACACATTTTAGTTAATATAAGTCTGAATTGTGTACTTATACTTGTTTTTTCTTTTTGTTTGTTTGAGTGTCAGATGGAGGACCCTTGGCAGAGACCATCCATGAATCAATAAAGGAAGGGGGGGGGGGGCTTCTTTTTTGTTAATGATTTACCTCATTTGAGCCTTTGTTAAATTATTTCCTTTTTGACTTTAAACTTATCTTCATACCTTGTCTTTGCCTTTCGGTTTGGTCCACTACACTAATATCGGGTTATTTTTAGCAATAAGGACCTTAAAATAAAATAAAAATAAATAAATACAAATAAAAGTCTTCTATCTTCTAGTAGCATTTTTCCACACCTCCCTCTCTGTACACTCCAGTCTAGTCAATAGTATATAGTGCTTCCATCCATCTGTCTGAGCTATTAGCACATATATGAAGACACAACCATGATAAATCAATATTTTCTACTAGAAGCATTTACGTGCCGCATATGGGAAAGTCTTTATAGTCTGTGGTTGAAATTCCGGCAAACTGCTCTGTCTATCTTGCATAACATTCCTGGAAAATTAAAAGTTCAGTTCACAATCTATAGGGAGTCCACGTGATTGGGAAAACTGCGAGATTGTTTACGCTTGGACTGGAATTGCATTTGGGATTTCAACTTGAGAGCGTAGAAATGTATAGAGGGAAACAAAGTAGGGAGAAGCCTAGCGTTGTCAGATTTGGTTAATTTCAAAGCTTGAAATGTCAGGCCAAAATATACACTATGTAATACACAGAGGGATTTGATGCTACAAGACAGCTTTTGCAAAATCCACTTTAAAAATTGGGCACGGTTCAATGTTTAATATATCTCTAATGTGAACGCGATGACATACAGGTCAATAGGAAGACAGCGCCGAGTCAAACAAATCAGGAAGTTATGGAAATGAGCAAGACCATAACTTTGCATAAGGGATATAGAGTAAGCTATAGGCTCAAAATGCAAATACTGACACTGCAAAAACATCATGTGGTTGTTTATACTGAGCTCTATATGTGGTGTGTGTGTGTGTGTATAAGTTCATGCTTTGAGCCTAGACCTTGACAGAGGAAATGGTCAGTATTGTTTTCTTTATGGACGTGATAGTGTATTGAATTGCCAGCTGAGCTCTCATTATCTGTGTCAGTACTAGGGATGTAACAATAACCGAAATATCGTGATATTGTATCATCAGAGTTCTCACAATAATATCGTGGACCATCACAATATATCGAATTACAAGTCTCTTTGCTTAAATACATAGACCATGATCCTTTGCTCCATTTCAGTGCAAACTACATGAAGAAATAACAGTTCTAAGCACTTTTAAGTCTTAGTTCTTTGGATTAAGTCTTGTCAAGGCATTTTAAGAGGAAAAAATATCATGTTAACAGTTTTCTTAGCCTCCACAAAATATAGCAATAAATATCGTACCGTGAGATGTATATCGTGAAAATACTGGATATTGTTACATCCCTAATTGTGAGACTCCCCATCATATTGTGCGCTTTCCTACGATATCGCAAGAAATATTGTACCATGAGGTTCATACAGTGACGATATCGTATTGTGAGACTTGGATATCGTTACAGCCCTAGTCAGTACCAGAGGTGGGGACTTGCAAGTTGTGATTTGGACTCTTTGGACTTAGACTTGAGTCGCTATTTTCAGGACTTGAGACTTGACTTGATAAAACAGACAAATATTTGGGACTGAACTTGCACTAGAAGGTCATTGACGTGGGACTTGACTTGGACTTGAACCCTGTGACTTGAAAAGACTTGATGCTCAGACCAGTTAACAAATTAAGTGTTATTAAGCGCTCTTAAATCTTAACTTTTTCTGTTCTGACCATAATAATTTTGCACTCTTGTCAAGACTTTTAAAAAGGAAAATATATAAATGTTATATAAATGTAAATATTCCTGACGTGTTAAGTATAATTTAGTTTTAAATTAATATAAATTGCAAAAATCCAAGCTATATTACTATATACACTTTGGTTTAAAGACTTGAAATGACTTGAAGTTCAAAGCAGACGACTTGGACTTGACTTGGACTTATGCCGGGCGTACACTGTGCGATTTTTGACCCTTTTTGAGCCGATTTTTCGCTCGTGCGACTGTTTTGGGGATCGGGCCGAGTTTTGGCTTCATCGTGTGTCGTGCTTCGTGTAGTTTACATGGGGTAAAGAGAACCGATTAATGGCTCACGACCAGCTCCCGATCGACATTCTTAGGTCGCAAGAAAATCAAACTTGTTTGAAATCCAGTCGCCTCTCGTGAGGATTTCGCTCTGTTGAAGTTGTTCCACGAGCCGATTTGCCAGAATCTGGCAGACTGCGCATGCGCGGACACAGAAGTGGCTCAGCATTGTGTCTCCGCACATCTGTGGTTTTCTAATTCCGTGGTTTTCTTCTTCGTGGTTTTCTACTTCTGGAACAACAACTTTGACAACTCCGGTCGTTATGTGAACGTACAGTGTGAGCAGGCAAGTCGCATCCGAGCATCGATTCGTTCAGTGTGAGAACATGACTCGTGAGCTGTGAACTTTTAAACCCTGTGATTTGGTCGTACAGTTTAAGCTGGGGCTGAGTGACACGACCGAAAATATCGCACAGTGTACGCCCGGCATTATAGGCCAGTGACTCGAGACTCGACTTGGACTTTCCTGTCTTTGACTCGGGACTTGACTCGACTTGGTCCTACCTCTGGTCAGTACATATATTTTTGGGTGAATTTTACATGTTTATTTTTTTGTACAGTTTTCCCTATAACTTCTTGCATATAGCTGAGATTTTTTATTTACATTTTTTTTTTTATTTTGACTTGTACATACACATTTCTATAATTATGCCTTATTTGACACCTGTTTCTTGCTCTTTCTTTGCTACTTATTTAGAATTATGTTTTATTCTTTGTCATTACATTACATTGTGATGTCTGAGCTACTGTGTCCAAATCATTTCTCTAAGTCCAAGTTTATATTTTTGTACAGTTTTCCTTGGCCTTTCCAATTGTCTTTTGTCATTTCAGCTTCAGCTTCCTGTTTATGAAAAATTCTGAGGACGTTTCCGCCAGAAGTTATAATGTTTTGTTTTCGATTGTTAATCAGTATAGCCACGGTCCAGATTTTTCATTACTGTGAAACTCATGGAGAGGCCTACGTGTGTTGAGATAGACCAGTGCTTTTTAACTTATAATGAAACAAAACTTTATATTCTATTGTAATTGTTTTGTTACAATAAAGGGCAGTGGGAATATCAATACTTTAAAAGACATACTGTATTTCAAGAGACTCAAGAATGGCTTACGATTATAAAAAGACAAAAAATAATATTTAGTCGAGAGATAATTTCACATGGTAGATCAAATACTCAAATCAAATCACTTTACCCTACATGTTTTCTTTGTTTTTTTCAGTAGACCTCAAATCTTTGGTACTAATGGAGACCGTCTGCTCTGTTTTTTTTCCCCTCGACCAAAAATTCATATATTCATTGAGCTTAAACGCAATGCGGAGTGTAAAGAAATTCCGTGGTAACTAATATCCATAACGTGGGTTGGTTTAAGCCCAGAAAGCAAATTCAAAACATCAGCGAAATGCTTTAATAACTTGGCGGTTCATAACATTTCAGAAACAGATTTTAAACTAAATTATAGGTCTTGTGCTCATTAGTCACCACAAAGCTGATTACCCCTGAGCAAGCTTTCAAACTTTTAATATATATTTTTGTTATATATATGAGAAATTAAGTTCCAGAAAAAGGAGGTGGGTGAAGTCCATACTGTTGAAATGTTTCTAAAATAGCTCATATACTGTAACAAATCATTTCAGTTACATCTCCATCGCGGCCCATTTCAGCGTTTACATTGTTCGTTTCCTTCATTGAGACACACACTTCTATAATGTGTGTCCTTTCCAGTATTTTTCTCCGTATTTTTGATCTTTTTACTCTGCTTGAAATTTCACACCAGCCGACCGCAGCCTAATTATCGGCCCACAGTCTCGTACCGGAGCGGGCTTGTAGTTTCCTAGCAACCACAGCTTCCACGGTGTCTACCTCCTGACAGGTTTATTCACTGTACCTTTAAAGCTGCTGCGCCCTCTTTACAGCTTTTACCAACACTTTACCAGTAACTGAGGAAAAACAAAAATGTGATAATGCCCAAATTGTATCACTGAAGTAGAAAAGCAACAGCGCTGTACTGAATGTCCGGCTGAATGTTCCACTGTACGGCAAATAACTTGTATCTTCCATGGACACAAGCAGGTGATGATACAAGGACAAGTCAGATCTGTGGAGAGGTGATCCCACTCGCAACAAGAATACAAGTTTTTCAAGGTATTTTTCAGGAATAAAACATGTAATTAAATAAAGTTAGGTAGATGTAATGCCATACTGTGGAACATTCATTTTAAAGCTTTAACATTAGTTCACCTTTTGGTAGAAAGTACTGATATGTATTTTAAATGTGACTAATACCACTACTACCACTAGTACCACTACTACTACTATTACTACTACTACTATCTGTTACTACTATCTGCTACTATTACGACGACTACTAATACTACTACTACCTAGTACTGTCTATTACTGCTATCTATTAGGACTACAACTATCTACTAGTACTATCTACTACTTCTGTCTACTGCTACTACTACTACTACTATTATTATCTACTAGTATAATCTACTACTACAGTATTACCACGACTACTAATACTGCTACTACTGTCTATTACTACTACTACTACTACTACTACTACTACTACTACTACTATCTATTACTATTATCTACTATTACCATAACTACTAATAATACTACTGCTTTCTACTACTGTCTATTACTATCTACTAGGACTACTACTACTACTACTATCATCTAATACTGTTCTCACGCCTACTAATACTACTACTGTCTACTACTACTACTACTACTATAGACCCTACATTGTATACCATTATTGTAACTAATACTCTTACTACAATACTAATTAAATTGTTACTGCAACTGTTGTTGTAATAATTAGTACTGTCACTTTGTAATTACTGGTACTACCTACTTTCTACTTTCTACTTTCCCATCCAGGCCAGTTTTACTCTGTTAAAGTCTGCCAGTTTGCGTGCCTAAAAGTGCAGGCACAAGCTGTATTACTTGCTTACAATATTTATCTTTGCCATTGAGTATAATGAATAGTTTGAAGAGGATATAAAAATGCAGCGTGATAGTGCAGAGGAGCATGACGCCACAGTTAATGAGTCCGCGTGGGGGAAACCCTGACACTTCTGTCCAAAAAGAAATGTGCACGATACAACAGGAGGACAGCCCGGATGAGCCCAAATTACGACTTCCAATTCGCCTGCCAAGTGAGCGCTTATGTCTGAGGATTTGCCCTGGTGGAGATAAGGAAAAAAATACTGAGAAAAGAAAGACACACGGACAGGAAACAGATTAGAGGAGTATAGAAAGTGGAGGTATGAAAGAAAGTGAATGCTCAGAAGTGGGTCTCGTTTGGAGCGCAGAGGGATTAGGATGAATGCAAAAGTGAAAGAGAGACGAGACGAGGAGAGGAGAAAGAGGAGAGGGCGTGAGAAGGGGATAGGAGGAGAGGAGAGGTGGAGAGGCAGAGGAGAAGAGGTGGAGAAGAGGACACGAGGAGGAGAGAAGAAGAGGAGAAGAAGGCATTAGAAGCGGAGAGGAGAGGAGGGAAAGGAGGAGAAGTGGAGAAGAGGAGGAGAGAAGGACGAGGTGAGATGAGAGGAGGGGTGGAGGAGAGGAGGAGGAAAAGAGGATAGAAGGAGAGCTGTGAGGAGGCAGCCTCTGGGAATAGAGACAGAAGAAAGTGGTACTGAGTGGCACCGACAAGCAGCTGTGTGGAGGCGCTAGCATGCAGTACACTCATGTATTTTAATGTCAATCAGATATACAGTACTAAGAGGAACACTAAATATGTAGTAAAAGTAAAAAAATACAAGATACTAAGCGCAGGATCAATTTGTCAAGGGATCAATTTTTACCAATTACCAAATATTTCTGCAGAGACTAAGGTAGCTCAGACATCTCTATTTTAATAATTTATTTGATTCTAATTATTGGAGTAAATAAAATTGAGGTTTGTTTTGCTTCTGTTTAATCTTTAAAGAGTTTTGCACAGTACAAATGCTTGTAAATATGATAAGTAATCATTTTAATTATACTATATTATTATACTTCAGCTTGTTTTAGACTGGGGGCATTAGAGTCTATTATTAAGAAGCCAAAATGGATCTTAAGTAAGACGCTAGGGATGTAAAAATAACCAAAATATCGTGATATCATATCTTCAAAGTTCTCACAATAATATCGTGGACCATCACAATCGAATTACAAGTCTCTTTGCTTAAATGAAGAGTTATGGTGCAGCAATAGCTAAAAAAAAAAGACAGAGGGAACTACATAGACCATGATCCTTTGCTCCATTTCAGTGTAGACTACATGAAGAAATAACAGTTTTAAGTCTTAGTTCTTTGGATTAAGTCTTGTCAAGGCATTTTAAGAGGAAAAAGTAGCATATTAACAGTTTTGTCTAAATTAATAAATTGTACCGTGAGATGTATATTGTGAAAATATTGTACAGAGAAATTTGGATATTGTTACATCCCTAATCGTGAGCCTCCCCACCATATCGTGAGTTTTACCACGATATCGTACCGTGACGATATCCTATCGTGACACTTGGATATCGTTACACCCCTATAAGACACTATCAAGATTTTAAAGAGAATATTTGATATTTGCAGAACTAGTCATAAAAATGTATGAATTAATTTGAATTTGAAATGAATATTTTCTGATCTATGTTATAAAGTTGTGTTTTGTTTCATTACACATGTTTAAACCACAAACCCTGCATATTTAGGCTGAGTTCTTCTCTCAACCTTGTGATGTCATGTGGTAATACAAGAAGTGCTCCACTGTGTTTTTAAACTCTGTACACCTTCATCATTTGGATAATTTCAGCCCTGCAATTACCAATCTCTACCAAACATTTTTTTTTGTTTTGTTTTATATATATATGTAGGACTTTTAAAGCCATGATTACACCTGCAAAGCGATACAGAATCAATAGTACCTATAGAAGAACTGCATGTACCTTTTATGTTATTTGTACAACAATTTCAGAATCAATGCTTTGAAGCGTTAGTCTCCAAACCATACAACCTGGCTCGTAAAAGAACATAGCATAAAGCCAGAGGATGAGTCATTTTTTCTCTGAACATAAACAAGGAAAATCAGCCGTAAAAATATCTGCTTGTGACCTCTTGACCTTTCTGTGTTTAAAGGTCATGTGAAATAACAGGTCTCTCTCTGAAGCCCGCGGCACAGTTTTGTAAAGGTCACTGTACTGAAATATTTATCGTATTCTGTATTTTCAGAAGACCTTTACACGAATTGAGGATTTTACTGTAATGAGAGAAAATATAGATAAAAACAATGAAGGTGTCACTGCCTGTGGCTTTCCATGAATAGTAGTTTAGTGAATGAATAAAGCAGAAGGGTGAAAAGTCTTTGAGTGTCCAAACAAGTGTTATGTTAATTGAAGACATTATTACTATTATTGTATTATTTGTGTTTTTGTTTAGAGCCAAAAATAATACTAAAACTAAATTTCACAGATGATATTTGTAGTTACTGTTTTGAGTACACATTTGAAGTTAAATTTGTGATAAGGGTCAGTTACTTTACTAAATTATTTTTTTTTAAAGCCACAACCACTTTTAGCCAAATAATAGACTCAACTTTTTTGATTATGAGTTTGGCACTGAAAAACATGTCTTTACTGTGAGCGGGCTTGCATCTCCACAGACCTGACACTTATTTTATTGATTGGAAATGTTGTTTCTTTGACTATTATCTTCCTCAGTATGGTAAGTTTCAATGGATGGTTTTAACTTTCTGTTTCCATGGAATCATACAGGTGAGGAGGCCCTCTGGAAAGTTACACACTGTACCTATAATCATGTATTTTGTATCATGTATCATGTGGTGTATTTCTTGTGAGGACTGTACCAGGAATTTGCGCTTCTGCTTCCAGTGTGCGCCCTGAGCGTTGGTGTGCCGGTGGGCCTCGGTGACCAGGCGGATGAGTTCCCACTCTGCCCCCGTAGGCTCGGGGCGGACCTGCAGAGACTTCACCATCTCCTCCTTCTTCCTCTTCTCTCTGTTCTCCTCTATGAGACGCCTCTTGGCCACACGCTTCGAGTCGTCCAACACCACTGCCACAAACGCACACACGAATCATCACAATTTAGGTCAAGATTTCACAAGGACTTCATCTGCAATTATCACTCTAAGGATGAGGCTGTTAATTAATGATCACAATACAAAACTCCAAATGTTGAACTGTCTTAGTTTGTTACTGTTCATTCTACTTTCTTTTATTGTTATGCTTAACATTTTGATTGAGTCACTGATCTGTCTACTTTCAGTTATCATACCGGCATAGACATAAGGACAAATAACTTTTTTTAATGCCACAGTGAGCAATAAAATAATTCTTTATTTTGTCTGGACAAAACAGAAAAACTTTTTAAAGAGTCCGTATTATGCTATTTTGTGATTTCCTCATCAAAAATGTACCTGGAGTTGTGGTTTTATTTCATTTACACATGTTTAACACACAAACCCTGCATATTTATCCTGAGTTCTTCTCTCAAACAGAAAACACTCTGTTCCACCTTGTGATGTCATGTGTTAATTGAGAAGTGCTCCATTGTGTTTTTAAACTATTCACAATTTTCACTAGAATATTTTGGATGATTTCAGCCTTGGAATTGCCAATCTTTACTGAACAAAAGGTAAAAGGAGCTGATAACTTGGACACTACCACTTCATGACATCACAAGGTAGAACACTGTATCATAGAGCATCTTGATCTTTTGAGATGTAGACAGACTAATAAACCAGGATTATTTAAACATGTGTGAATGAAGTAAAACACAGTTCTGGGCATGCTTTTGATGAGGTTCCAGCTCATAAGAGTCCGTTTTATGTAATATAGGACCTTTAAACTTTAAATTTAGCGTTTTATGTGCAAGCAGTCTCTTGTGTCCCATGTTTCTATTGTTATTATAAAAAGACATGACTCACAGTCCATAGCCATGCCCACCGCGATGCACTTCTTGAAGCGGCACAGCTGGCACTGGTTGCGTGTGATCTTGTCGATGATGCAGCAGCCATCGTACTTACAGGAGTAGGTGGGGTGGAGGTTCTTTTGAATAGTCCTGCGGAAGAAACCCTGAGGCAGACAAAAGCACAGAGGATACAAGATTAAATTTAAATACAGGAAGCACAGCTGAACCATTTGAGAAAAAAATCAAATCATGATGTTTCTGACAAGCACTGTGATTACATATATGTTTTACATAACAGGATTCAAAGTTCATATTTTAACAAGAGTTCATGCAAATCCAGCTATTTATGGTGAAAAAAGTAGGAAACAATGTATTTATATAAAAACAGATTGAATCATGAGTTTAAACTGCCTTTTTACATAAGCACTTATTTACTAGTCTCTCCTTTCTGTGGTTGTCCCATATGAATCCTTATAATATAAATAAAAATATTGGTTGACTAATACATTCATTATGCCTTTTTTGACACCAGTCTCTTGCTATTTTTGCTGCTTATTTTAAATTTACAGTATTACTGCCTTTTATATTGTTATTATATTATATTGTGATGTGTGAGCTACTGTGTCCAAATAATTCTCCTTGTGAATCAATAAAGTTTGTCTAAGTCTAATTGACTGAAGAACTACAGCCCTAACAAGGTCACCAGTTTTTTTCCCCACCAGAATAAGACAGAATATTTAATTTTGTGGTGGAAATGATGGCACTTCAAAGATTACAGCCAGAGGCGGCGCTACCATTAGGCAACAGTATGCGGCCGTCTAAAGCCCCCAAACCTGGAGGGGCCCCCAACCAATAGCCATCAGTGCCATTGATCACCAAGGCCACAGAGCAATTAAAATTTCTCTCAATATGACATTAAATGAGAGTAGTTTAGTTTTAAACAAAAAAACATCAAAATAGTACCTGATTGTCAGATTAATTTTAACTATCAAAGCACATTAGAATGGACTAGCTTGACCCTGATTAGAATATAATCATAGCATAATCATTATCATATGTAATGGATATAAACAAAAATGTAATTGTACTAGCAAAAATAAATAAATAAATAAAACTACTTTCAGCTCTGTTTATCTAGTAGGCAACCTAACTAATAAGACAAGATTTCAATCCACCATAATTCAAATAAAGATGTGCGTGTTTCAAGAGCAATGGGGAAAAAAACAATAAATATTTTAAAAAATACAACCCCCCCTCCCTCCCACCAACAAAACAGTGCATTATAGTGAGGGCCCCAAATTGAAGTTCACCTAGGGTCCCCAATTTTCTAACTCCGCCACTGATTACAACACCAATTGCGTCCATTCAAATTAAAATTTTGATGAATCTTGCAGCCCTAAACTGAACAGATTCTGAAATTCTTAAAAAAGACAAGATGACCAGACTTGGAGACAGAGGGAGACCGGAAGAAAAGCTTGTACTGAACTAGTCTTCGCGATGAGCTTTGCAGAAGTGTTCCTAAAACATGTTCTAATATTTACAACAGATGGTAGCACAGACAAATGTACTCATCAGAACAGTCTCGTCTTGTGTGTGGCCTACATCGAGTTTGCATTAAAAAAAAACAAAAACTGCTAGAATCGGGAGCCAGAGTGAGCGTGTTATGAAAGAGATACCAAACTTATTTCATTTGGCCTATTTACAGAAAAGGCAAAATACAGACACTAGATAAGCACTTTAATACACAAATATAAGAGTGTTGGAATGAAGTTTTTGACGTTATCAGGAGATGTATGAGAAACATTGCATCTATTTTGGTTCGTAGATGTTTTTATTGTAAATCGTAAGTTTATATTGGGTAGCTAAAATGTAAACAGTGAAGGGATTTTCCTTTAAATAACCCATTAGATTAGGCTGTGTTATTGGAACATAGAATACCAGCACTGTAATACTAGTCTGAGAACGGGCTGTTTTTAGTTGTCACACAGTTAAAGAACGCTACAACTTGGTCCAAAAGTGTAATGAATTCATTTACAGACAAATTTAAACATAACTAAAATGTATTAATAAGGTAAAGGCTCAAAATGCAGCAGTGCACAATGAGAAACTGGGCCGAATTTTAGAGAAAATGCAGAATTCTGCTTTGTTGTATTGAAGTTTCTTTCCAATCAGAATTCTCTTCACAGCACAGTTTTTAAACAGCAAAAGCAAAATATTGAAAATACCCTGCTAAATCAGAGTTTGTACAGCACAAAATGACAAGGTTAGCAGATTCTATAATAGGGCCCAGTGGACACACAAGGACAGCTGGTTTTCTGCGGAGGGCATTCTGTTACACAAATACTTGGAATCCTTGCAATTTGATATTTGTGCCAATTCTAAATGAGATTTTCATGATCAATTGTGCTTCCCTAATTGGGCATTTGAAAGAGGCCTGTAAGATAATTGCAATATTGTGATTAGAATGGAGGCTTGCAAACAAAAAGTATCTTGTTTTATTAAGTATAAAATCTGTTATTTCTGTAGTTTAGACCACTACAAACATGTTGATAGTTTATATTTCAGTTCATATTTCAGTGCTCCTGGATGTTGTGTTTAAAATGTAAGTTTTGAACATAATCCTAACATTAAAACTCAAATAGACTTAATTGTAATATACATAGAAAGACAGTCGTCCCTCACTGTATCGCGGTTCACCTTTCACAGTCTCACAGTTTTGCGGATTTTTTTGTGTGCAATTTGGCATGCCTTTTTTACAGTGTATGAACACATATTGTGTTCCTCCCCCTGCGTCCTGATTGGCTGAGGGACTGTAGACCATTGTCAATCAGTCTCCTCTGTGCCGTGCCTCCTGTACAGTAGAGAATGCGTTCAGCTTGACAAATTTGCATAAATGTTCGATCTCTAGCAGTGTGATTCTGAAATTTTCTCCCCGGTAAAACCCACAACGTCGACGAAATGTTCTGCACCAACAAAGGCTCCTGTGCTCACACCCAAAAGGCAGAGGAAGATGCAAACCATCGCACAAAAAGCTGGACTTCTGGACATGCTGAAGGAAGGCAGAAGTTACGCGGCTGTAGGGCGCCATTACAGAATAAATTAATCTTCGGTTCGTTACATAAAGAAGGAGGAAAAGAACATGAGGACGACAGCAGCAATAAGTTTTAAGAAGGATGCAAAAAGGGTTGTAGCTGTCCTGTTGTAAAAAGTGTATAAAGTGTGGCGAGGGCTTAAAACAGATATAATAATAAAGCTGACTACTTCGCAGATTTCTCCTATTGCAGGTTATTTTTAGAACATAACCCCAGCGATACACGAGGAACCACTGTATATAAATCGATAAAAAATTTGGTACGATTTCAAGATAACATTTCAAACTTGATTTTGATACTAAGGAATAGACTCAATACCGATCCTGACACCACAATTATAATTTAAAAACACTCTTTCTTTAGTCAGTAGAATGTCATTTTCAGCATTAAATAATAGTACTTTATTTTATATTCCCATGTGGTCTTATATCTGTGTAATCCCTCAGTCATTCAGGTCTGTTCCATTGTGGTCCATGGGCATATATTAGTCTATGTGCTCTTATATTTTTTCTGATACAGCTCAAGATCATTCAGAAAAGGTTAATTTCTGTCTTGTAAATGTGACTTTTTGTAGTATCAATACTTACCCAAATGATTATCTAGTGTCGATACTATTTTTAGTATCAATTGGTAATATAATTTGATACTTTAGACAACTCTAATACAAGAGATATTTTTCCAAACACAGTAAACTTTTGTATATTGCAGTATTCTTACCTTGCAGCCTTCACAGGTAATGCATCTGTAGTGATAGCCTGTAGCTTTGTCCCCACATACCACACATGGCTCATCCTTCTCGAGGTAGCTAGGTATGTACCCTGGCGGAGAGACAGACACAAACAATGTAATGAAAACCAATTCAAGGGTCTATGCACAAGTTTCTACAAAGGAAGTATAGGCATTCAGAATATGTCCCTGAGACAGTCATAACAATGCAGTGAATTGAGATTGTCCTTTGCAATAAATACAGAAAACTCACTTCTCGGTCAATATAAGTAGTTTTTTCTCCTCAGTTGAACTCATGGTAAACCTTGGTGGATTATAAACACATATTCAAGATTTGTATGTTTATCAAAGTAAAACAAAAATGTATTCAGTGATTTTGTCAGATCTCAGAAGCTAAGCAGGACCGGGCCTGGTTAGTACTTGGATGGGAGACCGATGGGAATACCAGATGTCAAAAAGGGGCAACAGTGGCAAAACGTTATTGTGTCCTTAGGCAAGACACTTCACCCACATTGCTTAGTATGAATGTGGTGTGTGCGTGAGTGTTGGTGGTTGGAGGTAGCCTGATTCATTTCACTTTGTGGAAACCGTCTGACCTCGCAGCATTAGGATTCGTTCGCTCAACAGTAGGCGGGTACTTTTTTTATTTAACCAATTGCTGCTATTTGGTCGTGACGTATGTAATGCCCCGGAACGCTCAGTAGTGTCCAAATAATTGCCGGCACAACAGTAAACAAAGCAAAAAGTGAACATGTCTGTCAACAATCATTGTCGTTTCTATGAGGTGAACTTACGAATTCAAGGTGCAATAAAAAATTTGAAGTTCGTATCGTCTACATCCATCTCGACCGCTTTGTTTACTGTTGTGCTGTACCACAAAAGGGACCCAGACAGGCGCTTGAATTTGACGTCATGGCTTCACAGCTCTTCGCTGATTGGCCAATGCACGGTCTACAACTTCTGGGGTTATTACTCACCATCTAGTGTATTCTGATCTGTGACCTAGCTGCATGAGAGAAATGAAATTGCGTGGAGACACTAGGTGGCACCAGTCTGGCTAAGTTGAAGGGGCCAATACCCTGTAAAGAGCTTTCAGTATCTTGAAATGTGCTATATAAATCCAATGGTTAATTAATGGATAAATAACCTTGACTTTTTTGTCCTCTGTATTTACAAAAACATTATAAAATTAACTATAATGGGTAAGAACGGTGTGTATACTCCCAATCTTTATGAGATTAAATGACTCAAATAGAAATATTAGTGCCACTGTAGTCTCACTGGAATCTCTAGAAAACTGCAAGTGAAAATAAGAATTACAGGAAAGAAAGTATAAGTGTTAAATTGTGAAAAGATTATTACCCCCACTGCAACAAAATGTACAAATTAATATACCAGTTAATCTCACCTTCTCTGACTGTTACTATAAATGAACTTTTCCACCATATTGTAATATTGTTTTCATTGCTGGAGTATATTTGTCACTGATGTTCGATTAGATTGTATCATCAATGTAAAGTCATCACATCTTTCACTCAAACAAAAGCGGAGACAAGGAGATCAGAGGAACACACATCTGGATCTATTTCTGCTCTTTGTCTCTTATCAGTCCCTCTCACGCTCTCACTCTTTAATCTTTCTCTCTCTCGCTCTTCTTCCTTCCTCTTTACCCTTTCTCTTGGACTTCTTCTTCAACTTCTAGTTTATTTTCCCTTTCTCCCTCTCCCTCTTTTTATATCTCTTCTTACTCACACTCCTCTACATGTCTTTCTTCTACTATCTCTCTCTTCTTCACAATTTCTATCTCTTCTTCCAATCCAATCCAGTCTCTCTCTTATCCCTCCCTCCCTCTTCCTCTCTCAGCTCAGCAGTGACCACCCACTTTGATTCCGGAAGTACATTTTACAGTCATTATTCCCAATTTTTTTAAGGACATTGCGGATTCTAAGCAGCTACGTGCTTACTAATATCCATAACGCGGTTGTTTTACGTAAAAAATCATTTAAGACACAAGATTAGGTGAAATGTTTTGTTAACTTGGCGCTTTATAAAGTTTCAGAAACTGATTTGAACGTAGCTGATAAACCCTGAGCAAGCTTTCAAACTTGTTTTTTCCCAAAGTTGGTAGGAAAAATGATTGAGAAATTGAGTTTACTTCTGGAATGTCTTTCTTCTTCCTTCCTTCCTTCCTTCCTCTCTCTTCTCTTTTGTCTCTCTCTAAATATATATCCTCCCGTTCTTCTCCATCTTTCTCTCCCCCTCCACCAATTATCCTCCTCTCTCTCAACCCCATCCCCGCTGTTTTCTCAATCTCGGTTTGCCTCTTCGAGAAGAAACCTCAATCAGGGCCCTCTCCTGCGCCCACCTCCACCTGTGTCCTACGTCCTTTGTCCTCCTGTCCACCCGGGGTCACTCAATAGTCTCTGCGTGGGCTACAAACACATACAACAGCGCTGCAACCTCCCCTAACACTCTCCCTCACCCCTTCTTTCTTTTCTTCTTGACAGGGAGCACGGCACGGACAGTTCAATACAGGCGTAGTTTGATTGTCTCTGCCTGCTCGAGCACAAATGGAGGTGTTTGGAGTGGAGAATGAAAGGGGCTGTAGCAGTGCTGGTGTTACACAGGTATTGCCTATAAATCACTCTCCCGGTGAGTTTGGCTGTTCAGGAGCTCTGCGGTCGGGGGATTGTCGTTTAAGAGGATAGGTCACAGAGCCGGCCGAAGATTAGGAGTGGGAAGCTGCTTCAGATTTGGGGAAATTGTGCCAAAAGTCATGTTGGTGTAGTTGTAGCTCTGACTTCGTTCTTGCAATGGTTATAAAATAGGTTTGCAAATATGTTTTAAATAACTGCTAAATGTAATTATTTAAATGGGCACGGATTAACTTTTCTAGAGAGGGAGTGCACCACTACTTGTCTCCATGGAGATGTTATTGCTTTGCTAGAATATGTACTGCATCTTTTTGTGGATTTATTCAGTTACAGGTGTTGCTCAAAAGCACATCTCTGTATTCTTACAGTTCTTACAGGTCGCCTTTTCCACAGATCAGACCTGTAACTGTAGCCTGATTCATTAGATGGTTTCACTTCGTAGAAACCTCGCAGCATTAGAATCTGTTCGTTCAACAGTAGGCGGGTACTTTTTTATTTAACCAATCACTGCTATTTGGTCATGACGTATGTAATGCGCCGCTAGGGCTAAATGGTATATTAAGCTTTTCCCAAATCCAGTAGGAAGAAGAGTAATAATGTCTTTCCCCTTGATGAAATTCACCAAACATTCTCTTTATTCCGGCTTTAAATCCTCGATCTCGGGAATCGTTGCCAACACAGAATGTATAGCTCTTCGCTGATTGGCTGGTGCCTGAACTCGCACTTCCAGGATTTTTGCGAACCATATAGTGTATTCCGATTCCTGACCTAGTCGCTGGAGAGAAATTAAATTGAGTGGAGGCACTAGGTGGCGCCAGCTGCCCATGTCCATGAAGATGAATGGGTTTAATTCCATACTGTGGAACATAACAGGCAAAGCAATATCATCTCCATGGAGACCAGCAGGTGGCAAACCCACAAGAAAAGGGACAGAATAATCTCTGGTCACGCTTACATCACAAACCAAGAAGACGTTTAGAAACATGAGATGACAAGTTCCAGCGGTCTCTGTTAGTGGTAGTAAGTCTAACAAAATCTTTGAAAAATTAGAAAATGTCCCAGTTTTCTTCATCTACATGTCATTGTAGCGTTGCGTTATGTTCGATTAAACAACAGTTACAACCATAACTCATTTTTCTTCATTTCCACACTGACGCACAACTCCGAGCACACTGGGTACATGTGATTAGAAGAGATGAGGGGCCAAATTTAAGAGAATTCCAAACAGCACATACGCATGCAGTCTTCATTTTACAGCTGATCACATTTACTTCAGTGTTTCCAAACGTCCTCCTGGTTTGTGACGTAAGTGTGAAAAGAGCCTATGCAACTTTAATATTTCAAAATGGATTTCACACAAGAAGTAGTGTCCCATTACGCGACGAAGAAATAAAGGTTTGTCCATCTACAAAAAGTATCTCAAATTACAATAGATTTTAGGGATGTAACAGTACGATATTTTCACGATATGCAACTCACAATACGATATTTATTGCAATATTTTGTGGAGGCGAACAAATTGTGAACGTGGTACTTTTTTCTTTTAAAATGCCCTGTTATAATATAAAGAATTAAAGCGTTAAAAGTGCTTAATAACAGTTATTTCTTCATGTAGTCTGCACAGTAACTGCAAAGGATCATGGTCTATGTAGTTCCCTCTGTTTTTTTAGCTGTTGCTGCACCAAAACAATGAATTTAAGCAAAGACACTTGTAATTCGATATATTGTGATGGTCCACGATATTATTGTGAGAACTTTTGATGATATGATATCAAGATATTTTGGTTATTGTTGCATCCCTAATAAATTTTGAACTTGAATTTGTATTAACTATGGGATCTTCATGGGATCAAATGAAGATGTAGAACACACTGACCATATCTGATTTTGTTTCTTTAGTGCCCTCTTGTGGTCGAAGTTTGCATATTTGTCTCTATCTGACAATGGATATAGTAAACTAAAAAAAAAATGTATATGAACATTGTAGTAGAGCTGTTTTGTTCAAATAGACTAATGACAGAATAAAAATCTGATTAAATGTAGCTGTTAAAAATGTAAAACGTGCACTGTACAAACTTGGCATAAACTCCTGTTGGTCTAATCTGATAAAGTGTTTCCAGCAGCACTATCAAGCGTGGACAAGTACAATGGACGTGACAAATGATTCTTCAGTTTGTGATGAAGAGGTCTGGGACAAGAACCAAAACCCAGACAGAAGAAAAGCAGTCCTGGCTCTCACTGCAAGCCTCCTCTAATGCAGCACTGACGAACATTGTTAATACCCTTCATTAAACAGTCTGATGAGAGCGCTAATACAATAATGAGTGAGGCAGAGACTGAGTTGGTACTTTATATTTGATTATCATTGATGGATTTCTCAATAAAGAAAGTTAATAAGAGAGCGATTGAAGTGGGGTACCTAAAACTTTCTACCTGCATATTTATAGAAGGAGAAGTTCTGTGCACGGGGAAATTTATTGTAGATTTTTGGGTTTCAAAATGTGGGTAATGTTGGAATTGGAATGAGCCTGCACCAAGGCGTTAGCTTTTCCTGCAAGGGTAAATCTGATAAAGTTTCAATGAAATAATGGACAATGCAAACAACTGCTTCCATAACACTGGCATGATAAATTATATAACTATTTTGGTCCCTCATTGTTAAAAGCATTAATGTGTAACTTTCTAGAGGTGGCATATCACCTGCATGAGACCATGGAAACACAAAGTTAAACCATACGACTTTTACTATTACTTTTACTACTACTGCTTACTTACTTACTATTACAACTGAGTGTTATGCCATAGTGTGGAACATTATAGTCAAACGATTTGATTCCTAATTAATTTTTATTCTATTTCTTTTTATTTAATTATTATAATTTATTGGATTGTTTGCATCATTGTCTGTTTTTGTAGGCTTTCTGTATGTTATTTTTATTTCTGTATTGTTCTTTGCTGCTTGTACAGCACTTTGTAAACCTTGTTTTAAAAAGTGCTTTACAAATAAAGATGTATTATTATTATTATTATTATTATTATTATTATTATATATTATAATTATTATTATTATAATTATTAAATTATTATTATTATTATTATTATAGTAGTAGTAGTAGTAGTAGTAGTAGTAGTAGTAGTAGTAGTAGTAATATTAAAATAACAGTATTTCCATGGAAACAAGCAAGGGTCCTCCTCAAGGCCAAATAAGAGGCAGGTTTGTGGAGATGCAAGCCCACTCACAGCAACAACACTTTTTTTTTTCTTTTTTTTTCAGTGCAATAAAACACACACAAAAAAAAGTAGTGTTTTTGTTTATTTTAATTTTTTTTGCTAAAAGGTTACTCAGTTCGTCTTTTACAGTCAGACTGAGCTGATTTGCATTTCACCAATAAAAGTGATTTTAATATTTGTCATTTTGAGATTTTTATTTCATTTTGACATATACAATTGAAACATTTTCTGACTAGCCAAACTGAAAAAAAAAAAAAAAAACAGTGTATGTCCTTAAAAGAGGTGACTAGCTCCCAACCTCTATGTGACCTACTTTTGGGTCCCAGTTGAAAATCCTGAGGAGGAGTTAGTTACTGCCAGGTGTGAAAACAATAACTGTACAAATGTCCACTTCTCAAAACTTGTCTGAACACGACCAGTGAAAAACAAAACATAAAAATATACACCGTCTGCTTGTTCTTGGCATTTAAAAGCACCATTTAAAATATATATTACTGTCCATTAAACAAAACCACACATGATTGAAGTTGTATTTTGGAGTTTCCATGTCTCCAGACTATTTACTAACGTCCTCATCTCTAAATTGTGATTCTTAAGCAGCTTGAGTACAAACTGTTCCCTTTTCTACTTTGTCTCATATAGAGCAGACACAAGCAGACAGCAAGAAGCAAAACAGGAAGTAGTCAATTTCTGGACATTTTACATGATGTATGGAGACTGCAAAGAGGAGGCTGGGAATGCTCATGTCCAACTTCTAAATAGGACATCTTTTTTATAGTGAGCTGATATTTTTGGAGAAATTGAATGTTATAATGTGCAGAAAATAAATGTGGTACAAAGGTTTAAGTGAAATGGGAAAAATACTACTTAAGAATGATTTTCAAATATACAAAGCAATTAGTGTTTCTCATTAGCTGAAAAGACTGTAGTTCAAACAAGCTGAAAAATATATTATTATTGCAAATTATACTTTTGAAACTAAAAAGGGGTTGATTAAAGGTGCGCTGCGTTACTATTCATGTGAAGGATACACCGCCTTTTTGTCTATTGCCTTGCCTAATGTTCCACAGTATGGCATTGTGAGATAATCAGGCGGAGACGTTTCAGCTCTGTGGAGAGGTGACCTTGCTTAAAGAAAGAAGCATGTTTTTCAAGCAATAAAATATAATGGAATAAAATGCCAGATCCATGTGTTTAATGCCCTACTACGGAACAACTCAAACAAAACATCAATGGTGGTAGCCTGATTTATCAACCAGTTTCACTCGCAGCATTAGGATTTGTTCGCTCGACGGTAGGCAGGTACTTCTTTTATTTAACCAATCGCTGCTGTTTGGTCGTGACGTATGTAATGCGCCAAATCCCGTAGGAAGAAGGGTAATAACGTCTTTCCCCTAAAATTTAACAAACATGCTCTTTATTCCGGTTTTAAATCCTCGATCTCGGGAATCGTTGCCAACACAGAACGTATGTCTTCGTCTACATCCATCTTGACCGCTTTGTTTACTGTTGTGCTGTATCACAAAAGGGACCAGGACAGGCACTTGAGTTTGACATCATGGCTTCACGGCTCTTCGCTGATTGGCCGGTGCGCGGTCTACAACCTCCGGGGTTTTTGCAAACCATCTAGTGTGTTCTGATTCCTGACCTAGTCACTGGAGAAACATGCAATTGAGTGAAGGCACTAGGTGGCGCCAGCCTGGCTACAATGGTGGACCCCACATCTGAAATATTACACAGTGCATCTTTAAATAAGAGTTGCTTAAAAATAAATACATGCTACAACTGACATTTTTATTCCAAAAGTCTACAGTATATTTTGTTTTAGGATTGCCTGTTCACTATTTTACCCACTGCGAGGTGGTAAAAATCTACACGTTCCCCCACTGTTTTATATTTCTTTTGTCTGGGCATTTGAAGCACATCCAGAAGACTCAAGAGGAAGAAGGGGGGGGGGTGTGGAGATGGTACACTCCGTGTCACCAATAAGACCGTACAGACGACTACAGAGGGCTTTGTACACGGAGCTGCCTCGTGTTATTCCTATGTGTCTGGAGCATGACATGTACTGTGCATAACATAGGCCCAGCAGTGACAGCCTGTGTGTGTGAGCCCTGCCTTTTGGCTCAGTGACAGCTCTGGGAAGGATGAAGGAGGGCTGAGCAAGAAAGGGCAAAAGGGGGGAGAGAGAAAGAGAAAATGAGAAAAGAGGAAACGCTATGGTGCTGGAGCAACGTGAGTGGTTTTCTATTGATTTAGTTATATATATATGTGAAATGTTGGACACGAGGAAAGGGCAGGGAGTATAAAAAAGATGCACAATTGCGGCCATATGGATGAGGTGCGATGGGGATGGCTTTCCGAAAGCACCTTCCAAGATAATTTAAAGCAGTTCGGAGCTCAAAAGGATTATAGAATGGACCACTGTATATGTTAGCACAGTTCAATAGTAAAAGCAGATGGCATACACTTAAAGTTATAATAAAGATCTTGGAAACACCAGATAAGTCTTTTTAACAGGTGGCAAAAAAAACGAAGTAAAAAATAAAGATGTAATTGGTGGTTTTCAGATTCTAAACTGGGAAGAGTCCATTTTTCCTACTGATAACATTGTAGTTTTCATGAAATATCCAAAAGGTAAATGCACAAATGTTAAACCTGAGCCAAGAACTCACTGTGCTACAACAAAAATCTGCATTTTAACTTTTGTGTTGCTTTTTTTACCCCATCTGTATTAAATATTATTGGCCTATATAATGTTGTGATGTCATCTGAAACCCTGCAATAATGGTTTGAGGTAAGTGTATCATAAGACTCGATGGGTTTGAATCAAGACCAAGATGAGAAAAATAAAATACTAAAATGGTGACAATAAAAAGACAGATGTTGTATGTAAAAACTATAGTTAATTCTAAAATATAGCCTTAAATAAAGCTAATGGAAATAAAAGGTCACCTATGTAACTTTTCCGGTGGGGTCAGCAGTCTACTTGTCTCCATGGAGATGTTATTTTTTTTGCCAGAAATGTCCCAGAGTATGATATTAAACTATTTATGTAGCTTAGGGTTGGGTGGTATCCAAATTTTGATACCATTAAACCTTCTCAGGATTTTTATACAGTATTATCAAAATGTTTTAGCACGACTTTGGTAATCTACGAATACTGCTATCAATATTATACGCTGCAGGTCATAAGCTATGCTATATGCTATACATGTTATATGGTCTATGTGTATGACCTACAGACTTACAATCTCTGAAAAGTTTCACATGAACCATCTCTAAAGCGATACACACACAGAACAAACTCACCATCAGCAGCACATCCTCTGTCTCAGAAAGAATACATATATTCCACTAAGTCGTGTCCTTTAGTCCAACAGAAGCTAAACTGCATCAGCGCACAAGGAGTGAGCGTTTTTTTTTTATCAGCGCTTTATAGTTTATGCAAATGAGCCATAATTGCCAAATTGCAGAAGTACTAGTATTTTTACTTTTTATTTTTGGGACCAACTCCCTTGCAGCCGAACTTGCCGTCTTGTCTTGGTCTCCCTTATGAGATGTGACAACGAAACGAAAATAATCAAACGTCATCTTCCCATGCAGTTAAAAGAAACATTATAGATATTATTAGTTTTAAATTGTGATTAAATTGCATTAAATTGAAAATGCAACCACACATTAATTTGTACTGAGCAAACAAATTTAGGTATCAATAAATTATAATATTATATAAGGTCCTTATGCTCTGCAGATTTTTTAAATGTTGGTAATGAAAATGATATTGTTGCTACTTTTTGATAACGCTGGATACTGTAATACTGTATTACTGCCCAACCCTAAAGTACCTTTCTTTTCTATTACACTTGTTTTTATTGCTCAAAAACTCCCCACAGATCTGACCTGTAACTGGCCTGAGAGCTGTAACCTGCTTCCCTCTATAAAGGTAGATAACTGTACTGCAAATAAATAATATGTCCATGGCAACAAGCAAGTGGCATATCCTCCAGCAGAAAAGTTACACAGTGCATCTTTTCACTCAATTTCAGATTTTTTTCCCCATAAGAAACCAACATTTTGTAGACAGTAATACATTGTACTATCACAACTAAAGCCTTTTGTTTGCAATTATCTGCAGTGAATTTGGCTCATCCATTTTCCAATTCATTAAGATACGTCAAAATTGCAACTTTGTGCCACTTAAACCAATAACAAGATGCAAAAACTAGAAAAACCTACAAAGCAAAGATAAAAACGGTACAGGGGATACAATGGTATGAACTGGGCAGACGGCGAGGTACTTGGGGATGATTTTTTGGGAGACGTCAGCTCCCATGACTGGCACCCCGAGCAGTCACAGAGCCACCCTGAGTCTGGGCCAATGCTGTGGTCGAGTGTTCACAAGCCAAGCCCCAAAATCAATACCGCTGCAGCTCCTGGCTCCGCTCCTGCTCTGCTCCCAGCCAGACATTACTAAAGCTACAACGCCAAAAACCAGAGAAAACCAGTCCAATTTCTCTGGTGTGGCAGCGCAAAGATAAATATTTTGTCTTTTCAACTTTCAATTATTGCCTTTGGAGCGGCATCTGAGTTCCAGTTTTCAACATTGCGGGATAGGGCCAAAAAAATAATCCTTACAAAATGTGATTACACCTGCAGTGGTTTGTCGGTTTTGCAAGATAACCAAAAAGGTCAGTAACAAACCAATGGAAAACAGTTAGCGAGGTTAGCATGATTAGCATTAACATTGTGGGATAGGGCCAAAAATAATCCTTACAACATGTTATTATACCTACAGTGGTTTGTCGGTACGTTGGCTAGCAAGATGAACAATAGAGGTCAGTAATAGGCTCATGGAAGCTGTTAGCATGACTAGCATGATTAGCATTAACATTGCGGGATAGGACCAAAAATAATTCTTACAAAATGTGATTAAACCTACGGTGGTTTGTCGGTAAGATTGCCAAAAAGATAAGCAAAAAGGTCAGAAATAGGTCAATGGAATGCTGTTAGCATGGTTAGCATGATTAGCATTAACATTGTGGGATAGGTCCAAAAATAATCCTTACAATACGTACCTATAATGGTTTGTCCGTAAATTGGCTAGCAAGCTGAAAAATAGGGGTCAGTAATAGGCTAATGGAATGGTGTTTGCATGGCAAGCATGATTAACATTAACACGGCGGGATAGAGCCAAAAATAATTCTTACAAAACATGATTAAACCTACAGTGGTTTGTCGGTAAGATTGCCAAAAAGTTAACAAAAAGGTCAGTAGTAGGTCAATGGAACACGCTTAACATGGCTAGTATGATTAGCATTAACACTGTGGGATAGAGCCAAAAATAATTCTTACAAAATGTGATTACAAGTACAGCGGTTTGTCAGTAAGAGTGTCGAAAAGATAAGCAAAAAGGTCAGAAATAGGTCAATGGAATGCTGTTAGCATTGTTAGCATGGTTAGCATGATTAGCATTAACATTGTGGGACAGGGCCAAAAGCTAATCCTGGCAAAATGTGGTTTGTTGGTGTCAAGCTGTTAGCAAATTACATTACATTATTACATTACAACATCGCAAGCGTAAGGCTGAGTGTTAATAGTTACAAATTTAAATAATACATTTACATGGAGGGCAGGCGTCTATAATATTTTAATACTCAATGTAGGATTCTTTTTTTATTTTTTTTTTTTACTAAAATTACCAATCAAAGACCCGCTGAACCTTTGTTTGTTAGAGATTAGATCCACAAATTTACTGTAGTTTTTACATAATCTTGCGTTTTAAAGTCCATAAAAATAAATACATACATATATTTTGACAGATGTAAATCGGCGTGTGCATTACCATGAGTGTGACATATCATGATATACATGTCACAATTCGATATATCCCAATATATTCCGATACTAAAACATAGGACGATATATTGTGATTTATCAATGATTTCTTCTATTTATACAGTCAACTGCACCTTCACAAGAACACAATAGTATGGAATATAATTTATAAAAAAAATTTTAATTCATCAGAACAGTGAATGTAACAAATTCATTTTTGTGACAATATTATTTAAAAAATCGATTCGGATGCATTTTGAATCAGTTTGAGAACTGTGCAATGAAGTACCACGATATATCACTAAATCGTTTTTTTTTTTACACCCCTAAACAGTTAAATTCCACCACAGGAAATTTCACATGCCGACTAGAACAAAGTCACATGAAGCCAGCCTTTTTTTCCCATCATAAACCATCGGGAATAAAACATTTGGCCCATACCAGGAAGATTCCCAGATTAAAATAAGATGAAGATGTTTCTGTCAAGTTTAAAACTGCTTAATTTATGAAGACAAATAGTCTGAAGATAATTAATTAATTTGTCATGGCAATTTTCCCTAACGTAACATCTGTTGATTATTCCAAAATGAAGGCTGAGCCAATCCAGTCCCTAACGACTTAATGGTTGCTAGGGAAGTTTCCACACGGCAACAGCATATGAGGTGACATTGGAGATTGTAAACCTAATAATATCACGAGTCGGAATTTGAAATTTTTGACTTTTTAAGATGAATTGAGAAAAAAAAAAACATGAATAAATAATGTGTCTTTGATTGAGTTGTTCAGGGAAATGGTACTTTCATCTGTAAAGTGCACCCCGAGTGGATTGGGGGTGTAATGATGCAATAGACTCCTGGAAATGGGAAACTCCTCACAAAGCGTCAGTGCAGTCTGTGATGGCTTATTTTTAACCATGAAACTCGCATCTGCATCACCATGGCAACAAGATGTGGCATGAGTTTCAACAGTAGTCACATATTTTGGGAAGTTTTGGTGCAATTTTTACTCTCATTCATATATACACATTCATGCGCTTTGGTGAGAGTTATCCAGAATTTAAAAGCGAATATTTTCTCATGAAATAGTAAAAGAATTATTGTCAGACAGGGTCAAATCTGTGACCTAAAGGATGTTGTTTCTTTATGAGTAAGAACTTCATGTGCCAATGAAATCAAATAAACTAAATTTTCATAACATTGCAAAGACAGAAATTACTACTATGAATGAATCTGAGAGAAAACAAATCAGTTAAAGGGCCCATATTACGTTTTTCTCTGTTCCACCTTGTGATGTCATGTGTTAATACAAGAAGTGCTCCACTGTGTTTTTAAACTCCATACTTCATTAGAATCATGTTGATAATTTCAGCCCTGGAATTGCCAATTTACTAAACAAAAAGCAAAAGGGAACCGTTTAAAACTACAGATTCATGACATCACAAAGTGGAACAGAGCATTTAGAGCTTTGGAGATGCAGACAGACTAATAATAAAGGGTTACTCAAACATGTGAATGAAACGAAACACAACTCTAGGTCTGTTTTTGAGGAGGTAGCGACATTCTAACATGACTTAAAGCTCACAAGAGTCAATTTCACGCAAATATAGGACCTTTAATCATTTAACACAAAGACTTGGTGAAGATTATTAATTAAATGACCTTTTAGTTACCAAAATAATTATGTTTCCATCTTTGTATGAAGAAATATTATATGTTATAAAACATTTCGTAGAAACATAGGCTCTGGGACTGGCATATGCCCCATAGACACACACAGACTCAGATTTCCCCGTCCCAAATGGAGCCTGACAGGTGAGCGTGTGTGTACAAGGCTCCTGCTGTGAGAAGAAAGGTGCGGAAAAAAGTCTTCTCTGGGGATACAGCGTCAACTGACACAGATTTTAATACGTCTATTTAAGTTTCATCTCTCACTCTTGCTATTTCAGACATTAAAAAGGCAGTATTTTACATCTATGGGGTATTCACTGCTATCACAAAACAGATTTAGATCACCATGGAATTTGTTTTGAAAATGCTATATTTACCGAAAACAACTTACTAATAGCAAGGTTTATATGTTTCCTGTTGTGTTCTGAGTCTCCTGTCCCTTTGCTCCCCCTTCAGAGCACAACACAATAGCGTGCATTAAACTACAGCACATCACACCAGGTTTGTGAAGTCGTTGTGTACAGTTTAGTATCATGTTGTGCATTGGATCGAATCTTACAAGTAACTGTGAGGAAGGAGAGATCACTTAATTACTCAAACGTGCTTGGACGACATCTACGACCTCTTCGGGCATATTTTTGATGAGAGAACAATATTATAACATGGTAGAAAGCTCAAAAAATCAATCCTGCATAATGTCTCCGCTGTAAAACTGCTACTCAGACAACGTAAGACACAAGCTGAGCCAAAGTTTTCATTTACTCAAGACAGATGCTTGCGATTTGAGTTTTTTTTTTTGTCTTTGCAGGTGACAAATGAAACGAGTAAAGTACAAGAGGCATGATGAATTATGTATGGCTCTTGTCTATGCAGCAGAGCTCACTCACTCTTTCCTCCTCACTCACGGAAAAGCTGACAACTGTATTCCCAAACACTATCAGAGCTAAAAGAAACAAGTAGATAGATAAAATGCGCGTTGGGAGGGTTTAAAATGTATGGATGGCGTCTCCGGAGAGGATTTAGCTGTCACGATGTACTCGATGTCACTTTTCATTCACACTTGAAGTTCGTAGTGTTTTTGTTTCGTTTCGTGTGTGATTTGGTATTTTTACTCACCAGTCACACTCTTCACCGAACATTGGCTGTTCTTTCTCTTCCTCTTCGGGCCATTGAGCCACCTGTAAACACAACAGACAAACATTATTTATACGTTTAAAGGCGCACTGTGGAACTTTTCTAGTGGAGGGTCTGCCACTTAGAGACGATACTGGGAAAAAATATTGATTTCAGCCCAGTATTGTACTGATACTGAAAAATACTACACAAAAACACATAAATAGAAAAGAATTTGACCTCTTATGAGTAGTTTTATGATGTTTTGACTTACATTTGAAATATTAAAACCACATGGTAACATTAAAGTAAAGAAACCAACAATATTCTTTGCTGAAAATCATTATCTATTGTCTTAAATAGTCAAGTCAGAAATATTGGTATTGTTACAGCACAAGTCAACAGCATTGTTTTATTGTAAATCATATCCACATTGTAAAAATATGAATTGGAACCTGGAACATAAACGGTACAATGATGTAATAAAGTATTCATGATTCATCTGGTCTTATGTCAGGGCTGGACATTTCTAATTAACTTGTCAAAATGTTTTCAGGGAGCAAAGTCAGAGCAGGTGGGCAATTTCAAGTAGTTCTGGCAATGTTACGCTCAGATTTTGTTTCAAGTTTGTAAAAAAATAAATAAATCTGGTATAAACTAGAGATTGGCCAAAATGGTTTAGAATCCAGAGAAACTGATCGCTGATAAGCTCTGCCGGTAGTTTTGTGCCGATATGCAAGGCCGATTTTGATCATGTTTCTGAAATTATCTAACATAAATGAACTACAACTTTGCCCACAGCAGTTTTTTATGATAAGCCTATAATCGAGTAGTGGTTTGAGCAGTTATCTCTTCACACTTAAAGGGCCTGTATTACGCAATTTACTGATCTATGTTATAATGTTGTTTCCACATCAAAAACATAACTCCAGTTGTGTTTGTTTCATTTACACATGTTTAAAACAAACCCTGTGTATTTAGAGCTTTTCTCTCAAACAGAAAACGCTCTGTTCCACCAGGAAGTGCTCCACTGTGTTTTTAAACTTCATGCACCTTCACTAGAATCATTTGGATGACTTCAGCTCTAGAATTGCCAATCTTTCCTGAACAAAAGGTAAAAAGTAGCTGTTAACTTGAAAACTACCACTACATGACATCACAAGGTGGAAAAGAGCATGTGGGATTTAGAGATACAGACAGAAACAAAACACAACTCCAGGTATGCTTTTGAGGAGGTATATATATATTATATAATATGGCAAAAAGCTCAGAAGCATCAATTTGGTGTAATATTTTAATATATTTTGACATCACAAGGTAGAACAGTGTTTTCTGTTTGAGAGAAGAACTCTAAAACCCTAAATATGCAGAGTTTGTGGGTTATGAATGAATGAAACAAAACAAAACTTTTGAGTAATATTTTGTGTAATATTTTAATATATTTTAATACTTTAATTGTTCAAATACAGCTTTATCTGTATTCTTTAGACCATTGTTTCCTGGCTCGTGAGATTTTTTTTTTTGGGTCGCCTTTCATGATCTGCATGTAGGTCTGCAACATACGGACTGGAATGCGCGACAAAAATGCAGACAGGCCCTCCTACCTCATTAGAAATGTTCAAATGTTAAGACATGTTCTGTACAATTTCTAACGTTTTTGTAATGATTTTATTGACTATTTTACTCCAATATTGCTGGTTCAATTGAATGTTGAAAATAAAAATGTTCTACATTTAATGTCCAAATAGACGACTTATGGATCCTTTCATTGCTGCTTCAATGACTGTTTTTCATTGTTTAAAACTTGAGTAATACTAAATGTTCAGAGAGACACGACACTCAGTCAACAATAAAATATCCTCATTAATGTTCAATAATGACCAAATCTGACTTTATTTTGTGATTTACGAATAATGTCTTTTGACTTGGGTGGCTAAGGTTTGTGACTTTTAAAATATGGGTCCTCTGAAAAAAGGTTGGGACACACTGCTATAGACAGCAGGTACGTCAAGATTTAACAGACACTAAAAAGTGCAAAAATCAGCCCAATATATGGACTGGCCTATCTCTAGTACAAATCATACGTTCTTTTGTAAGATTAATGAATTTGTACATGTTCCGTGACAAATTAGAAATAAACTAAATTGATTACTTCCTGTGATTGCAACAGCCAGAATTAAACCCAATGAATAGTCAGTGATTACAATCTATCAACAAATACCCAATACAATCTTCCCTTTAAAACTCCCAAATGAAGCAGAGCCATATTGTAGTGTTTAAACTCAGACAAGTCCTTTTTTCATTGCATTGACAGCAGGCCCCGGAGCTACTTGGGAGACTCTGTGTTTATGTCCCCATTCATCATGTGTGTGCATGTACCAGCCAACCATCTGCTGCCCAAATTAAACTTCACATATTACGCTATAATTCTGTAATTCTGCAAAGACGACTAAAATAAGCCAGGAGCAGGAAACGGGGGCCATGGCTTTGTCTATTTTATATATTGTAACGTTTGGGATAAGACACAATAACAGTGATTCAATGTAAGGAACTGGATTTAAATGACGATTTAATAATTCCTATACTGATGTGGGTGCTTTTATTACTATAACTTATTCCCTTTTGTTGCTTTTTTGTCTGAAATTTTTGTCATGTGTTATTTTAATTGTGTATGCACTTGTTTTTGTGTTTTATTTGTTTACATATTTATCTATTTCTTTCTTTATTCATTCAGACAGACGCCCATCCTGGCACAACTCTATCTATTTTTTATGACCTTGAAACTGACAGAAATATCATAAAGTACTTATACGGCTACATTAACCACAACTGCTTCCTACAACACTTTTATAACGAGTTTTATGACTGCATCTTCATACGTCAAGTTAATCAAAAGGTAAGAACTATGACTGAAAACGAGTGCTTCAAATGATAAAACGCATTTCAAGTAGAGCTGGAAAAAATCTAACTATGATAAATTATTGTATTGTGATTGATTATGTAATATACTGTATGTAGTAAACCCGTGTATCGTTCATTAATTCGTTTTTCAATATAAAACCAGAAATAAGAAAACAAAAAAACAACTATTTTCTTCATTATTTGTCTCCAAAACCAAAATGGAAAAATTTATAAAGATTCATTTTTTCAGTTTTGATTTTGTGTTTAAATGAAGAATGAAAAAAACAGATAACGGTAGTTTCCCGTTTCCGTGACTTAAAGTGCGATGCCGGACTTTTGCACCGCATACGGACTGAACCAGGACTGAACTAGGACTAAAACAGGACTAAACAAGGACTAAAACTGTTTTCATCCCTGGTCTGGTCACAGTCTAAGTCCCAGTCTGGTCTTGGTCTGCTCCCGGTCTCAGTTTCGGTCTGGTCTCGGTCTCAGTCCTGGTGTGGTCCCAGTTTCAGTCCCAGTCGCAATCACAGTCTGGTCCTGGTTTGGTCCTGGCCTCAGCCCTGGTTTCAGTCCCGGTCTCAGTCCTGGTCCTGTTCCTGGTCTCAGTCCTTGTCTCAGTTCTGGTATGGTCCCAGTCTCAGTCCTGGTCCTGGTCTCGGACATAGTCCTGATTCAGTCCGGCATCACAGTTTAAGTCACATAAACGGGAAATGTCCTTTATCTGTTTTTTCCATTATTCATTTAAACACAAACTCAAAAACTGAAAAAACAAATTGTTATAAATTTTTTCATTTTGGTTCTGGAGACAAATAATAAAGAAAACTGATGTTTTTTAATTTTCTTATTTTTGGTTTTATATTGAAAAACGATTGAATGAACGATACATGGATTGCAGTAGTATGTAGTAGTATAAAGATTGTAGTAGTATTGTAGTAGTAGTAGTATAAAGTATGATTGTGTTCAGTGTAAACAACTCCAGGAGCTTTAACATTTGGAAGAAGACTGAAATATGAACTTGTAACATATACAAGAATTCCATGCGTTTCAGAACACATTTGTAGAAGTTCAAACTCAAGTATTTTTGTTTTTTGCACGCCACAATCTATTATCTAAATATCTGCAGCCTTTGACACTCAAATTGCAGCTCCGATTTGATTGCAACATACTGTGCAGTGCCGTGTTCCATTTGACACATTAAAGACAAAACTGTTGTGGAAGTGCACATGAGGCATTATGAAATCCATAGGAGACAGGATCTCATATGTGCGTCTCCTGGGTCTCTCAGCGGTTCAGTCAGACCAAGTCCATTAGCAACATAAATCACACGGGCTGCTCTTAACATACACACAACTTCTGCGCCATATTTCACCACAGTTTGGAGCACAAAGGCACAAAGTCACAGTTGTGGGCTGTTAAGTATGTGCTATTAGGACGAAAGCACTCTCGCCGCACAGCAAGAAGGTTACGGGTTCAGGTTACGGGACTACCAGGCATTTGCGTGTTCCATGAATCTATGTGGCATTTGCATGTTCTCTCTGTGCCTCGGTGGGTTTCATCTGGGCTCACAAGTTTACTTCATCAACCCAAAAACATGCACAATTTTACTGACCAAGATTCGGGTCCCCAAGTGAAGGATGGGTTATAATGTTGTTACCTCCTCAAAAACAAACCTGAGTTGTGTTTTGTTTCATTCACACTTTAGTAGTCTGTCTATCTCCAAATCTCAAAATGCTCTGTTTCACTTTGTGATGTCATGAAGTTTTCAAGTTAAACTGCTAAATTTTACCTTTTGTTTAGCAGAGATTTGCTGAAATTATTCAAACTCTAATGACTCTAATGAAGGCGTATGAAGTTTAAAAACACAGTGGAGCACTTCCTGTATTACCACATGACATCACAGTGTTTTCTGTTTGAGAGAAGAACTCTAAAAGCCTAAATATGCAGGATTTGTGGGTTATGAATGAATGAAACAAAACACAACTCCAGGTATGTTTTTAATGAGGAAAAAATCTGAATCAGATCAGAAAACAGCATTATATGGGCCCTTTAATCTTAACTACTGTCACCTTACTCACCAGGTCAGTAATGTACAGTAGTTGTTCAATAACAGTATCCACGTATATATGGTAAATTAAATACTAGTGCGGTAAATATTTGATCAACAACTCAACAAATAGAGTTACATCTGAACTAAAAAATCCCTATTCTACCTCAGGTCTGTTAAACTTTTATCTTAGCCTGCTTATTGGCATAAATTAACTGGTCACTTATTTCTTACATACACACACTAAAACATCACCTTTTACAAACCTTGACTTTGTTCCTAAACGTCAAGTTTAAAATGAGACAAAACACCTAAACTCCACCCACAACCACATTTCAAATAGAGTGTGAGTGGAGGAGGGCAGGAACAGTGTGACTGGTCAAACAAGTATCCACACTTCACTACTGTTTGTAATCAGGTAAGTCATGCGTGATGTCACCAACTACTCAATATTCCAGTCGCTAGTAGAGGCAGCAAATTATATCTCCCTGAAAACTCACTCAAGCCACAAGAAAGCCAAAAAAACTGTAAGAGTTTGTAATTACTTCAGCTTAATTACACCAGTTTAGTATTGCAGTGAATCACTTTATTTATTTCAGTATACTTTAAGACTCTGTAATACAGTAGTTTCATAGAGCGGCAGTGGCTGATCAGATAAAATGAGTAACAAACTCTTCAAAACAATCGTAATGTGATATTTTGACAGACATTGTTTCGTCCTGTTATATGCTTATTATTCTGTGGTTGCTTAGTAACAGTGTGCTCCCCCTACACACTGTACAGTTCTTATTTTTCATTATAACTTAGGCCTTTTTGAACAGAAAGCTGCAAATTTACCTGGTTTGCACTAAAGTTGCAAAAATAAATAAATAACTAGGAGCAGTAGATATTAAGGATGTAACAATAACCGAAATATCGTGATATCGTATCGTCAAAGTTCTCACAATAATATCGTGGATCATCACAATAGGTTATGGTGCAGCAATAGCTAAAAAAAACAGAGAACTACATAGACCATGATCCTTTGCTCCATTTCAGTGCAGATTACATGAAGAAATAACAGTTCTAATCACTTTTAAGTCTTAGTTCTTTGGATTAAGTCTTGTCAAGACATTTTAAGAGGAAAAAGTAGAATATTAACAGTTTTAGCTGTTTAGACTCCACAAAATATCGCGTCGTACAGTGAGATGTGTACCGTGAAAATATCGTATAGATTTGGATATCGTTACATCCTTAATCGTGAGCCTCCCCACCATATCGTGAGCTTTCCCATGATATCGCAATAAATATCGTACCGTGAAACTTGGATATCCAAATTATAGCTATTAAAACAACATATACACGGGTTAGTAGCAAAAAAAAAAACATTAAAAACTTTTCTGTTTAGTTTCTATTTAAATATAGTTTGACCAAAGCCTTTTTAAATATACACAAAAATACAACTTGGTTTACTTGTATATTACGAGACCTGCCCCTTGATATTTTAGTGTTGTTTACAGTAGATTCCCCAGTGGCAGCACTTTTTGTAACAATGTTTTGGATCTTTTTTTGCACAGAAAGTATCCCCCAAACACAAAAACAAGATGGCTGTGTTAAAAAAGAATATTCAAACTCTCATTTCCTCCTGGGTGATACAGCGGCAAAATAATTGGCTGTTCAGGAGCTACTGTAAATGAGATGCCATGGCAAACTCCACTCTTTAATTAGGCCCATACTTACTTTCCCTTTGTCCCATTTTTACAACAATACGCTGTTAAATAAAGTCTAAATCTGGCGACGTAAGAGCTCCACTTTGAGCACCTTATAACTCAAGTGGACATTTTTTTTGAACAAAGTTAAATCAGTATTGTCTCAATACCGAATGATTGTGAGAGAATGGTCTGCCAGTATGTGTCTAAGTGTCACTTTGTACCGCGCCATTGTCAAAAATGAAATAAACTGTAATAATAATCAAGACTGAACCCTTAGATGAAAAGAGCTGCACTTTTTTTAACTAAATTTGTGCACAGTGGCAACTCTGGATACTTGGGTTACTTTACTTTTGCTACAACTGTGATTTTTAGAACTTATTAATACTTTTATAAATATTACTAAAAGTTCTAGGCGAGTGTTTCTCAAACTGTGGTACCTTGAGTTTGTGGGTTTGCCCAATTTAGAGTTAATTTGATCAATAATTTCTGTTTAGATCTATAGTGGAAATGATGTGGTCCACTTTGAGATCTGGTTTAGTCCTAGATTAGACCTGGAATAGTCCTGGTACTGACTTGATTTAAATCTGGTGGTATTCGAGAAGCTACATTTTTTGGTGTGAAAAGTTTTCAAAGTAATCAGTACAACTCTTACCTTTTAGTGGAAATTTTGGTTAGTTTATGTACTTAAATATATGCAAATCAAATTAATATGGCTGTCAAATGTTTTTATGAGATTTATTAAATTTTATGATTTTTTGACATTTTTTACAAATTTTACAATTTATTTCACACAGGTTTTTGGAGATCCCTGCACTACAGCAAATAAGTTTAACTGGTCAATTTCTCCTATAAAATAATAATAATCTCTCTTAGAATACTTTGTGAGTTTTCTTATTAACTGTGCCAAAAAGATGTAGGGATGTAATGATATCAAAGTCTCATGATACAATATCATCATGGTATGAACCTCACAGTACGATATTTATTGCAATATCATGGGAAAGCTCATGATATGTTGGGGAGGCTCATGATTAAGGATGTAACAATATCCAAATCTCTCAGAACGATATTTTTTACAATATACATCTCACGGTATGATATTTCAAATCAAAACTGCTACTTTTTCCTCTTAAATTGCCTTGACAAGACTTAATCCAAAGAACTAAGACTTAAAAGTGTTTAGAACTGTCATTTCTTCTTGTAGTCTACACTGAAATGGAGCAAAGGATCATGGTCTATGTAGTTCCCTCAGTTTTTTTTTTTTTTTTAAAGCTATTGCTGCACTATAACTCTTAATTTAAGCAAAGAGACTTGTAATTTGATATATTGTGATCTGATGATACCACGATATTATTATGAGAATATCTGATATAGATATAGAAATAGTGCATGTGCGCCTTTTAATTCTCTAATCAGTGATAGATCAGAAATGTAGGACAAATTATGCAACAAACACAATTCTATGTCAGTTATTTTACACTATAAAGTAATGCAACGCAACGTGAACATTCAAAGTGTTCAGAACGCAGTACTCTGACAGCTGTTCATATTTCTTTCTCGTTCACTGACTCCCGGTGAAGAGAGCGCGCTTCCAACTTCACTTAAATCGTCACCCTACACATCTGCATTCACACACTGACATCTTAAAATATCCTTCAGTAAATTGCGTTTTCCTCTCCTCCTCAGCCATCATAATATCCACCACAGCGCTGACAGCTGATCGAGACCGAGGTGCACTGTGTCTGACCATTGTCACGGTGACGCGTTCACTGACAGCTCGGAATTAAAGTGGCGAGTGAGCGGGGCTGACGCGCGCTGTCATTCAGGGGTAAATGCTTCCTGCCAAATGACTCCACATCAGAAGAAGCGTGCTAGCTCCGGGCGACAGGCTTCAAAGTGTCATGTGTGAGGAGGAGAGCGCGTCCCGGTGGAGGGGAGGTGTCAGGAGCACGAAAACAAACTAGAAATACAGGCTGGGTGCATAAAGACGTCTCCTATAGATGCACCGCTTGACTGTTTTTATGTACACAGTGAATGCATACAGGCAAAGCAAGTTCAAAAGCAACGCATGACTAATGTGTTCACACCTGGGACATTAGAAGATGTAAAGTAGTTAAACAAAACTGACTGTTAAACTAGAACTAGATACTTACAGATATTGTATGTCAAATTAAAGCTTCAATTTACAAAGAGCTACAGAAAAATCATGTTACAGTAACATGACTCAAATATTTAATACATATATAGAAGTTGTGGCGTATTGTTTTGTTTCATTCACATATTTTAACACACAAACCTGCATATTTAAGCTCGATCAAGCAGAAACCACTCTGTTCAACCTTTTGATCTCATGTGGTAATAGAGGAAGTGCTCCACTGTGTTTTTAAACTCCAAGAAGTCAATGTACATATATGTTTTTGGTTTAAACCAAATGCACTTTCCCTGGAACTGCCAATCTTTACTAAACAAAAGGTAAAAGGTAGCTTGGAACTTGAAAACAACCACTACATGACATCACAAAGTGGAACAGAGCCTTTGGAGATGTAGACACACTAATAAATAATTACTCAAACATGTATGAATGAAACAAAACACAATACCAGGTATGTTGTTGAGGAGGTAACAGCATTATAACAAGGCGTAAAGCTCACAAGAGTCCATTGTGTGTAATATATCAACAGAGGTTCGACCAAGTCATCGTTTTGTCAAGTCTCAAGTTTTTGACCTCAAGTCTGAGTCATGTCCCAAGTCAAACACAGGCAAGTCCAAGTTGAGTCTCAAGTCACTGGCCCATAGGTCCAAGTCAAGTCCAAGTCGTCTGCTTTGAGGTTCAAGTCATTTCAAGTCTTTAAACCAAAGTACCAAATATAGCTTAGATTTTCACAATTTATATGATTTTTAAACTAAATTGTACTTTAAAAATCAAAGTATATTTATTTATGACTTTTTATAGAGTATGTAAAAGTTGTAGAAATTTCTTTTTAAATGTCTTGACAAGATCTTAGTCTGAATCAATACAGTCAGAACAGAAACAATTCTGATTTAAAAGTGCTTCTCAAGTCTTCTCAAGTCACAGGCCTCAAGTCCAAGTCGAGTCCCAAGTCTTAGTCCATTTTATCAAGTCAAGTCTCAAGTCCTAAAAATAGTGACTCAAATCTGACTTGAGTTCAAGTCACAACTTGCAAGTCCCCACCTCAAAATATATTAAACTATATACAGCAGACAGATATGCACATATGTTTTCTGTTTTTAAAAAAGTGTTTGTAATTGGGTTAAAATGTGTCAAAAATACAAACTGATTCACTGGGTCTGATCATTTGTCTGATAGATCGTCTTAATGATATGTTGTAACCCTGTAGTTAAATGCATTTAGCTCTCAAACACATATGTTTACAGTTTAGCTCAGTGGTTCTCAAACAGTGGTACATGAGACCCATCACGTGTACTGTACAAATATTTACTGAATTTGACCTACATCTCTGTCCTCTTTTGAGTTCATCCTTTTTTTTTTACTACTCTTATTTCAGTTTCCCTTGATGATGACATTATAATGCGAAATAAAGTATCACGCTATTTTAAAGGAAAGAGATACTAATTACACTGCAGACTGCTTCACAAATACGACACCTAATTGAATGAGAAAGTTTACCAATAAAATCTGTAGTGATTACGTTTTATTATTCTGAGGAGAGACTGAGCGTTGAATATTCTGATGTAGTAAAACATATGGTGCAAAAATATAAAACTTAAATGCCTTGGCGGAGTTGTAATACGAGTCCCTATGGCTAAATATTTAACACACAAATACTGTACGTCAAATCTTACCAAAAACAAAATTGAAATGCAAATCTGTCCTGGATTTGATGTGGGAACGGTCGGCTGTCAGTTCTCGTCACTGCGGTACCACTTAGCTCGGATACGCCAAGCTCTGATCTCCAGTGAAAAGACCATGAATAATTGAGGATTTTTTGATTGAAAGACAACTTTGCTTTTTTTTTCTTTTTTCTTTTTCCAACAGGTTAGGGCATGACTGCAGTATGGTACATTCTGTATAGCTTCTCCTAACCTCCACAGTTCTGTCTTGGAATGTGAATTGCAACACGCATTATTATTATTCCCAGAACTTATACAGAGACAGCTAGAAGACTGTATTCCTTGGCAAAAACAACAAATTATATAATAGAAGATTTGAGCGATGGCTTCATACACTATACATTTGCATGAGATGGGCGCACGTTGAGCCAAGTACTTTGAATTACTTTGTGTACGAATTGTCCTGTACAAACTCGCCTCGATCCTCCTTCAGTTTAAAGGTGCACTATGTAACATTTCTAATAGAAAATCCATCACTCGTGTCATGTTAATTTCCTTATCTCCATGGAAACAAGAAAGCAACATCACCAGGTCAAGTTACAGGTCAGATCTCTGGAGAAGTGTCCCCGCTCAGTTATAATGCATGTCTTTTTGTCTTAGTTTTGAGAAATAAAAACACTTCTAAATTAAAAAATACAAGATATATTTGTTTAATGCCATACTGCGTAACATCCCAGGCAAGCAGGTGGTGGACCCTTTATGAGAAAAGTTACACAGTGCACCTTTAATTTGAACTTGAACCAACATTGATAATTAAAAATCATCGTAAAATATGAAAGCATTAAAATAAAATACTACTCAATACTTTTACCTGTAATACGACAACTACTCATGCTGTCCTACTTTGCAATCCTATCTGGACTAGTACAAAATAGTAAACCACCATAAGCAAAACACACATTGGAAATAGCTTGGCCCAATAATAAAAAAGACTTACAGTGCTGACCGTATGATGCATCGGGGTTGTAAAAAAAGCATGGTAAAGCGTAGTAGTCGTTTTAAAGTTGCAGATGCAAGGATTCTTTAAGTATACTTCTGCTTTATGCGATGTCTGTACCGGCGGAGCGACTATCTTTAGCAGTACTGAAAACACACTCCCTTCCTCAGTCACTATTGGTCTGTTTAAGTCGTGCTATAATGTACTGAACTTACTTGTCCTCTGTCAGCACCTGCATATGTATGTGCCGTCAAACAGGTCATTCTACACAACGTAAAGCGCGGCGTGATGAGGATAAGCTCACACGCACAGCTGAAGACAGTAACTGATCAAATGAGTTTACAGTGAAAGATTTTTGTAGCAATTTATTTAGTTTTTTTATGTTATTTTTCTGCATTATGTAATTAGGTATTCTTTTATATATGTGTGTGTGTTTTAAGTACATAGCCTGAATATACCACAGTACAGAACCCTAAATTGCTTATGATTGCCTAAAAAAGGACATTTCATAATTGCTTTATAAATGTGTTCTAAAACATGTATTAATGCTATGTTACATGTTTTAAATCTAAGTCCTACTAATAAATTTTATATTTTTCTAAATGTAATAAAACATTTTTTAAAAGTGTTTTTTAATTCTTGAATCCTTGTCCATACCGACTTTTCAAAGCCTGATCCCATAAGATTTTAGAAGCTAAGCAAGGCCGGGTCTGGTTGGTATTTGGAAGGGAGACCACTGAGAAAATCAGGAGCCACAGTGGAGCGCCAGTCGTTGTGTCCTTAGGCAAGACACTTCACCTACATTGCCGAGTATGAAAGTGGTGCGTGTGAATGATGGTGGTGACCGATTGGCACGGCAGCCGCGCTTCAGTCAGTCTGTCCCAGGGCAGCTGTGGCTACAACAGTAGTTTACCACCACCGGGTCTTTGTGACATATGTCTGTGAAAAGCGCTATATAAATAATCAAATCAAATCAAACTTTATTTATAAAGCGCTTTTCATACAAAACTGTAACACAAAAAGCTTTACAGTGATTAAAAACAATCCCACATTTCCATCCATCCACCCACCAACCCAATCCCCACACCTGCCCGACCCCACACAACCAGACAACCCAAACACACACACACACACACACACACTAACATGGTAAAACACACAAAACTACACCAAGTAGAATGTGAGGCTGAATACAGGCCAACCAGTTGAGAAAGCACCATCAGAGGAGCCGTCTACACCAGGAGCAGAGAGACGTCCAAGTATTTTGTAAGAAAGGAAAAAACTTACTTTCTTACAAAATACTTACTTGAAGCACTTTGGTATTTTCTGTGTTTTAAAGTGCTCCATAAATACACTTTGACTGATTTTTAACAACTTTCTACATTTTTGTCTCAGTAGATTTAGGCCAGCTTGATAGAAGAATGGTATTTTATTCAGGTCGTGTTATCGCTGGGTTTCAAATGACATCAACATTATGTAGGCCAACAAGATGGGGGCAGCTAAAATCAATATTCTCACAAAGAAGATTTTTGCGGTAATACAGTGAAGTCTAGAAGCGAGTCTAGTCTCTAATAGAAAAGCTCAAGTCTAACATTAGTGACTTTACCTTTTGCATATTTCATGGCAAAGTACATCGTAATCAACAGCGAAAAGTGTCTCTCGCCCTCCGACTGAAAATATGGCGTCACGTTCTAAAATACAATCTGAAAACCACCGACTCTCGCTCACTTCTTACCAAACAACATCATTTGTGCACAATATCTAATAAGAAAATGCATTTGTTTTAAAATAAGCTGAAAGTTTAACACACAGTACATTTTAAATTTTTGGTTTGTCAGGCGGGTTAAAGGTCAGATCTCTGGAGAGGCGACCCCGCTCACAGTCAGAATGCCAGTTTTCTAGGTATTTTTGAGCTATAAAACCAAAAACTGTATGAATAAAAGTAAAGTAGAGCTGTTTAAAGTCATACTGTGGAACATTCCCGGTACAGCAATGGACCCCGAACTAAAACATAGTGCAGATTTAAGAACATCTTTACAACAATCTTTAATTTATTGTATGCAAATGAGCGTACATCCCCGCTGTAAATGAAAACCATAAAACACAAAACACATCTCTCAGCTCAGATCACGCTGTTGCTTTAAGGCACACTGGAGTCAACATCTGCTTCGGGCACAGACAACAATACCAGCGCGTACAAGCACTCACCATCATATCCATAGTGTCCAGTGTCCTATGTTTAGAGAACCACAGTGGCCCATTGTCCCCCTTACAGCTGGCCAGGGACAGTCCTATACATCCAGCCTAATGGACACTTACACTTTGTTCTCCCCTCATGTGTCCTGCCAATGTCCAAATTACAGGCCGTGCGGATGAGAAAGTTAGACAAATCAGCTCTATCCAAAATACACACACACATGTACAATATCCTACACTGAACCACTAATAAACATGTAGCCAGCCCCATTTAGAAGTCCGGTTAGCAGAGGTTTAAAAGTGGAAACATGCTAACGTCTGCATTTAGACAGTATTTTTAGTTTAGTACTACGCTGTGTACATGACGACGGGATCTGTCTGCAGGCCCGAGCAGACAGGAAGTAGTTCACGAGGTAGATTTAGTTCAGTTAAGATTTGTGATGATGGCTTCAGAAAAATGACACTAAAAATATATGTAAATAAATACTTATATAATAAATAATAATATTACCATAAAAATGTGAAAAATAAAATAAATTTCATATTTTAATTGTAAGTTTAGTTGTGGCAAAAGTTGGGTCAATGTTAACAGGGTATCCCCAGGTTTGACTACCAGAAAGTTAAGACTTTTTAAAGACTTTTTTAAGACCACTTAAATGAAAATTCAGACCAACATCGCACCCATTATGTGGGCGAAAAACATCAGATCTATTCTAATAATGACCATTACTCACTGCTTTAAATAACAAAAAATACTTATTATAAAATCTCATTCAGAACTCATTTATAGTTGTTTGCACTGCTTGTAAAATGGCCAAAAAATCATTTATAAAATTCTAAGAAGATGAACTAACCTTTCACATCGTCTTGTCTCACATTGTCTTTCAAAGTGCTTCAGCCATTTAACATTTTCAACAACAACAAACTGTTGTTCACTCTACTGATTGTTTACTCATTTCCGTCGGCGCCAGAAACCAAAGTCTTGTTCGCACATACTCCAAATTAGACGTTCATTCACGTTACATGATTTCACGTTGTTTTTTTTTCCTCCCTCCATTTAACACTGCGCTGCCGCCCGGTTGAGTTTACAAAAATAAGTGAGAAGTTGTGAGAAAAAATAAGACTTGAACACATAATTTAAGAGATTTTTAAGGCCTTAATTTAGGAAGATGAAATTTAAGACCTTTTAAAGACTTTTAAGACCCCTGTCCTGGTTAAAGAGGCATTATGTAACTGTATTTCTGGTGGAGGATTTGTCACCAGTTGCTTTTGCTTTGCCTGTAATATTTTAGTACTGCAATAAACATATGTATCTTATTTATTACAGTAAATTACCTGCATTTTCAGTACTAAAGAAATACCTTGAAACACAAGCATTTTAACTATGAACACAGATCTGAGGTAGATAGATTTAATGCCATATTGCCAGATTTTTTTGTTTTGTTTATGACTGCAAATATTCCCTCGTTCCAGGCTCTAATGAGGAACCTCATGCATAAATGTATGTGCAGGTTAATTGAATCAAGAAATGGAATTATAATGTGTTTGACTGATATTAAGGAAAGGAAAACACCCAATATTTCTCTGGATCTGAAAATGTTGGAGCCAGCTATATGTATTTTAATTCTACCAGACCTTACATCACTGTAGTTTATATGTGTGTGTGTGTGTGTGTGTGTGTGTGTGTGCTGGTGGGTTTACATGTGAATGTAATATATTCTAAATGTATGTCCTTGTATGTACAATTTGGACTTTGAATCTGTAAAATAAAGTTATTTATACAGGGCATCCCCAGGTTTGACTACCCCAAATTTAAGACTTTTTAAAGACCTTTTTAAGACCTCTTAAATAAAAATTAAGCCCAACATCACACCCATTATGCGGGCGAAAAACACCAGAAAAGTGGCGTTGCGTTTTCACTTTTTATTCCGCGTTTAGACGAGTGTTTTCAGGAGGAAAACTGCATGCATACGGTGACACAAAAGTGTGTGGAATTTGATTAGGTATACAAAAAAGTCTACAAAAAAAAGGCTAATGAAATGTAAGACCTTTGTGAAAAAAATAAGACTTGTACAACATAATTCAAGACTTTTTAAGGCCTTAATTTAGGAACATGAAATTTAAGATCTTTTTAAGACCCCGCGGCTACCCTGATATATTGGGGAGAATTTCAGGCAAAGCAAAAACTCCTCCAAACTCCAAAAAGTTGGTGATAGACCCTCCACCAGAAAAGCTACTGCACCTTTCAGATGTTGTTTTAATCTCTAGGAAATGTGTTTTAGTTATATTAAAACTAAATTAACAACTAAAGAAATCCTGAATTAAAATGTTGTAAGTTAAAATGTATCGTTTACAGTCCTTCACATGTGTAGCACAGTATCAGAGTTTGAAGTTTGACTTATATATCTCCCTTCAGTCCATATGTGTCTCAAGGCCCTTCTTTGATATGGTTTCACTGTACAATATATCACACAGACATTTACAAGACTGGCTCCAAATTCAAAGCTGTATTTTGAGATTAAATTTTATTGTTCTAATGAGAGACTGGACAGTGAATATTTTGATGTGCTAAAGCATATGGTTCAAAAATGTAATACTTGAATGTACTGCTAGAGCCAAGTAACTGTACAAGATCTGTACAAGATTATTGTAAACTGGGAAAAATGTGGGTAAAATATTGCGACTACATTTTCCATTTATGTTTTGACAACATGATTTTAAAGTTCACATTTTGGGCATGTGTGCAAGAATTGACAAAACGACAGATGTATAACTGTGTTTTGTTTCCTTCACATGGTTAAAACTCAAATCCTGCATATTTAGGCTATTATTTTGTTCTTCTCTCAAACTAAAAATGCTCTGTACCACCTTGTGATGTCATGTGGTATTACAAAAAGTGCTCCACTGTGTTTTTAAAGTCCATCTACCTTCACTAGAATCGTTTGGATGATTTCTGGAATTGTCAATCTCTAAAAATGAAAAATGAAAACTAACACTTGATGACATCACATGGTGGAACAGAGTATTTTGAGCTTTAGAGATGTAGACAGACTAATAATAAAAAAATCCGTGTATCATTCGTTCATTCGTTTTTTAATATAAAACCTAAAATAAGAAAACAAAACAAAACAAACAAAAAAGCTATTTTCTTCATTATTTGTCTCCAAAACCAAAATGTAAATGTGTTTAAATGAATAATGGAAAAATGGATAACATCCATTTCCAGTTTCTGTGATTTAAACTGCAATGCCGGACTTTTGCGCCGCATACGGACTGAACCAAGACTGAACCAAGACTAAACCGGTCTCAGTCCTGGTCCCAGTCTCAGTCTGATCCCAGTCTTAGTACTGATTTTGTCCCAGTCTGGTTCCGGTCTCAGTCCCGGTCTCAGTCCGGTCTCAGTCCCGGTCTCAGTCCTAGTTTCCGTTCTGATCTTGTCCAGGTCTGGTCCCAGTCTCAGCCCCAATCTCAGTCCTGGTCCCGGTCTGGTCCTGGTCTAAGTCCTGGTCTCAGTCCCGGTCTCAGCCCCAGTCTCAGTCCTGGTCCTGGTGTGGTCCTGGTCTAAGTCCTGGACTCAGTGCCGGTCTCAGTCCCTGTCTCAGTCTTGGTCCTGGTCCCGGTCTGGTCCCAGTCTGGTCCTGGTCTGGTCCCAGTCTTAGTCTCTGTTTCAGTCCTAGTCTCAGTCCTGATCTTGTCCTGGTTTGGTCCCGGTCTCAGTCCCTGTCTCAGTCTTGGTCCCAGTATGGCCCCGGTCTCAGTCCTGATCAACAGTCTACACGGGCGCAACTCCGGGCCCGTCCCAACACTCCTGGTTCAGTCCTGGTTTAGTCCTGGTTCAGTCCTGGTTTAGTCCTGTTTGGTCCTGTTTTAGTCCTGGTTTAGATCTGTTTTAGTCCTGGTTCATTCCGGCATTGCAGTTTACATCACGGAAACAGGAACCCGCAGTTATCCATTCTTTCCATCATTCATTTAAACACAAAATCAAAAACTGAAAAAATGAATCGTTATCTGTTTTTTCATTCTGGTTTTGGAGACAAATAATGAAGAAAATTGTTGTTTTTTCATTTTATTATTTTTGGTTTTATACTGAAAAACAAATGAAAGAATGAAACACAGATTATAAAGACATGTTTGAATGGAACAAAACACAAGTCCAGGTCTGTTTTTGAGGAGGTAACGACTTTATAACAAGCCTTAAAGCTCTCAAGAGTCAATTTTCCATAATGTAGGACCTTTAATCTTGCAGTAATTTTTGCACATAATGTTCCTGTGGGTAAGTATTTGTTTAACTCACCTTGTACAAGTTAAATATACTGTCTTATTTTGAGATGGATGTAACTTGTTTTTCAGGTTTACCCTTTAGAAGACAGATGTATGAAATGCTCACGTGATGATGTAAGGATGAATCCACATGACATTCTCATTTAAAAGAGGGAAGATAAGAAGACGTAACAATAAACAAAAAGTCATATGCAATTTACCGAGTTTATGCTAGCGGCGCTGACCGGAGCTGGACCTGTCAAAACCGTAGTAATATATGCAGTACTTTACGATTAGCTGTAATGCTAGTTGGATGGGATGCTCGGGGCTAATTGCCAGAGATAACACAGCGCTCTATCAGTCGCACATGAAAAACAATGTGAGCGTGAAGCTAGTCCACAGACGCAAAGAGGAACAGAGGAGAGTCGGCGCGGTGCAATACCATGCAACCCCGTTACATCAGGTCTATTGGCATACACGGTCCTGATGCAAAGAAGACACTGGGAGCATACAACACGACTTTATCTACACTAACTACGACGAGAGGCTTTTTTTATATGTTTTGGTGGGATGCGACTTGAGAGACAGATGAGATTTCTGATGTGGCGTAAGGAGAGAGACAGCAAGACTAGCGCCACCTAGTGTCTCCGCTCAATTTCATGTCTCTCCAGCGACTAAGTCCAGAATCGGAATACTCCAGACGGTTCGCAAAAAAAACCCCGGAAGTGCGAGTTCGGGCACCAGACAATCAGCGAAGAGACATATATTCTGTGTTGGCAACGATTCCCGAGATTTTAAAGCTGGAACAAAGAGAATGTTTGGTGAATTTTATCAAGAGGAAAGACGTTATTGTCCTTCTTCCTACAGGATTTGGGAAAAGCTTAATATACCAGTTAGTCCCATTAGCGGCGCATTATATACGTCCCGACCAAATAGCAGCGATTGGTTAAATTAAAAAAGTACCCGCCTACCGTCGAGCGAACGAATCCTAATGCTGCGAGGTCAGACATGTCTACGAAGTGAAACCAGGTGAAGAATCAGGCTAGAAGAGAGGGGTGGGGCGTGTTTTTTTATTTTATTTATTTTTTGTATGTGTGTCTACTTTAGTTTTTGTTTGTTAAAAATAAAAAGTAACTACAAGTAGAATTTAAAAGCTTAAAGGCGCACAAACTTTTATAACGGAGAGTCGCTAGCTCCTTGTCTCATTGAAAAACTACTGGTTTGTCTGGGATGTTCCACACTATGGCATTATTATCTATCTTGTAGGGATGTAACAATATCCAAATCTCTCGGTACGATATTATCACGATATACATCTCACGGTACGATATTTATTGCGATATTTTGAAGAGGCTAATATGATTGTAGACAGAACACATTTCTGCTTTTAAAATACCTTGACAAGACTTTGGTGTGATTATTTCCATCATAATCCCAAATTCAAGTAAAAACATATTTCTTCATGTTGTCTGCACTGAAATGAATCATGGGATATGTAGTTCCCGATGTTTTTAAGCTGTTGCTGCTATGAATTTAAGCAAATGAACTTGTGATTTGATATACTGTGACAGCCCATGATATTATTGTGAGACTTTTAACGATACGATATCACGATATTTCGGTTATTGTTACATCCTGCAGATCTGTGGAGATGTCACAGTAACTTGGCCCATGTATAGATATGTTTAATGCTGTGGATCATTTCAGACAAGTTATGATGCAAGCTTGATGTATAGTGATGGTATGTATTGTTTGTATATACTGTATATATTTGTGTATCATGTTAAAATGATGGGAGAAAAGCATATAAAAAGTTAGTATAGTTGTGGCAGGCTGTCATACCTGTAAGACTAAACCAGAAATGGCTAAAAGTTGCATGTAAGTTTAAAACTATAACTGTAGCTTTAAGCCTGGGGCAGTGTACAGGCCAAGGGCTATTCATTTGCATTAGTTTACATTCATTTACTGCAAATATCTGTGGTGTTCTCAATGCACTGAAAGCAAAAGAAGACATTATCTAAACTGTTACTCTTAACTGTTAAATGAAATTTGGGTAATATGGAAATGTTTATTTGGCTAGATAACATTTTGACCACACTTTGAGCTTTTGACATGTTTTATGTTCATGTTCTTATCTACTTAGATAGATAGCTGAGGAAATATTGGTTGATGAAAGACATTCATTGATTAATTGCTAAAAGGTGGCACGGTGTGGTAAATCAAGCCAATACAAATGAACGAGTAATTTGATAAGTGACTCCTAAAACTCACTCCTAACACCATCCTCCCTGTTGTGAACATAAATCCTTATATTCTTAACAAATAACAAGTTGACTAATGAGATAAGTTGGTTGACTAAGACACTATAAACAGACTACTCCACTAAATAACCAAAGGACTACAGCTCTGGTACTTTGGCACAGAAAATATGTCCAAATATTTAAAAAAATGTTTTGGTTGAACTCATAGACTGGATAAAGAAGTGGACTAAGTGAGTGTGGCGTCACCTATAGAGTTCAGCTCCAGTCAAATCAAGCTCATGAGGCTAGCAGTAGAGCCCTGTATTCCCACGGGTACCTGACGCAAAACAGTGCAGTGCGGAACACAATTTCAAAGCTCATTGTGGGCGCGGGCGTTAGTGGGACTGCAAAACGCGAGAGCGGGTGTGTGGGATGAAAAACTGCAGTCCCGCAAACTAAATATGAGTGTAAAGTAAAATATACAAATGATGAATGTAAGCCTGTCATACATCATTTGTGCTGGATATTTTATTTGGCATTAATAAAAGATTTTAAGCAGTCTAAACTTGAGGACGTGGTCTAATCTTGCACACATTTTAGACAATTCCTTTCCACTTGCGTATTTGATAAAGCTTAAGAAAGCGAACATTCCCATCTTGCGGAACTTGTGGGCAGGAGCGGGACAAAGTATCGCTGATGCGGACGGGAACGGGACTGAAAATTACAATTGTTTGCAGGAGTGGGCGGGACTGAAAATTCTGTCTCACGCAGACCTCTAGCTATTGCCTGATTCATCAACCGGTTTCACTTCGTAGAAACAGTCAGATGTCACAGCGTTAGAATTTGTTCACTTGACGGTAGGTGGGCACTTTTTTTATTTAACCAATCGCTGCTATTTGGTCGTGACGTATGTAATGCACCACCAACGGGGCGAACTGGTATATTAAGCTTTTCCCAAATCCCGTAGGAAGAAGGGCAATAACGTCTTTACCTTTGATAAAATTCACCAAACATTCTCTTTGTTCCGACTTTAAATCCAAGATCTCGGGAATCGTTGCCACCACAGAATATATGACTCTTCGCTGATTGCTTGGTGCTTGAACTCGGACTTCCGGGGTGCTTGCAAACCGTCTAGTGTATTCTGATTCCTGACCTAGTCGCTGGAGAGAAATGAAACTGAGCGGAGACAGTTACGAGGTGAATTTGGAGCCAAGTCTATATTACTCATAGGAACCGATATAAGAACAAAATAGCAAACTAAAATCACCAGGAGCATGTAGAGTGGGTTAATACGAACATTTTAAGGGGTGACAATATTCCAGTGTAAATCATTTGGAGTCAGAGTCAGAAGGAGGGGGAAGCGCCTCAGTGCTCACTTCCTATTTGGAACGAGGCTCCTATGCCCATTTATATATAAGCAAGTCATATCAGATCCTATAGGTTCCTCACAAATGCCAAATATTCTCTATGTATGCGACAGACAGTTAAAAACCTTACCACTTCATTCCCTATACTCTTAATTATCCCAGAGGAGCAAAGCATTATGGTACAGGTGTTGGGGCTCACACAGAGAGATAAGCAACCCGGATTATACACTGCTAAGTCACACGGGACAAATGAAAACCCAGTCATGTTTTCTAATGCATGTCTCTAACAGTTGGCCTCCCCAGCGCTGTGCTCGATAATCTCCTGACAGGTGCACATGTTAGCTCAGGAATTCAACCAGGCCGAGGAGGATTGACTTTCTTAACACAAGCTCGGACCAAAACAAATGGGACGGACAGAGGAGGGGGCAGACGCTGGGGTCCATGTAACAAAACAGGCTCGTCTCTCATGATAAAATATAACGTAGAGCATGTTTCTGCTACTTTTCTCATTCTAATCCACTGTAACCCAATACTTAGACTTTTTTTACTGGAAAATGTAGATTTGCTGTGCTGCCTAGAGAGTTGTAAATCAAATGACATTACATAACATTATATTATTTTCACAGGAACAGACCAAAGACTAAAATCAATAATAATGTAAAATTTCGAAACCGTTTAAATTAGTTTAAGTTTAACGGATACGGCTTTTGGCATTGAAAAATCTTTAAATGATTGCGGTTTTTTGTAATATTAGTTATTATATTGATTTCATTTTGTAATATTCAAGGTGCACTGTGCAGCTTTTCTGATGGAGGGTCTGCCATCGGCTTGTCTCCATGCAGATGTTACTGTAAGTGAATTTTCCACAACTTTACAGCACCTACATGTGTAGACTTGAGCAGACTTTTAGGGCTAAATATGAAATGTTAACTCTTTCCACTCACCTTATGGTTTGGGATTATAGTTTTTTAACATTCAAAATCCTGTCAGTGCATTTATTGTATTAAACAAAAGGCACATCTGCTCAGAAATAATCATAATAATCTAATGAGAACTCAACAGAACGCTGTAGTTGCATGAAAGAGATACTAAAATTCCACAACTTTTCCAAAACTTTCATTGAATTTACAAAATTACATGACTTTTCCAGGCCTGGAAAATGACATTTTCAATTTCCATGACTTCCAGGATTTCCATGACTGAGGGAATTCTGTATACAACTATCAGCATGTCTTTTTATTACTCAAAATTGTAACTGTAAGCCGCCTCTCCTCAGATCTGACCTGTAACATGCTTGTCTACCTCAGAGGTGGGACTTGTAAGTTGTGACTTGGACTCGAGTCAGACTTGAGTCACTATTTTTAGGACTTGAGGCTTGACTTGATAAAATAGACAAAGACATGGGGACTGGACTTACTGCTTTGACTGGGATGTTCCACACTTACACAATTTGTATTTATTCAATTTTCTCAAAAGCTGACTCCACAAAGACGGTTAAATGAAATGCCATTTTGTAGAAGATTCTGGGGAAAAACATTAACATCTACATGGAATCAAACAGGTGGAGGACCCAGAACTGAAAAGTTACACAGTGCACCTTTAAAGTTTTGATTTGGTAACTCACTTTCTCCCATGTGACTTGAACCTTTTTAATCGTCCGTGCAGAATATAATGTACACAATGTCCGAAGCTCATTGTTATCCTTGATCTGTATCAAATTAGATTAAGTTTGGTAATGCGTTTCAAATCCCACTTTCTCTTTGAATTGTTTATTTCCATTAAAGCTGCTATGCAAATGAGCAAACTCTTTCACCGCGTGGCATTCCCCTGAAAATCACCAAAGTCATTTTAAAGCTTATATGGACCACATCACATACGGCTGCAGTTAATCCCCCTTTGAAGCTATATGGAAAATCCTACAGTACATAGCGTTTTGTTTTCATCAGAGGAACTAGAGCACAGATGCAAAGTGGCATGAAATTTCCATGATTCAGACTAATGAACGTCCGAATGTCCTCCAAAAACCTCCCCTTACCGAGAAAGAGGCCATATAAAACCTAGAGGAGAGGTCATGAGTTGAAAGTATAGGGAAAGATAGAGTTTACCTTAGGTCGTGTAACCAGGAAGCAGATGTGCAAACCCAGTTTTAGTGCAGACGAAGTAACTGAGGCGAAAGCTAAAGATTTTGACTAGAATAATAAGACTTGTCAAAATATGATGGTGATTTAAAGGCCCTCTATTTTTACGATTTAAAAAAAAAGTTATTTTAAAGGGTTTGCAGTAGCCCGAACTTATTCCTCACTTACCGTAGGCATTCCAAGCATCCTGTTTAGTTTGTGAGCGTGTTTCACGGCTTTCCGAGGCCAGAGTCGAGTTTTTCCAACAACTAGCATGTCAATGCGCACTTCCTTGTTTGATGCAGACAACACACAGCGCTAAAATTTGTAGCTTATGAGTTACTTTTACAATATATACTAGGGTAAAAAAAAACAAACAAAAAAACATTAAAGGCACTGTATTTTATTTTTAAGATCTTAAAAAAATTAGAACAAGTTTATTTTAAAGGTTAATTTGTAAACGTGTCTTACAACTTTCAGTGATCAGGGTGCAGTTTTGTCTTCACAGTAATGCTAAAAACAACTAGCATGCTAACATGCACTTCCTCATTTGATTACAATAAACTGTTTTACAGATGCTGACAACCAGAGACTTGAGTCACTATTTTTAGAACTTGAGACCTGACTTGACAAAATGGACTAAGACTTGGGACTCGACTTGGACTTGAGGCCTGTGACTTGAGAAGACTCGAGAAGCACTTTTAAATTTGAATTTTTTCTGTTCTGACCATAATGATTCACACTAAAATCTTGTCAAGACATTTAAAACGGAAAATTTTTTACAATTCTACAAATCTTACATACTCTATAAATACTGTAAATATACTATGATTTTTTTTTAAAGTACAATTTAGTTTAAAAATCATATAAATTGCAAAAATCTAAGCTATATTATATTTGGTACTTCCGTTTAAAGACTTGAAATGACTTGAAGCTCAAAGCACATGATTTGGACTTGACTTGGACTTATGGGCCAGTGACTCGAGACTCAACTTGGACTTCCCTGTATTTGACTTGGGACTTGACTCGGCCTTGAGGTCAAAGACTTGAGACTTACTTGAGACTTGCAAAACGACGACTTGGTTCCACCTCTGCTGACAACACACACTGGTCTCATTTCTACCTTAAGAGCTGCTTTTACAATATTTCTGTAATAAGGTAAACTTTTTTTTTAATATATACTGAACTAGACTGAAAAAAAATCAGGTACAGTCACTTCAAATCTATTCATAACTAACGGAAATAGTCTTACAAATTAAATTAAACTCTCTGACCTATTCGCCCTCCATGTCACCCCATGTTTTGTCTTATTTTCCTATACATAATCTCTGGTTCAACTCGTAAACCCCGAAGCCCGGGAGTTCAGCCCTATCTCGTGATCTACCGTTGATGTAGACACACGTAAGAAATCTTGTGACTTCCATTTTCCGTGCCTTTTGATGGCCCAGACTGGTTTTAATGTTGTAGACGTATACAGCGTGACCGTCATAAAAAAACACCAAAGTTCAGGAACAACGTGGAAATTGTGAAAGATTAGTCCCAGCTGCCCGGTTTATCAAGAAGAAAAGACTTATCTGTGAAATCTTTATCAGATTCTCGGATCCTTTATTGTGTTTTATGGATGGAAGTGCAGTGTCCTTAATTTTATGTGATAATAAATAAGGTGAAAGGGGTATTTAAGTTGAGCCTATATCTACATTACATTATACTATTGCATACAGTGACCCGAGGAAGATTAGAGACCCATTTCATTTGATTACGTTGTAGTCAGATACTAAACGGTTGTCACGGTTACGCTTATCATTGAAGTTCCCCTAAGGTAAAGTCCAGTGATTGGCCCTGATTTGACCAGGTACTTTCTCTCTTTGACAACGTACATTTACAAATTATAAGAAGTAATTGGACTGTAGGAGAGAAAAAAATATATAAAAACAGTTTTCACTTCTACTTCCTCATGTGGTTGCCTTTACTGAATGTCAAAATACACTAAAACATGTTACTCTAAACTGACTCTGAGCTTTTACCCATGTTATAATGCTGTTAGCTCTACATGTTTGAATAATCCTAGTAGTCCTATTACCATTATCCTATTACTATTAGTCTGTGTACATCAGGGGTCTCGAGCGTTTTTCCTTTGGTGAGCTGCTTTTACGGATTGCAAGAAACTGATATAAGAAAGAGGGCAAGCCTTAGATGGGGTACAGTTAGATGCCTAAACAACATAAACCGTTATCCGTTCATTAGTGCACAGAGTTAATCACCAGTGGTAACAGTCACGTAGTTAATACTTTTTGAGTTATTCAGCATAATACGGTAACACTTTATAATAACTACACCTAATTTAGCCTTAATAAAGCATGAACAAAGACTTAATTAATAATGATTCACGCTTAGTAACTACTTAATTACTACCTGAATTAGCACTTAACTTGTGCTTAATTCGCCTGTGCTGTAAATAGTAACTCATAAGTATTTCTTACTTAATTACTCATCAACTATCCATTTGCATATTTACAAAAGCATATTTAAGTACAAATTTGAGCATTTATTAATGAATAGTAAGCATGAGAGAATGATTTACTAATAATGCAATGCAATGATCATTCAGGCAGCTGTTATCTGTTAGTTAAGTCTTTCTGAGAGCTTTTCTAAAGTGAAGACTAATTATGTTTATGAAGCATTTGTTAAGGTCGGTCAAATTCCAGAGAAACAATAATGCATTACTAGTAAATCATTCTCTCATGGCTTACTGATCATTAATAATTGCTCAAATGTGTACTTAAATATACATTTACAAATGCACATGCAAATGGTTAGTTCATGAGTAATTAAGTAAGAAATACTTATGAGTAACTTTTTATAGCACAGGCGAATTAATTACCACCTGAATTAGCACTTAACCTGTTAAGTGCTAATTCAGGTAGTAATTAAGTAGTTACTAAGAGTGAATCATTATTAATTAAGTCTTTGTTCATGCTTTATTAAGGCTAAATAAGGTGTAGTTATTATAAAGTGTTACCCATAATTCCGAAATCCCTTGGCGAGCTACTGGGAAGAGGCTGGAGAGCTGTTCCACCTTCTGATGTCATTAGTTTAGTTTAGTTTATTTACTGAGACAGGGACAGTGCACAATTTACATTAACCTTAACAGGAGAGATGTTTGTACCAAGTTGCAGCACCAGAGCTAATTTCCACCTGTAGTCCCTGGGCAGATTCATTGATTGACTGAATTTAATTGACCTTTGCTTTCAGCTTTTCTTCCTGGAGACCTGTGTAGCATGTTGTGGGTTGATGCGGTAAACCGAAGCATCTGGAGGAAACCCATCCAGACACGGGGAGAAACACACAAACTCCACACAGAAAGGCACAGGCAACCCAGGGATCGAACCCAGAACCTTCTTTCTGTGAGTGCTATCCCTAGTTACAGAGCTGAAATGATCCAAATGATTCTCGTGAAGGTGTGTGGAGTTTAAAAACACAGTGGAGCACTTCCTGTACTACAACACAAGGTGGAAGAGAGTGTTTTCTGTTTGAGACAAGAGCATGTGTGATGAAGCAAAACAAGTATCCGGGTACTGTATGTTTGGGATGAGGAAACAACTTTTTAACATAGATCAGAAAACAGTAGGTATGTAACGATATTTAAATCACACGATATGATACAATTACGATACTCAATTCACGATACGATATTTACTGTGATGTTAACAGAACTGAAGAAATGCTACTTTTTCCTTTTAAAAGGCCTTGACTAGAGGCTATATTAGTGTCATGATGTCCAAAGAATTAAGATAGAAAAGTTCTTTATGACAGCTATTTCTTCATGGTTTCTGCACTGAAATAGAACAAAAGATCACAGTCTATGTAGTTTCCTCCATTTTGTAGCTGTTGCCGCAATAAAACAATGAATTTAAGCAAAGAAGGTTATAATTCAATATATTGTGATGGTCCACGATATTATTGAGAGGACTTTGATGATACAACATCACAATATTTCGGTTATTGTTACAACCCTAGAAAATAGTGTAACATGGGCACTTTAACAATTTCACATTTTTGTGGGTGTAGTTTAGGACCCTCCCTGAAAATAACCTTGCATGAAAATCATTATAGTAACTAAATCCAATTAACAACAAAGAATGTACTTCATTTACTCTTGATAACAAAAACCACTGTCCCCCGAGTGTGACTATAGATAGAAGAAGGCTTGTCTGAGTGCGACCTACTTTTATCCCCATTATTTTGTTGTGTCCCACTTTTACACTAACAAATTAATTTAACTGTAACCTTATAGTGGAAGTATTTTAGGAGGTAAAACTATTTGGGGTTAATAAATAAATAAATACATAAATTAATACAGTAAATATGCAAGTCTTTATCTCCATGGATGTTTGCCTGAAATATTCCACAGCATGGCTTACACATAACTATTTTGCATTTATTCCCACTCTTTTTCACTGACACAATTTCAAAACTTTTCCATGACTTTTTCCTGACCTTAAGTGAATTTTCCATGACTTTACATGTGCAGAACTGATCAGACTTTTAGGGCTACATTTGAAATGTTAACTATTCTACTCACCCTATGGTTTGGGATTATAGTTTTTTAACATTCAAAATCCTGTCAGTGCATTTATTGTCGTCTCTTTTAAACAAAAGGTGCAGATGTTCAGAAATAATCATAATAGTCTAATTACTCAATACTATAACTGCACGTCGCCTCTCCTCAGATCTGACCTGTAACATGCTTGTCTACCTCAGAGGTGGGGACTTGCAAGTTATGACTTGGACTCGTCAGACTTGAGTCATTATTTTTAGAATTTGAGATTTGACTTGATAAAATGGACTAAGATTTGGGATTCAACTTGGACTTGAAGGTCACTGACTTGGGACTTGACTAGGACTTCAGTCCTGTGACTTGAGAAGACTTGAGAAGCACTTTTAAATCTGAATTCTTGCTTTTCTGGCCATATATGATTAACATTAAGAACTTGTCAAGACATTTAAAAAGGAAAAATGTACATACTCTTACATACTCCATAAATACTCATATATAAATATACTACAACTTTTTAAGTACAATTTAGTTTAAAATTCACATAAATTGCAAAAATCTAAGCTGTATTTGGTACTTTGGTTTAAAGACTTGAAATGACTTAAAGCTCAAAGCAGACGACTTGGACTTGATTCAGACTTGAGGTCAAAGACTTACTTGAGACTCACAAAACAACAACTTGATCCCACCTCTGGTCTACCTTAGACTGTATACATAAATGGATGTACCTAACCCGCTAGCTGCCACATTCCAAACAGGAAATGAGCACAGGGGCACTTCTAGCTCCATTGACTCTGGCTCCAAACGACTTTACATTGAAAAACGATCACCCCTCTTTCTGTAACTGCTGCTGTGAGCCTCATCATTTTGGTCTTAAAATGTTATTAATCCACTCTACATGATCCTGGAGTTTTTATTTCATTATTTTGAAACTTGTCTCCAAATTCACTCCTATAACTGCTAGCCTTGTGAGCTTCATTTGACTGGAGCCAAACACTACCCGTGATGTCACACTCCCTTAGTCCACTTCTTTTTACAGTCTATGTTGTCTACACAGAAAAAGTTTAGATTAAAAGTGTAATGGCATTCTGTGGAATATTCTGGGCGAAATAATATCTCCATGAAGACATGCAGACGGCAGATTCTCCATCAGAAAAGTTCCATAGTGTATCTTTAACCAGACAAAAGTTATAAATTATACACTGACCGTTTCTCTTCTCCCTCTGATGGGTTAGAGTCCTGCTCGTTGGGCATGTGTTCCATTCACCTCAATTCCATCCAGCAGCCAATCAGGAGAGACTGAGGCAAGCCCCGCCCTCGGATGCACACTTGTCATTCGACGGTTGGGGTGGGGGCGCAAAATCAGTTATTTGAGCATGACAGGGTCCCGTCCCCCGCTGCAGGGGAGGGGGGGTCTCGGGAGCTCCCCCTGGTGACGTGAGTGGTGGGCGCGGCCGGACGTGAAGCTACAGCGGTGCGGAGGTGAGCCGAGGAAGAGGGGTGAGGGATGAGAGGGAGGGGCCCGGGCTGGAGCAGGACGGGCACCTCAAGGATCCAGAAGTGGGACAGAACCTGGAAGAGAGGAAAAGGAGGAGACAGTTAGAAGTGATGTAAATAAAAAAGGACAAGCAGAACGCAAGACAGCTTTACCATGAAACATACATGCGCCATTTCCATTAAAACGAAGCAGGATCAAAAATGGATGTAGAATGGAGAAACATTTTACCACGTTGTCTAAATTAGGACTAAAAACACATCTAAAAATAAGACTAAATGAGAAATTATCAAAGACATGACCAAGAAGTAAAGTGGCAGAAAATCGTAACTTGACAAACAATAAAGTCTGCCGGTTCAGGCACTGTTGGGCAAGTTACTTCAAACTGTAATGCATTATTTATGACTTGTTGCTGTCATTTCTTGTTACATTACAATATTACTGTATTTAAAATGTAAAACATTGCACGAATACTGCAGCACTTTAAGTTACTCCCACCAAAATAACTGTGTGAATATGCCAAACTTTTGCACAGTATATGGACTGAACCAGGACTAAACCAGAACTGAACCAGGATTAACCAGGTCTAAAGCAGAACTGAACCAGGACTAAACCAGGTCTAAACCAGGTCTAAACAAGGACTAAACCAGGACCAAACAAGGACTAATCTTGGACTAGGAATCTAGGCCCGCCCGAGCCCATGGAGCAGGGTGTCCGCAAAGAGCAATCGTGCGTCAGCTGCAATTCGCCCCCTGCGACGTGAAGCTCTGCGCCGGTTCTTTCCCTCGCAGTTACCGTACAGTCTACTGTTTGCCGACAATCTGCTGACATCTGATATTTGTACTGAGTAAAATATATTTTTTTCCCCCCTGTAATGCCTTACATTACTGCGTTACAGCAAAAAGTAATGCACTACAGTAACTGATTACTTTTATAACACGTTACTCCCAACACTGGGATCAGGACATAAAAGTGTAATTTAACAAAGTACCACAAGCAAAACTGTGATACAGGTAAAGTTACTCAACCCACATTTTGAGAAACACTGCCCTGTGTTACATTAAAGGTACACTATGTAACTTTTCTTGAGTCTGCCTCCTGCTTGTCTCCATGGAGATGTTATTGTTTACCTGGAATCTATCTTTTATTTATTTCCAGGTGTTTTCATAGCTATAGTGGGCTTAACTCTTTAAAGATCTGACCTTCCTATAACAGGACCTGCCTGTCTCCATGAAGACGTTTAATGCCATAGTGTGGAACATTCCAGGTAAAATAAAAACCTCCCCATGGAAACAAACAGAAAATTTACACAGTGTGCCTTTAATGCTTAAACTATTGTACAGTCAGTGTATTTTTATGCATTAGAGTACATTCACCACACTCAAAGTTAACAACTCCTAAACAAAATAATCCCAAATCAATTTTTGCTTTGACCCTAAACACATCACCTGCCAATCCTCCAGTGCTGATGAATTAAGCAGAAACCCGCCCCTGGAACAGTTAAGCACAGTTCAGCTCTTAAAAGCCACAGTTGTTTTTGAACCAGGTTTTATAAAGTCAATAATGGCTTCTATGGGAATTTCTCTTTCCACAGTATAGGTCTCTCGACAGGACCCCAGCTGCACACGGTACTCTGCTTAAATTACTGCTTTTGTCGGGGGAGTGGGGAGCAGGTGGGGGTGGTGAGGAAGTTGGTCACAATGCTTTGATTTAGGAGATATTCTATACCATCAAAATACTATGATAACTTTATCCTAGTTTGGCTTTTTAAAGGTTTATCCACAAGCACACTGCTAACCACAGGACCACAAGCCACGTCAATCAATAGGAAAATTATAATACAACGTGTCAAATTGTAGTGAAAATGCACGTCTGTGAGCCAGCGTGATTTATTCAACAAAGCAGATGTGTTGTCTGACAATTTTATAGAGCAAAATAACTGTCAGCACCTGTCAATGGAAGTTTTAAAGTACTATTCACAACTTGGATTATAAAAAAGTGTGGAGTTGGGTGGTCCTCTGTGTCTTTTTTTCTTTTTTTGTAACTTTATTTTATTTATTTTTATGGTTTTACCTTGTTATTTATTGGTATTTTTGTTCTTATTTGATTTGACTAGTTTTATTGTCTAAATGAGGACTAGTGGAGTTTAAAAAAAGAACTTTATTTTATATTCGCATTGAATTTTGGACTTTGGAAACTGTGTTGTTTGTGAAATGTGCTGCATAAATAAAGTGGATTGGTCAAGGCATTGATCCAGAATTTTTGGACAAATTTACATATGAAATTATGATCTTATAGTTCTTTCTATCATGTCACAGTCCATGTTTATGTAGTAGTATCTACTAAAATTAATATTGCCTTTAGTTCCCTATAGTAATAAATGTGGCCCTATCTCGCAATGGACTAAGTCATCCTGGACAATATGGCAAAATTGTATTTATGTCTTCATATTGGGTTATCAACATCCTTCAATTACAAATTTTACAGTACCTCACTAACAATAATAATAATAATTTAAAAAAAAAACCTCATATGCATAAAAAAATTATAAAATCTATGTATTCCCTTTTTTATTTTCAAATGTATATAGGTATATGTACATGAAAACTACAAGTGAAACTAGATACACATTTGAACAAGTATCAATCCCGTGTAAAAAAAAAAAAAAAAACAAAAAAAAAACATAAATATAAATATAACAACATTGGATTTTTTTTTTTTTTTTTTTTTTTTTTTAATAGTCTGTCTCCAACCTTAAAATTATAAGATCACATTAAAGAAACTACTTTTTAAAATTATTTTTGTAGAAAATTTAAAAATAAATATATACTGTTTATAATTGTAATATAAAAATCAGTATCAGGCCTTTTCTTTAATATCAAAATAAAGTTAAAATGTTCAGCATTATCCCAATTTTAACCTTTACAAAAATGACAAAATGGAGCGAGTCCACTGTATTTCACGGGCCTTTTCCATGGCCAGCCCGCTCCCAAATCCCCATGTGAGCCTGGAGATTACAGCCATTGTTCAGGCCTGCACTTGAAGGCATTACTATAGTGTGAGGTCAGAGGGTAAGTACAATCCCCCAGCCAGATCCGTGTGGCGTTTTGTACAGACCTCTGACATCTCATTTTTCTAACCTACGTACAATGTCCCGAACTAGCCTCCCCATTAAACCCATTACACCATGTTCCTCTGTGGACCGTCCCATGTGACCTGAACCATCTACGGTTACACTTAAAACACTGTGGCGCTTTCTCCCTCCCCGCGCAGCTGCCGGGGCCCTTAATGTTACGCGGGACAGTGCGAGGGGCCACTCTTTCACCTCGGGGGGCCCAAAAAGTTCATGGTAAATGGTTGCAGACTGTCACCTCCATGTCGGGGGTTAAGTAGCTTTAAGAGGAGTATTTGTTAGCATGTACGAGTAGTCAGTAGGTCTCGATCCATTAGCTGTCATCGTGGCCCCTCCTCTCCTTGTGTTGTCCAAGAGGGGGTTTTATTTTTCCTTGGCTAATCCCGGGTTCAATGAGTTAGCTAATCCGTAGCACAGGGATACCGGGCATGAGAATGTCTTTAGAGATGACATGATATTATGATAGCCTTCTTGCTATTAGAGAGATTACTGCACATAAGCAAACAGTCATTTGTACCACCGAGGAAGTCATAATCATTTAATGCTTCAGTATTCACTCTGGTGTAAACAAACACAGAACTGGTGCAGTCCAAATACTCGAACCACTGGGCTATGACTAAGTCTTTGTATTCAAGTAGGAAAAATAATCCACTTAAATTATGATTTTATTCAGACCCTTTGCAGCTGGCCTACTATTTCAGTTAGGGGTGGGTAATGTTAATAAATTTTAGTCTAAATTGGATTCTGTTTTTTCTGGTTTTTGAACAGTCTATATTAGGGATGTAACAATAACCGAAATATCATGATATTGTATCGTCAAAGTTCTCACAATAATATCATGGACCATCACAATATATCGAATTACAAGTCTCTGCATTTAAATTAAGAGTTATGCTGCAGCAATAGCTAAAAAAGACAGAGAACTACATAGACCATGATCCTTTGCTTAATTTCAGTGTAGACTACAAGAATAACAGTTCTAAGCACTTTTAAGTCTTAGTTCTTTGGATTAAATCTTGTCAAGGCATTTTAAGAGGAAAAAGTCACATATTAACAGTTTTGTTTGCCTCCACAAAATATCGCAATAAATATCGTATCATGAGGTTCATACCGTGACAACATTTTTACTGTCTGTCTAAAAAACCGGTGGTATAGAAATCTGTATCTTTTCCTTAATATTGAAATTGAGTTTTAAATCTGAGTATTACCACAACCCTAACTGGTACAAGAACAACAAAATATACACAGTTCAGTGTACATTTCACAGACCTTAAACATGGACAGCTTGCTCCCAAATCCCCAAATAATAACACAAAATAATCCACTTATTTTATTCAGACCCTTTGCAGCTGGCTCATTTTTCACTTATGAGTGAGCGATGTTGACACATATTAATCTAAGTTGTCTTTTTGAATATCTGGATAATAATAATCAGAAGACGTTTTTGAAATCCACAAAGAATTCTCAAATACATGTCTTTAAATACTGTACATAAATTAAAAAGTACATGATGCAGCTAGTGGCCCGTCACCTGATTGCATGGAAAAAGAAAGTGAAAACCATACTTCCGAACATTCTCCATGGAGATAAATAAGTCTTATGCACTACTGTGGAATATTATGGCTAAAGAATCAACATTTCCATGGAGACAAGCAGGACAAGGCCACATAAGAGTCAGCTTTGTGGAGATGCAAGCCCACTCACAGTAAGTACGCATGCTTTTTCTCAAATTTTCAGCGCAATAAAAAAAAAAACTCTTATATTTTAGTCAATTTTTTGGGCTAAAAGTTACGTAATGGGGCTTTAACTACTCACAAAAGTGCAGAAATACAACTTTATATCCCCGTTGTTTTAAAGTGTTTTTGCATTTTGCTCGAAGGATTGGTCAAACGCAGAGGATGAATTTTTCTTTACAGCACTAATTAAGTCTATTTCAACAGACTCACACTAGATCTACACTAAACTGTTAGAATGTCTTCAGAGATATTTAATAACACAATTCCCAAGCTGCTAATTACAGACCTATACTGAACATAAAGAACCATCTTACATCTCCATTATTAAGTGCTCTACACTGTACAAAAAGGCACAGACTCCGCAGCGCCCTTATGAAAACATTCCCATACATGATAACACAATATGCTGAGTGTCTTGTTTATTGAGCGCTCCAACCTCACCGCGTTAACAAGCTTTTAATGGCCTTATAAACGTGCGCATTTATGCTCGGTTGCCGTGGTAGCGATAAGGGATGTGGCTACCTTCCTGACGAGGTGAAGACTTCAGGGGACATGCTTTATGCTCCTTGACGGCGGGGATGGGGTAACGCGGAGGCTAAGGTCCTTTCAGCCATTGTTGAAGGCGTTTATGTTAAGAGGGGCCATACATCAGGTTAATGTTGGTGTAGGAGCTCCCAGAAAAACAGAGGAAGTTCAATAGTGTTAAAGAGTTGATTTAGCACAAGACTCCACTGCTGTATTGTATATAATGGGCACAGTAATGACGTTGATTATGAATGGTGATTTGTGTTAAAGGTGCACTGTGGAACTTGTCTGGAGGACAGTGTGTCATCAGACCTGACCTTTAACTTGGTGTAACTCGTTTAAAATGTTGAGTGATATGCTCTTCCTACATTATAATCCTCTTTATTTATCCACCCATGGAACTAGAACAAAAAGTTGATTACTGACTACTAAGGATGTGCAAATATATCAATGTATCGTATCGTTTAATGTGATGACACAGTATCCATATCATGAGCTGCTGTATCGATATATTGTATATTTTGGTATATTTTACTAAATTATTTTGTTACAGTGCTACAGTTTTGTTGCTTGTTCTGAGAAAGGAAAATTATTTATGCGACACATTTGACATTTTTACTGTTTTGAGGATTAAAATGTTTGTGTTTCATATGAACTTTGCACAAGAAGTGGTTTAACAAAAACTTTTAGTATCACAGCCATGATTTAGCCTTTATTTTTTGTTAAACCGTACCTAATCGATTTGAAATATATCGTATCGAATCAAAAGCTCACTGTATCGAGATATATATTGTATCGTGGCCTATGTATCGAGGTATGTATTGTATCGGCAACACCCTGCTCTACTGACTACGTAAAGGTGCACTATGTAACATTTCTGCTCACGTCTGTGGAGATGATCTTGCTTCGTATGGAATGTTCCACAATACAGCATTAAACTTATCTATTTAGTATTTATTCAATAGTATTTTTATTGCTCACAAATACATTGATAAACATGCTTTTAAACTGTGAGGGGGGTCTGGTCTCCACAGATCTGGCCTGTAACTTGGACAGATTGCATCACCTGGTGTCTCCACGCTGGCGGATAAAATTTAATGCAGTACTGCGGGACAAAGTGAAGCTCGATGGAGACATAAATTATATAATGCTTTTAGGACACACAAAGGAAGTGAACACTCTCAGTAAAGAGTCACAGTGACCGCAAGAAAACTTCATGTCAGATACCCTTCTTACAGTGCAGTCCTTTTCATTTATCCAGGTTTGTAACTGACACAAAAGGCTGATCACTTACTGCTTAAAGGTTAGGTTAGGTTGCTTTATTCATACCCGTAGGTACATTTCTTTTGCAGATTTGAGAGGCACACAATTACAAAATAAAGTGTTACAGTGCTCTAGTGCAGAGTAGGTTTGGTCCATAAACAATTTGTTCAATTCATCCATCACTAGGATTGAGTATCATTCAGAACTTGCCGATACAATACATACCTCGATACATAGGCCACGATATGATATATACCTTGATACAGTGCACTTTTGATTTGATACGATATATTTCAAATCGATTCAATACGGATCAGTAAAAAATAATTTCTAAATCATGGCTGTGATACTAAAAGTCTTTGTTAAACCACTTCTTGTGTAAAGTTAATATAAAACACATCATTTTTAATCATCAAAACGGTGAAAATGTCAAATGTGTAGCATAAACGAGTTTCCTTCCACTAAACAATCAAAACTGAAGAGCTGTAACAAAATAATTCGTAAAATATACCAAAAATCCTCTTGACGATATATTGATACAGCAGCTGACAATATCAATACTGTATCATCACATTAAACAATACGATATATCAATATTTCAATATTTTTGCACACCCCTATCCATCACACTTGGCTAAAACCACATTAAATATATAAAAAAAGATACACTATGTAACTTTTCTAGCGTCTTATGTCTGTGGAGATGACATTGCTTTGCCTGGAATGTCCCACAATATGGCATTAAAATTCCATCTAGCATTTCTTCAATTATAGGTGCATGTTTTTCACTAACAAACCACGCACTCTGGTTTCTCTGTCTCATGTCTCCTGCTTAAGAAATACGTTTAATGCAATACTGTGGAATCTTCTAGGAAAAGCAGTAACATAGATAAGAGATAAGCAGAAGGCAGGCCCTAAACTAGAAAAGTGACATAGTGCATCTTTAAACCACTGAAAAAAAACTCATAAGGTTAAATCTGACTCAAGTTGGTATGTTGAAATAATCTGAAATACATTACTACAGATGGTATTTCCATGTCTAGCTGTTTTTGCTGCTTTATCTTACGCATCTACTGTCTCCCGCATTAGTTAGCCCAGCGCCAGTGGTCTTATGGGACTATTGTCTTTCTCAGCACAAAAACAGCATTATCCGGCCTGCTAATGCTAACTCCTCAAGTTATGGTAAGATTAGGATCACCTCACGACCCCGATGACCCCGACTATCTATCCCGAGTAAATCTCAAGCTATTCCGCGTTGACGTGCGATCCTCAGAGTTCACGGCCTATTCGGACAGAGAAAAAAACAGCAAACAAGTGGTGAGATACAGTGACATGTGATAAAATATATAACATTTGGGAGGGGGACTTGTTGAGAGTTTGGAAAAGAGGCTGATTTATGTGAGTTCTGGCAGCTGGACAAAGTCAATGCACTTACACAGCTAAAAGTTACACAAATAACAGGAAGGGAACAAGGCGCGTTTAAAGAGATTTAGGGCACTCGGCTGCTGCACACAGTATGTACATATATAGATGGATTAGGAATGTGAAATATTTAGACAACCGCTAATAGGGACATCTCAAAGCACTTGGACCTGTCAACGCTGTCTATTCCATAAGTAGTGTTTGTTCGGAATGGTGCACAATGTGTATGCAGGTGGGAGAGTGCATCAAAGGTTGCACTCAAGTAATATTACTGCAAAATATTAGTACGCAAGTAATAGTAAATGTACTCTATCGGTCTAATCTGGGCCCATAAAACTACTAGGGATTTACATAACTGAAATATTGTGATATGGTATCGTCAGAAGTCTCACAATAACATCATGGGCTGTCAAATTGCAAAATACTTTGGTTTTATAGTAGCAATAGCTAAGAAACATCAAGAACTACATATCCCATGATTCATTTCAGCGCAGACAACATGAAGACATGTTTTTACTTGAATTCTTGGGATTATAACAGTAATAATTCACATCAAAATCTTGTCAAGGTATTTTAAAAGCAAAAAAGTATTCTATCTACAATTATGTCAGCCTCTCCAAAATATCGCAATAAATATCGTACCCTGTAGGGATGTAACAATAACCGAAATATCGTGATATTGTATCGTCAAAGTTCTCACAATAATATCGTGGACCATCACAATATATTTTATATTTATTTTTATATATATTTTATTACAAGTCTCTTTGTTTAATTTAAGAGTTATAGTGCAGCAATAGAAAAAAAAAAAAAAAAAAAAAAGACTACATAGACCATGATCCTTTGCGCCATATCAGTGCAGACTACAAGAAGAAATAACAGTTCTAAGCACTTTTAAGTCTTAGTTCTTTGGATTAAGTCTTGTCAAAAGTAGTATATTATCAATTTTGTTCGCAGACTCCACAAAATATCGCAATAAATATCATACCGTGACATGTATATCGTAAAAATATCGTACCGAGAGATTTGGATATTGTTACATCCCTAATTGTGAGCCTTCCCACCATATCGTGAGCTTTCCCATGATATCGCAATAAATATCGCACCATCAGGTTTATACCATGACAATATCATTTCGTGAGACTTGGATATTGTTACACCCCTAAAAACTACTACTATATTAGTACTACTGATACTACTAACATCACTACAACTCCAGCCACTACTAAAATACTAAAAATAACAGTGTTTATTTAGTGTTCTATGTGGGCAACCGTATTACTACTTCATGTTTGTAACCAAAATATTTCCCTCTTAGGATAACACAAGTTTGTTTTGCACTTCAAATGCATGAATTGGTCGACTAAAAGCATTTTGTTAAATTCTCCTGCAAAATTATAATCTATAAAACCTGAACAGAAAATTTAAATTCCTCAGCAGAACCAAAACTCTACTTAAAACTCCAGTCGTTCTTGATCATAACCTTGAATTCTCTCCCCAAATGTCTAATTGGAGCTGAAAAATTGGCAGTCCCCCGAAGCTTCATTCACCTGTTATTGCACGCACCGAGGCAGCCACTTTAAAATTCATCAAAAGAATGAGTAGTGAATGTAGTGTGTTGATGCCTGCTTCTCTGGATTAATTAAACATCTGACTAACCCAGTAACGTGCTCCGATTTCAGCTCCAAAAAGATCGATGCTTCTTTGTACTCGAGTGAGAGCTCAGAAAATATCAGCCTGGTGAATAGTTGAATACAAAGACGAGCTGACACGTGGAGTCATGAGAAGAAATTATTCAGTTTGGTTGGAGTCTGTGAACATGCAACAGAAATGCCAGGTTTTGACAGTCATTAGTAGAGATGTCAAGGAAGAGAACAGGAATACAAATCAATACTTTAAGGCTTAATTGCTTAGAATTCTCAGAGAAGAAAAGACAGCAGGAATATGATAAACAATGCGAAAAAATAAGTTGAAATCTTGAACTCAATAACTAGTTATTTTGAATTACAAACTATAGCAGGATTGAAACTGCTATTATTACTATTAAGAAGTACTGTTTTACTACTAATAGTATCAAAAATATCAAAACTGCTTATCAGTAATGTGTGATAAAGTCTAGTTTGCTCCTTGATGCTATTGCTTCATCTTGAACTCAGTGACCTCCAACTACTCGCGCACTATTATAGGCTACAAAGTATGCAGAAGTACTACAAACATTATGTCTCAATAAAGATGGTATTGCTTTGCCTGGAATGTTCCCCATTATGGCATTAAGCATACACCGCTGCTTGAAAGTAGCACGGTAATCCAAATCACTAACTGTAAACATTGCTACTTACTTCTGCTGCTGCTGCTACTGGATGCTCTATTTTTGAAGCTTTCAACAGTTTTCACTTGATCTACAATACTATGATTTTTTTACAAGTACATTTGTCAAGATGAGAAATATACTTAAACCTTGCTGAACTTACCTCCCGTTATGACTTACTAGCATTAGGAATTTGAACAAAACCAGAGGTACATTTTGAAGGTAGATAAACTTCCAATGACCTGTAGCACCCAGACTTTAAAGCAGGATAAAAAAAAAAAACGAACCTTTGGCGATTTGCTCAAAGTAGTTGTTCTTAATTAAGCGGAAAATCCCAAAGCAGAGGTAACAGTCTATTTTGTGATATATGGTGTCCCAACTGGTGATTGAAACCCACAAGGTGCCCATTTTGGCTTTGACATATTCTCTCAAACTGCCAGAGCGCGTTGGCAGCGCGCTGCTCACGTGGACCTGCATAAAGTATATACGAACCTAAATTGTATGCTATGCACCCAGAATATGTTTATACAAAAAATTCCTTCCAACTAACTTAAGTTCAGGCATAGTGCGAGGAGATTCAGGGAGATGAGAAAACCCTTGTTAGAATTCACACCGTGACAGCAGATGTAAGGTCAGTGCACCCACGGGTCCCAAGGGTGGCCCTGGCAATTAGCGCTTAAGTAATGGGAGCGGGCAAGGCCGGGCTGTTGATGTGCTGCGGACAGGAAATTACGGTTGGAGGGTGAGGGCCAGTGGTGTGGTGGGTGTGTGTGAGAGCAGGTATTTATCACTACACGGGGACTAAAATAAGTGAGAGAGCGACTTAAGAGAAGTTACGATATGGGTTAAAATAGGTTAGAGGAACTTTATGCAGCCTGCGCTCTTACAGTTTTAAAAAAAGAAACAACAATCACAATTAATCCTGTAATCCTGCTAACCCTGTATCTAAGTTTTTCTCACACCTCTCAGACCCCTCGCTCAGACCCTCCACAAGTCCCTCACTGAGCTGCAGAGGCTGCACTAGCACTGCTCCATGATCGGTGCAGGTGCTGGAGTTTAGAATCAGAGAGTTTTTGGGTTTAAACAAACTGGATTTCAACATTGAAACTTGCAAATGAGAGACTCGTGTGAGGCTCATTCTGCTTTCGGATAACCATCTTGAGAACAAAAACACCAAATTATAACACAAATGACTTGGCCAGTGTGCACAATGTTTTTGTAAGTAAGAATAAATTTGCATTACAGTTGTTATCAGTAAGAGATACAGCTGATTTGAAGATGTCTGCTTTGTGTCTGGGGACAGAGTGAGGTCACATTTACGGAATTTAATATCAAAATACGACTCACAGTTCCTTTAAGGTTAGGATTCAGGTTCGAGTGAAGCAAATAGTGACTTTGCTATGGTCAGGATTGGTCAGCAAGAAATAAGAGTCGATGTAACGTCTCGGAAAAGCGTGGAAACCCTCCGTGTGCGTGCAAGGTGATAGTGGAGGAGGGTGGGGTACACGTCCATGAACCAGGGCAAAGGCAAAGGGCTCATACTTCTTGCTAGCTCTCGTAGCGCGGCCTCTGTCGCGAGCTAACGAGTCTCCTGGGAATATTAATAGGCGCTAACAGGTCGGCTAACAGCTATAGCTTCGGGCAGTGCGAGGCGACCTTGACACGCCGGGTATGTAGCAACACGGTCATCTACATACGCCCAAATGTTAATGTCATGTGTAACCTTGTCCGCCAACAGTCCGATCAAAGGGCCGGGCACAGCGCTGGCATTTGAGAGGCCACGCCCACACGCATGTATTAACATAAAGAAGAGCGGCAAAGATTTGGGGGGGAATCCAAAATGTTATTAGGATTTAAGAAACACTAGGTGGGGTGGAGCAGTGGTTAGGACTGCTGGGGAAAATATAGATGATAAACGATAATACTGAAACAAATTTATCACAAAAAGTAGTATCATCCTCCAAAAATATATTCTAAATGTACAATATAAAAAATAGCAGAAGGAAGTACTTTAGTAATTAGGATACACCTAGAATGAGTCATAGATATTTATAAAACCCTCTTCAGCTGAAATCTAATTGTAGTACAGAAAAAGAACAAAACTACTACAAAGAAGAAGTACCAACGATAAATACTGACCCCCAAAAAGTACTAAAAGTGTAATATTGAAACACATTTATCACAAAAAGTAGTATTATCCTCCAAAAATATGTTCTAAATGTACAATATAAATAGCAGAATGAAATAATTTAGTAGTTAGGTTACGCCTAGAATGAGTCATAGAATTTATTTATACAACCATCTTCTGCTGAAATCTAATCATAGTACAGAAAAAGAACAAAACTAGTACAAAGAAGAAGTACTCATGATAAATACTGACCCCCAAAAAGTACTACAAAGTGTTGGCCCATAGTTCAAAAGTTTGTAACCCTCCACGAGATCTACACTTGTTGATTTTCTGTGAGTATTTGTACATAAAGTACTTTAATTTAACGGTAGAAGCAGCCAAGATATTAACTGTCTCTCCATATTTGCCATCGCTATTGCTAGTAATTTATTTACTACATGTGTTCTTGCAAGTAGTTTCATCATATAGTGCCATACTCAAATTTCAAACCCAATTGCAATACTAAGAGTAGTGCTTGATACGTGATACTTAATAATGACTCTGACATATGATCATTTTTTAAAGCCCTAATTTATTTTTGTGTGGTCTGCTACTTCTGATATAGGTAACAGCCATTCTAAAATTAACCAGGAATGGCCTAATTATGTGTTTTATTAAAATACTTTGATACTTGTTGAAATGATTATACAGTTTCAGTAATAGTTTAGTATAATTTAATATCTGATTATCAAATTTGCCAAACTTATTTTCAGATATTTTATAAAAATGCCACAACGTATTAGTCAGGCTGGCATCACCTAGTGCCTCCGTTCAATTTAATTTCTCTCCAGCAATTAGGTCAGGAATCAGAATACACTAGACCAGACATGTCCAGACTATGGCCTGTGGGCCGAATGCGGCCCTCAGACATATTTTTCTTGGCCCTCAGGCTTCCAGGAGAATTGGCCCAAATTACCTTGCATCCATTAAAAATTTAATTTGTATTACAAGTTTTTTGAAAATCTACCTTGATAAAGCCAATAATTAATATTTAATGTAGTTTTGAGGATCTTAGCATAAATAAAGGACTGATGTCTCATTCCAATGTGTTAAACATGCACATATTTCAATTATTCCCTGTACTGAGCACCAGTCTACAGCCCTCTGCTTCGTCTGTGTTTAGATATGTGGCCCTTGATGACGGTTTGTAAGAACTCCAGAAGTGCGAGTTCGAGCACCAGCCATTCAGCGAAGACCCATACATTCTGTTTTGGCAACGATTCCCGAGATCGAGGATTTAAAGCTGCAACAAAGAGAATGTTTGGTGAATTTGATCAAGTGGAAAGACGTTATTGTCCTTCTTCCTACGGGATTTGGCAGCGATCGGTTAAATTAAAAAAAGTACCCGCCTACTGTCGAGCGAACAAATCCTAATGCTGCGAGGTCAGACGGTTTCCATAAAGTGAAATCGCCGATGAATGAGGGTAATAACCTATACCCTAACTCCACAATTCAGCCAACACATAGACACTCACACACTCACACACACTTCCACTTTCAAGGTAATAGCCAGTCGCTCATCTTCAGACAATTCTCCACCACTCTATCCCACTAACAGAACCCTACTTCACTAAAATCCCTCCTCAGTTATACTCTCATCCATTTAAACGTACGTAAATGACCCTTACTCCTTCACCCATTTTGAACAGCTTTTAATGACCGTCACCTAGGCAACATTAGCAGTTCTCTTGACTTCCTCCCCTCTCTCTCTCTCTCTCCGTCTCTCTGTCTCCGTCTCTCTCTCCTTCAGGGCTTGAATAGGGAACAGAGTGTCCAAAACGTGCACTTTCTTTCCAGACTGTGCATGTGGGCTGGCTTGTGTGCATGTATACAACTGATGTATGTTTAAAGAGTATACACAGAACAGGGTGTGGCTCAAACAGACAGAACAAACTCGTCATTTGTTTTCCCTACGTCCTGCTCCATTACTCTCCAGAGCTACACTCGCTTTTCACTACATATATTTCTCCCCATGCGGTTCTACGCTAACATTCGCTATGCCTACATGTTATCGGCTTCAGCTTTCAACATTTAGTAAATCTTTCATAGCTATTGATTTCTCCTGCGTGCGCTAATATAAAGTTTGGGAGCGCGAGTCTGTGTGTGTTGTAGCAAATCTTGGCGGAGTTGCGATGAAAATGTAAAATGTGGTTTCACAGTATTTGAAGGCTTGTTTTGCAATGGTAAAAATTATACTGGCCTGGACTCTGATCTGGAAACTGTTATTTCAGAGGTACACGCTAATTGCATCTGTCCGTTCAACCACAAAGCCCTTATATCTTCCTATGGTTTGTGGTTGTGTTCCATTGGTGATTTTGAACTTCTTGTTCTTTTCACTACATACATGTCGTGATTGGGGGTGGCAGTATAAATGCAGTGATGAATAGGTGGTTGCAGAGGACCTGAAGTTAAGGGATGACACCGGCTCAGGTCAAACCCAAAGAAAGTGGATCCCAGTTCTGACCAGTGCGTAATGTTTTTGTGTACGCCTTGTAGGAGTAAGTATAGCAGCCATTTCTCTGTCTGGCAACCTCAGGGCAGCTGCGACTACTGACGTTTACCTCAGCTCCATCAAGTGTGTGAAAATTAGAGAAAGACTGACATATCAATAGTTGCAGTTTTTACCCCTTAATGCTCAGTGTCTCAAATATGCGACAAACCATTTGGATCAAGATATAAGCTGAGATAGCAGCTGTTTTCCTCAAAGCCGGTTATTGCATATGCAGAATCTTCCTAGAAACCTTTGGCAAGCACTTGTTTCTAGTTGTCGCAAATTCGCAACATACCCAAATTTCTATTTTTTATAGTAGTTCCATAGTCAAATTAATAATTTCAATTTAATTTACCATCTACTTAAAGGCAAAAACACACAAAACATTTATTTTTTTATATACATCTATATAAATTCAGGCATTAATCGGTTACATTTTGAGCGATATTTTGCTGCTGCCTAAAAACTACACTTAAAGCTTTATTTGAACTCAACTGCACAAAATGTGACACGCTGCTCTCTCTTATAGGTTTGTTGTAAATTTAAATAACAAAATTTGTGGAAAATAATCAAAATCAGTCCTACGTTGTGGCACCAAAATATCAGCAGAACTTATCAACCATCGTTTTTTTCTGGGTTCTATCAGTATTGGCATTGACTGAGCTCAAGTGAAAATGTGAATGAATCAATAATGTTATGTATGAATGTTATGTCAGAACTGAAGCAGCAGCTTAGATGAACTAAAAAAAAAAAAAAATGTGTCCAGTTGACAGAATTGAATTTCTCCTTTGCAGTGTTATGTATGCAACTTTAATGTCCAAAGCATTATAAACTTGTAGTATTATTGTTGTAATTAGTATTCTGAATGGCCTAGTGGACAGTTTTGTCTCATTTTAACAATCACTTTTACTAACTGGCTTTTAACACAGCGTATGTTGTGTAGTCCTGATTAATATTTCCCTAATTGCGTTTATTTATTTAGCAATTCAGCATTTTTAACTTCTGATTGCTTCTTGGTTCTTTCTTTGTTTTTTTTTCATCATTGTTGTAACAGGTTGAGCTTAATAGAAAATCTTATATTTACATATCGATCAGCTATGCAACACTTTAGAAACTTGTATGTGTTCCAAATGCATTATAAAAGTGAAGTGAATTTTAATTTGTGGTAAATTGCGTTTCTATTGATCCAATGAAAACTATACATTTCACACCACATCTTTGAAAGCCTCATCAGACTCCTCACTTTTCAGCACATGTATTTCCTTTATGATAACATTATGTCTGCCTCTGCAAAACCATCTCATCTCTCCTGTGCATTATGGGCCTCAGTTGTCCACTCTGTGTTTTGGATATCTGTTTCATAACTATTGATTACCGCAAAGGGCTGGTGCTGCACAAAAAAGGCTTATACTGCAGGAGGAAGGAAGATGGCTCCGCTCAGAGGAACGCGCTTCGCCTGCTTCAGATTCCTCACATTTCTGGGAGCAGCGGGCTGGGACACTCTGCGACGCCAGGTCAATGGGAACTGATGTCATTCGCTGTAGAGAAAGTGTAGGTCTTAAAGGAAGGGTTACACAGTGTTCAATACCGGCCGGGACTGAAAGCTAAGTAAAATTGATTTATGTTTTAACGTTTGCTCACAGGGCTGACTGCAGATAACTTAAATCGTGTCAAAGAAGTAGAGGGTTTAATTTCCAGTTCGACTTCCAGGTCTGAGTCTGATTTGTTTATGTGTAATTTTCCTTATTAATATGTCATAACCAAAAATATCCCCATAGCAGCTGATATTACTGTAATATGGTGCATTGTACCAGATGCCCTACCTATTTGATAAGATTCTGACTGTTGTATAGGCCTTTCATACTCCCAGATAGGAGACAAGAGGCAAATTTCCCTGTTATTTACATGGCATTTTCATAAGAATTACCTGCAAAGTTTATCGAATTTAAAAATAATTTTCTACGGACTCGACCCTAGAACACACTATATTACAACAACAATCTGGGTAACACAACAACATTAGGGACCACATATTCATAGCTATAGTAGTTAATAGTAAAATGCATATAAGTGTTTGGACCCTGATCTAAAATTTGATCAACAAATTAGTGCTGTTGTAAAATCTTGTTTTTTCCAGCTAAGACAACTGTCCAAAATTAAGCCTATTTTGTCAATGGAACACTTCACAACTGTCATACATGCATTTGTGATGACTAGATTGGTCTACTGTAATGCACTTTATGTTGGTGTCAGCCAAAATGCACCAAAAACTCAGCGGCTCAGCTTTTAACAGGAACCTGGAAACACGAGAGCATCTCACCTATTTTAGCCTCCCTCTATTGGCTCCCAGTCTCTTTTAGAGTTGATTTTAAAATTATTTTATTTACTTTTAAGTGTTTGCACGGCCTAGCGCCCTCCTACCTCGCAGACTTGATTCATCCTTACGCCCCCTCTCGCACTCTCGGGTCAGCGGACCAGCTCCAGCTCGCCGTTCCAAAGACTAAACGTAAACTTCGTGGGGACCGTGAGTTTTCTGGTGGTTCCCCAGTCGCCATTAGAGATTAGACAGGCCGAGTCTGTACCTGCTTTTAAATCACTCCTAAAATCGCACTTTATTTCACTTTCTTTTAACAAGTGACATGTACATTTGTTGTTGTTGAGCATCTTATTGTTTTCTATGTTTTTAGTAGTTGTATGGTGTTTGTATTGTGTATTGTCTTGTACTGCGATTATCCTTGTCTCTTCTTGTCTATGTTTGTGTACAGCACTTTAGCACTTTAACTGTAAAGTTTTTAAAGTGCTTGGTATGGTATGGTGCTTAATTAGATCTTTGTTAGTATTTATAAAGTACTTTCAATGCATTTTTGTCTAAGGCCGTTTTTTGTTGCGAGTACAAACCCATTAAGTATTTTCTTCCCATTAAAGTAGTGGAGATCACGATAGATGTTTTTGTGCATACACTGAAATCTTAAAAAAGCATGAATGAAGCATGAAGTGTTTGATTAATACCCACTAACAGCTAAGTAACAGCTAATTAGCAAACCAATTACCGCTTAGTTAGCTGTTAATATGTGGTCCCTGAACTAAAGTATTTCCTTCATCTCACCTGTTATAGTTCCAACTAAGTCAACTGGTCAGATTGTGTTAAAATAAAGATCAGCAGTGCTTTTAATTAGCTTCACACCCCCAGGAAATGTTGATGAAACCAGCTGCAAAGTCTAAATACATGGTGACAAAAGTTGCCAAGACCTGACCTAGAACTGGTAATCTTTTGGTTAAAGGGTAGATGCCCCTCCTATGCTACGAGGCAGTGTGTGTTTAGTTTGGACTGTGTTTCTATAGAGATCATTGTTGCGTAGGATGTTTAAATCTTGAATCTCGAAGCTGCGGCCGACTTGCTAACTGTCAGTGTGTCCTCTTTGTCTTTCAGCACCACACAGCCGTTCATTCTTACTCTTTTATGGCCTCATGACAGATGTAACAAGCAGCATTTTGACAAGATGAAATAATGACGACAGATGTTTTTGTGCATGTAATGTTTGCCTTTCCTCGTCATTTTTGAAGGTTGCGTCCAATGTGGAAGATTGAATTTCCTGCTGCTAATGCAATTCAGCTATTTCCATTGCAATTGGACGGACACTGTGCAAAGACTACAGCGTTTAGGAAATCTATACATGAGGATTCATCAGTTTGTATAGCACTTTTTTGGACACTCAAAGACGCTTACATTTTGTTATTCCTTTATTTTGCACCTTGTGATGGTGAGCTGGTTCAAGCCACAGTCCATGGAAATATAATAAGATCTGGAAAATGAACCCAGGGCAGCGTGTTGTTTTCAGTGCCCTGTGCTCATTGGCGCGAAATGCAAAACAAACATTATTTTGCATTACTTCTTGAATATTGGCCAGAAACACAGTTCTGACCAATGAGAGTGAGAGCTGCTAGAGTGGAGCTAGTGCGGGTTCAGAGCAGGGCTAGGCTAAATCTTACAAAACTAACTTTTAGGTGCTTTGACAATTTAAAAAGTGTGAAAAGTTCATATTGTAAAAATACAGAAAAATCCCTACAAAATCTGCCCTTTGTGAAAGCTCTGAATGTATTGTCAGCCAAAAACAAGCAGTTTGATTTTACAGAAAATGTATTGTGTTCTATGTGAAAATTCTTTGTGGGCTGGAGCTTCTGGGAGCTGCATTACCTGGAGCAGACACTAGTCAATCTCAAACATGGACAGAGAAGGAGTATTTTATCCAGTTCTTATAATAGAGTCAGACCCTGGAGTTGACTGACAGAAGTGACGCTGCAAACTATGTCATTGGCCCTGAGAATAACTTCATTGTAAATCTGTTTCTTGTTTGTATTATTCTGCAGAACTGTGACAGAATCTCTTGAAAAAATTAAAAGGCGTGAAGGCAAAGGATAAATTCAATTTGTCAACTGGACAAATGTTTATTTAGGTCAAAAACGTTTCGCAACTCATCCAAGCTGCTTCTTCAGTTCTGGTCAGACGCTGGTGGACACTTCCTTATATCTGTCTGCAGGGAGGAGCTAACTACACTGAAACTACTCTGAAACCAACACCCTATTTGTTTATAGTTTCTGTTTGTTAGTCTGTACTGAGTGTGTATAAGCCTAATCATAATAATAAGAGGAGTGAAGCTAACTGGAGGCTCTGCTCTGTTTAAAGCGCTGTTACTCGACTACTATGATCTTTGCTTTAGTGACCTGAAACATCTGACTTTGTTGAAAATACAAGTCCCATCAAATAACATTACAGTCTTAAGCTAGCACAGCATTTTTTCTTGAGTTTTCAGACAATCTAATAATTAATCAGGCTGTGTTTGCTAATGTATGTATTGTGTCACCATGGTAACAACTGAATATTCCCCCACAGACATACATGACGTCAGTGGAAAGTATCAATTGAAATGTGGTCTTAGAGTTGTTCTGATACAGCTCAAGATTATTCTAAAGTTATTCAGGACAGGTTCATTTCTGTCCTGTGAATACGACTTTTTTAGTATCGAAAACCTCAAATCTGGTTTCTAGTTTCGATAATAAACTATATTATTGTTAACATTTATATTGTTTTTCTTTGTTATTATATTATATTGTGTTGCGTGAGTTATTGTGTCCAAATAATTTCACTTAAGGATCAATAAAAGTTTTCTAAGTCTAAGTTTTAGTATGAATTTGTATCAGATTTTTCGATATTGTGCCGGAAAACATGGAATATAGTTGAATACTACTTGAAAACCAGAGGCTACGCTCCCAGATACACCATGGGAACAACTGAGTAAACACAAAATGGTGCATATTCTGAGCTGTGGGACAAACAGGCCCATGTATACTTTATAAGGATACAAAGCTCATGTGTTTGTGTATGGCCAATGCAATCCCAGGCCAAAGATGAAAGTACATCCATAGATAAAGTTAATATATTAACTTTTGTACTTGGCAGCCAGTTAGACAGACGATCTGCTTTTCCTCTCCTACATCAACGTTCCACTCTCCCTATAGCTCTCTCATCCCTCCAAAACCCGCCCCTCTTTGGCAGGGACAAGTTCAGGTGCTGCCAAGAATGTGACTGCTTTTGGAAAACAAATTCAATCCACTTCTCTCTTTTTTTTTCTCGCTCTCTCCTTTCCTTCAACCCAGTGTTTTGCCCGTTCTTAAGGTGGACCCGACCAGCTGACACGTTCAAAAGCACGCACATTAATCAGGGGGGCATGCCTGGCTCACGCTTGGCTCCTAGCAACGTCATGACAACACGCTCAACGTACATGTGGCCCTATCTAACCCTGTAACGCCGTGGAGCTGGCTTTTCCTGTGACAGTCCGCCTTAACCAAAACAAAGCCCATGTGTTTAAGAGCGCGTTTCCCCATTGTTTCGCTGGACATTTCCACTTCCACTCACTCATAATTGGAGCAACAATTGGAGCAGCGAGGGTGGGTTTAAAATACGCAGAAATATGTGAAGTTGTTTTTGTTTACACTTGCTTAATAATGAGTCTGAAGTGCAGTAGTAGTCAAGAGGAAGATGGCATCCTCGCATCCCGCTGATAAAACATAACCTACAGTAAAAGAGCAAAACATCGTAATTGGAAAACATGTTTTTAATTTTACACAACAACAGCTAAAATTATCACTGGAGCTTTTTTGCCCCAGTAATACATCTGTCTACCACAACTGTGACTAATAATGATTGGGTTAAGGAGTCAAGTTGAGGAAACAATAAAATCTAAGTGGAAGGTACACATGTTATCTTGCGTTTGGCAGTGAGGCTTGTACTCAGGAAGTAGAACAACATGGGCCATTGTATAGAGCTGGAATACATTAGGTCTCATGACTGCACTGGAGGATATTTGAGAAGGTTAAAAGTTGGTGTGAGGAAAACAGAAGAATAAAATAGAAAAACAAATGCTGCAAAAATGTCGACTTCCAAATTAGGGTAAAGAAGTTTCTCAGTATTTCTGCGCTTTTTTGTAGGCTTGTAGAGTCTTTTAAAGGTGCACTATGTCGGTGTTGTCACTTTTTGGTTCGGGATCTGTCACCTGCTTGTCGTTGATCTGCTTGGAATGTTCCACAGTATGGCATTAAACAGCTCTAACGTACATTTATTCAGTTCGAGGCGGTTGTATAGCTAAAAATAGCTCAAAAAACAGGAATTCTGACTGTGAGCGGAGTCACCTCTCCACATATCTGACTTGTAACTTGGTCTAGTTTGGTTTCCATGAAGTTAGAAAGGTTTAATGCCATACTGTGAAACATTCTAGACAATGCAAATGTCTTCAGGAAAAAAAAAAGCATTTAATCTGACTGACCCTGCATCATAAAAGTTACACAATGCACCTTTAACACTGTTTTACCCCTTTCACTTGGACCGACAAACTATTTTCATTATACTCATTGGGATAATTTTTTTTTTTATAAAAATGGTGTCTCAGTTATTGCCATTAACAACCACTAGAGGGAGCCAGCTATAAAAAGCAGCTTAGTGTTATATTGGCTTGGAAATGGGCCAATTGTATTTCAGTGAATGTATTTCTGTCCATCATTGACTACTGCACTATACCTAAACTTGTACAGTGATGGGAAGAATTTATTTACAGAATATTTACAGAATACCCAAATTAAAATGTATTTTGTAACTCTAGCTAGTAAATGGTCCAATCAGAGTACTGTATTCTGAATATTTAGAATACTTTTACATCAAGCATTATATTCGAGAAAAAGCTTTATTTTCATTTATTATCATTAATTTATATGTATTTAAAGAAGAAAATACGGTGCAATTCAAAACAAAAATTACATGCTGAAGTACCACCATATATTTCTTTGTCACAAAATGAAAGTAACTGTATAGGCCTGTAACAATAATTACTATATCAATGTTCAATATATAAAAGATGGAGCAATATATTTTGGGGTCAGTACTTTTTGTGTGTACATTTTCTTTGCACTACTGGGAAATTTTGGGTTATTTTTTTCACTATCTGATAAGATTTAAGCCGCAAAAGGTTGAATTAATAACTTCTATGACTCATTACAGATGCAACCAAAGTACTAAAGTGTTTCATTCAGCTCATGAATTTTAACAACATTGTAGATTTAGAAGAGTTTTTGTAGTTTAAATGTGCTCTTGGGTTTTTGTGCCCAAATTAGTTTCAATATCATCATTTATCTTACTTGTATTTACTTCAGAATTCAGAATACGTATTTTCGGTCCGTGTGTTACTTCCCAACAGTCTGGCCTCACTCAAAAAGGTGCCAAACACATATTAACAAAGTATGGTTCTCATGAGTTATGACAATACGCAGTCACATATATTACAGTGATCCATAAATATATTTATGTTATGAGATGTTTTGTATATAAAGTCACAAATGAAATGCCAAATGAAATGGAACTAGCCCGGGCGCATGTATTCACTGCTGCCACTGACAGAAAGCACTCGGAGGTCAGGTGACACTTTTATCCACTTATCTCCTGCCTCCCCATCACAAATAATGCATGGCCAGTGTGTACAAGTCTGTCAACCCCGTCTGTTTCAAAATTTACAAACACGTCCAGGATCCAGGCACCAGTCAAAGCTCAAGGAAAACAAACCAGGAGCACGCCGGGCACAAGCAAAAACCATATAAATAAATACGAGAGGAGAAGTTATCAAGCGGTCGCCTCAGCTCCCAGGGAAACAACATTAGGATTCTTCTCACAGCGCCGTGTCTGTGTGGGGGGGACTATAGCATAATCCGCTTACTGCAGATTTAATGGACACTGGTGTAGTTTATAGACAAAAGCTGAGGTTTGGGCTAAAGGTGGAGAGGCCAGCAGCAGCACAGAAGAAGGACTTTTAAGATTTACAAACACTTAGCTACAGTGGGTGACTTTGTGTGAGGAGAAAGACACGTACGTAAGTCTGACAATGTTGAAAATAGGTTAGGACAGGAAGGGCATCTGATGTTTCAGAACGATTTTCATGTGAATGACAGTAAATAAGAGGCAGATGATTTGAGGCTGCAACCTGATATTTCTGTTGTAAGAAAATTCACGATTCATGATTTGAGTGTCATGCCTTGTTTTCATCAATAACATACTAAGCTATCATGTGTGCACTATCTAACTTTTCCAGTGGATGGTTGCCGCTGCACTGTCTCTGTGGAGATTAAATAGATTTATTTTGCATGTATTGACCTATAAGCAGTGTTGGTAACTGAATACATGTTCTGAGAATACGTATTCTGAATAGTAAGTACCTGTATACTAAATCAGTGATAGTAAATGCTTTAAAAAATGTATTTATTTGTTTATCCTATGTTGCATCTTTACACTAGAATTTAAATGATGTAAAAGTATTCATAATACAGTACTCAAAATACATTACAAAATACACTGTAATGCAGGCTAACCAGTAGCCAGGCTGGCGCCACCTAGTGCCTCCAATCAATTTGATTTCTCTCCAGCGACTAGGTCAGGAATCAGAATACACTAGACAGTTTTGCAAGAACGAATCACCGAAGGGCTGTGAAACCTGCAATTACTTGGACACCCCTGAGCGTCCCGGTGCATTACATATGTCTCAACCAAATAGCAGCGATTGGTTAAAAAAGAAGTACCTGCCTACCGTCGAGCGAACAAATCCTAAAGCTGCAAGGTCAGATGGTTTCCACAAAGTGAAACCAGCTGATGAATTAGGCTAGGTAACCAGCATTCTGTAACTAAATACATTTTCAGACTGTCAGTATAAAAGTAATGTCACTCACAAATATGAGAGTGCAATATGATATCAGTCCAATATGTGGAGTCACTGGTATGGCGGTCCTTTAAAAACATAAATGACTGTTTTGTATTGTACTGTCCTTGTCTGTTTTAAAAATGGACCATGAGTCCAGAATAAATGAACTGACTGATTGAAACATAAGTGTTTTTATTCCTCAAAACCCCATTGAGAAACATGCACTCTCGCTGAGTATCCTCTCCAAAGATCTGCCCTTTAACTTGCCTCCTTGGCGTCACTCGCTTGTCTCCATGGTGATAAGTAACAACATCTCCTAACATCAGACATTTTCCGCGGTGCACCTTTAAATGGAAAAACACCCGTTTCAACTTATACTGTAATGTATTGCAAATCATTTCAGAATTGGGTTGCTCTTAAGCCATTAAGCTACTTGTAATTGTATTAAGAATTGGACTTGTATTTACAGACCAAATACAGGGAGGAGCTAGTATGTACTCTATGAACTTTACCATGACCTTTACAATGGATGCACGTATTTGCTTGTGTAGAACATGCATTGTACTATTGGCCCACTGTATGTTTGCAGAGCATAGGAGCCCAGATTAATCTAAGTTATATTAGCAATAGGCGTGCACGGGATTATCTTTGAACCTGTAGATATATGATTCACAGAGCGTCACTTGAGGTATGGACGAGTTCAAGAGGTTCACGGTTAATTTTCAGTGCGTACATACAGCTTCCTCCTCCCCCGGTCTGTGTGGGATAATATAATAGTGACAAAATCCTAGCCCAGAGAGGTGGCATACATAAAGATAAGGGAATAACTCTTGAGGATAATGAAGCAGATCAGTTTTGCCGGAGGTAGCAAGAGGAAATTGATTCATTTGAAAGCACCTTCTCACCACGGACGAACATTCTAGTCCACTTTAATTACGCGTAAGTTTGGCGCAGACGGAACGTTAATTAGGTGAAACGATGCTATGGCTACATGATATGGCAACGCGTACTCGCAATCAAAGAGTACAATGTGAAGGCATAGCATTTCTTCCGCGCCAACTGTAAATAATGATGAAGTTGTTATGGTATGAATGAGAAGCCGGCAAAGCTGCAATGGGTCTAATCAATACAAGGACGAATCTATAAGAATTAACAGCTCTATTGTGTCTAGAAATAATGGTGAAATTTACAACAAAAATGCAATTATTTTTCTGATAGTGCCACTCGCTTTCTCATTTTGTTTTCTCTGTCACAGCTTTATTGAAGTGTGAGTGATGTCAATTTCACTTCAGATAAAATATAAGATAATTGAACAATGCATGTTAGTTTTAACCAGGCCCTGTTGCAGTCAGTTGGATCTGAGTGGACTACACGTGTGGGCAAAATAAAGGGAGGTGTATAGATTTAAAGGTGCACTACGTCGCTTTTCTGGAAGTGGGTCACAAGCCACCTACTTGTCTCCATGAGGATGTTAATGCTTGATTACGGTATTTTTCTGAGTATAAGACACACTGGATTATAAGGCGCAATATGAATAATGTTGAATTTTCTCATCTATTTTCATACATAAGGCACACCGGATTATAAGGTGCATTAAGCGAAACAAATGGACGACACTTGAGACTGATCCTTAGCCCAAGCGTCCACGATCCATTGGCCGATCGTGTCATAATTCGCCCGGCGTTGCCTCCCTGTCTTGGTGAATGTGTATTATGAATGTGAATGTGGGTGGATCATTTAAGTTAGCTTTTTTTAATTTCCTACGAGGATGACTCAAATATACACTGAGTAATAATGTGTTTAATGCAGCTTTGTGCACATTTGTTTACATTTTACAGAAACAACACTGAAAACCACATGGCTCATTTGCATAAACTATAAGCGCTGAAAAAACAGTTCACTCCTTGTGCCGGATTTACTCCATTAGGCTCCTGACTGTAGACAGTAGCCGTAATGCTCTGACAATCCATCAACCGATGCAGCTTTGTAGCTTATCAAAGTCGTACTAAAACATTTTGACAGATGTTTGAGCGCCATGTACCACATAAAATCAATTTGAGGTCACTAAGCACAACCAGAATTAATACATAAGGCGCACTGGATTATAAGACGCACTGTCAATTTTTGAGAAAATTAAAGGATTTTAAGTGCACCTTATAGTCCGAAAAATACGGTAGATGTTTTTTTTTTTTAGTATTATGCTATTATCGGGTACTTTATTTTGAACAAATTAATTAACCATTGGATTTATAAAGCGCCTTTCAAGACACCCAAAGCGCTTTACAGAGCATTATTCATTCACTTCATTCTCAGTTGTGTAAGCTCCTATTGTAGCCACAGATGCCCTGGGGTAGATGGATGTCACCACAATTCATACTATGTGGCTATGTGAGTGTCTTGCCTAAGGACACAATGAAAACATCACCATACAGAACAGAACAGCATACAGAATTGATGAGTGAACACAATCAAAGCAAACGTAGATTTTTAATATCACGTCTCATTTAAATGTAATTGAGTGTTTCCTCTAAGTCTCAGTCTCAATAAAACAACCGTAATCGTGCCCTTTCACCTACCCGCTCTCAGAAGCTGCAATCTGGCCCCTCACCACTAGATGTTCCCACGCCAGCTCCTGGGCACCCCCCTAATGAGTCCACCATCTAAATCCACCCAAAGCCCTTCTGCACAAACAGCACACTGTGGGATACGATCCTATAGCACGCCAATGTATATAAAACACATAGGAAAAACCACACGCGCATAGACTCGCCATAGGACCTGTCACCCGGCCCCGCCCCCCCAGTCCGCCTATTCATCTCCCCATCGCAGACACCTCCGTAATGAGCTATAAAACACGTACAGTACAGCGCCACATGCACGCACACACACGCAACATGGTCATTTCATATAGCCCCCTCCCAGCCAACATGTGAAACCAGGCCTGCACCATACTATATACCTTAATCCTCATTTTTTCATTAGTGCATACAGGCCAAACTGTGAAAGCCGAGAAGGTGGCGGGGCGGGAGGTGGAGCCAACAGAGTGGAAGGTGATTTTCTTGGCACAGGATTTGGGTTGAGGAACCGGGGGCCCAACGCTCTTCGCATTTGGGGTTCTCAGAGTTTCTGTGTGGTCCGTTCGGTCTGATCTACGCCAAGTCTCCTGTCATGTCCGACGGAAATGTATACTGTACATGCTAGATGCACGCATGTATACAGTGGGTCGGAGGCGAGACAAACACACGCTATAGAGACCGGGGGAGGCGAGGGCGAAGGGACGCGGGGCATGCTCTGTACAAGTAACAAAAGACGGTTTGAAAAAGCGCTCCGGAGTTGACGGAGTCTCTTGGATGAAACATGAAAGTCCAGATGACGGGTTTAGGGACCCTTTTGCAGTTACTCAATTTGCCAGGATGATTGAGGATATACACAGGCATGTTTCTGCTCAAGCCACTTCACTGGTAACAGCTATACGGGAAGAAATAGAAACTCATATTTGTATTCAAGTAAAGAGAAGGGGAGAGACGAAGCACAATTTCCACAAGATTGAAAGTGGGTCCATGAGAACGAGACAATACAAGTTTAGCGGAATTTAATAATAACTTGTGCAGTTCAGTTCACTATTTTAAGCTTTCATTCATTTGCTGTCATTGTAGCATCGCTTTTTCGAACTATAACATCTCAAGAAATGTAATTCACCATCACTTAACCCCGTTTTCATCCAATCTAAATATAAATATATGAAAAAGATAATATTTCTCTTGTGACAGTTTCGTCTCGTGAGATCTTGTGGCATGAGATTTTGTTCCAATCTCTATTTAAGCGTATTGTTAATATTATTAGACATTAAAAGACCTTCCTGATTTGAAGGTTTCTGTGAGGACTTTCCCCCATTTAATAGATAATTGCTATGGTAACGGAGCCATAGCTTAAATGCCATGAATAACAAACCACAAGACCCCACTTATTTAAAATCCAAAAGTTATTGAAAAGCAGCATGTGGGCTTCAGTAATATTGTCACACTACTAAAATTACAAGGCTCAGTATTCAATATTTTGATACCAGAAAGATAATAAAGAACACACAATCTAAAAGTACTTACAGTGAGATTATTATTACATGGTCTTATAGCTGACGTTTGATGTTTTTGTGTAGTTTTTTGCATGTATTGAGTGTGGAGAAAGGGTTTGGGTTGTTTTTTGTTTGCATAATTTCAAAATTGAAAAAAAATGAAATAAAAAATTGTCCTCTAGTTTTAATAGTTCAGTTAGTATCAATCTTCTCTAGGAATTCATTTTGTTGACAATCATAATGCTACTAGTCAATTTTTCTGTTTTGTTTTTGTCTGTTTTTGTTTCCGATAACATCACTTCAAAATTGAAAAAAATAAATAAATAAATAAATAAATATTTTACCCCAATTTTTATAGTTTCAGTATCAGTTATTAGTTTTATCTAAATATTCATTTTGTTGACATAGTATGCAAAATGCTATTAGTCAAATTTTTGTTTTGTTTTTGTCTATTTTTGTTTTTTCGATAAAATCATTTCAAATTTGATAAATAAATAAATAATGTCCCCCAGTTTTGATACTTGAAATGAGAAAATGAGATTTGACGCTAGTTTCGGTTTCCGTTTGTAGGACTATCTAGGTTTTAAGTTTGTTGACAACCATACTCTCCAAAATACTTCTAGGCGAACAGATGTTAAAGAAACACACGAAGGAAAAAAAAAACAAAAACGTAGGCAGTACAATCAGTCAAACCTCCAGTCCAAAAGTCTCACAAAGTTCCTCATGTATTCCTCAATCTAAATAACTGTAGATTGCATGTGGGCAGTGCATGGGTGAGATATTCCCACTGTTTATTCCCAAGCATCCGTATGATGACTTTCCACACACATGTTTAGCACATGCGAGTCTGCTCTCACTTCATGCGCTCTTGTGTTTTCTGAACATTGTCACAACACATCGAGAAGACGAGAAGTTTACAGCTGCCCGGGCCCAAACCTGCGCTGTATGTGATCGAGAACATGTGAAGCCGGACAACCGCACACAAGACCAGAGAAACACAAGAGCGTCAAGAAGTGTGGATTCTGAAACCTAGTCACGATAAATACTACAGTGACTTATCGTTCAGTATATGAAAGTCGGGACAATACTTTTATGGGATCAGTATTTATCGTGTGGACATTTTCTTTGCAGTACTGCGAAATTGTTGGTTATTTTTTGGCTGTATAAGATTTAAAGGTGCATTATGTAACTACTCTGGTAGAAGTTATAGTTTTTTTCCTTCTACAGTATCGCATTTCCTGTAACTATCTCCATGGAGACAAGCAGGCCACATCATCAGGCCAAGTTACAGCGTCAGATCTGTGTAAAAATGTGTGTTTTTGCAGTAGTTTTGAGAAGTAAACCTCCTTTAAATGAATAAATACAAGTTATATTTGTTAAATGCCATACTGTGGAATATCTCAGACCAGTAACCTCCACAAACAATAACATATCATATTGAATTAAAAAAATGAATATTAATTTTATGAATAAAAAAAAACACTAACCTTGTCATTTAGAGCTCTACAGAACTATACAAAATGTTCTGAAATGTGATTCTTGTATTAGTTTGTCATTTGTTCATAAGTCAGGCTTGTTGGACATGTTTAAAACGTCAACTTTAAACAAAATCCCAGAAAAATATCTCGTAATATCGGTTAAATATTGTGTTCAGACCTACACTCACTAGATTGGGCTAGATTCATTTAAGGCGCACTATGCAACTTGTCTGGTGGTGGTACGCCATTTGCTTGTCTCCATGGAGATGCTTTGCCTGGAATGTTCCTCAATAAGGCATTAAACTTATCAATCTTGCATGTACTCAGTTCCAAATGTGTTCATTGCTAAAATAATGCACTGAAATCCAAGCACAAAAGGATTTATCTCAATAGTTTTTAATGTTATTTCTTCACATTTTGTATTACTATGCTGTTTTATGCTTCTAATATTAATGCTGCACTGTGTAACTTTTTGCTTTGTTTCCATGGATATGTCATTGCTGTGCTTGGAATGTTCCACAGTATGACTTTAAACAGCTCTACCTTTTCCTGTTTTCAATTACATGTGTGTTTACTGCTCAAAAATATCTAGAAAATCTTGCACTCTGACTGTGAGCGGAGTCGCCTCTCCACAGATCTGGCCTGTAACTTGGCAACTGTGAAAAACTCTAGACAAAGCGTAAATGAGGAAAAGCATTTGACGGATCCTCCATCAGAAAAGTTACACAGTGTATCTTTAATTAAAACAGTACGTAGGTATTGGAAGTACTTGAAAAACTTGTACTTTTCCACTACATTCCAATTCGTAGATCTCGTCAAATCAACGCAACTTTGCTTTCAATTCTCCCGTCCCCGGCTTCTGCACGGTATATCACATTATCATCCCCAATAACAACAGACAGAAGTGGGCAGAAACTCTAGTCAGAAGAATGTTGCGTGCGCTTTTCTATCTGTAACAAAACATAAAGACGCTTTGAGTTTTGAGTGCAAACATGCCAGAATCCAACAGTTAAATCATTTCATCTTTTCTATGCATCCCTCTTGTTTTCTTTGCAAGGATGTTCCACTCACACACGCCAATTGAGAGCCGACCTAAGGCAACACAAACTCTCTATAAGGGGAGAGAACATTTCTGTACCATGCGCTCAGTTCATCCGGAGTTGGCTACCACATGTTTGCAGATAGAACTGAAGTAAAATTGTGTCCATGTGGTAATATATACATAACATGACCAGCGTCCATTTTATGCGTTTCAAATATAAGTCTACGGTAGAGAAACAAGGTCCTCTATTATGCGTCTGCTATATTTAACTAATGTACAAAGTTACACATCATCTGTTTGAGGTTTTGGCGAGCTTAATGACATGTCTAGCGATCGTATTACACTACTTACTGAGTGAAAAATTAGCGCTATAAACTACTCATCAAATGGTGCTTCCCATATTAGACCTACCGCATGCAACGTATTTATTGACATTAGAGTTATGCGTTTGAGGGCAAAAAGGCAAATCAGGCAGAACTACTGTGGACATTTGGTCAGGAGAATAGTGGGAAAGAGAAGGCTGCAGCAGAAATCTGATATTAACAAAAAAGTCGGACTGAAAAAAACAAGGGAAAAAAAAAGACTATAGTTTATCCAGTTGGTAATTGTATGGAAAAGAAATGATTTGCAACTTGAAAATGAACCAGTCTCATAGCAAATTTAGATTTTTTTTTTTCTTTTTGCAGAAGACAACAGTAGTGCTTTTATTTAATGTCAGGCAAAAATACTACTTTACACCAAAACACCGGAAACCATAAACATTAGGGGTGCAGGAAAAATGTATTGAGTGATATACGGGGATATTACATTGCACAATTCTTCAATCGATTCAAAATGTGTCTGAATTGATTTTTTTAAAATAATATTTTTCACCAAAATTCCACAGTTACTATTTACTTATTATTTACTTATTTATTAGGGGTGTAACGATGTCCAAGTCTCACAATATGATATTGTCACGGTATGAATCACACAGTACGATATTTATTGTGATATTTTGTGGAGGCGAACAAAACTGTTAATATGCAACTTTTCCACTTAAAATGCCTTTACAAGACAAGACAAGACTTAGAACTGTTATTTTTTCATGTAGTCTGCACTGAAATGGAGCAAAGGATCATGGTCTATGTAGTTCCTTCTGTCTTTTTTTAGCTGTTGCTGCACCATAACTCTTAATTTAAGCCTTGTAATTCGATATATTGTGATGGACCATGATATTATTGTGAGAACTTTGATGATACAATATCACGATATTTTGGATATTGTTACATCCCTATATTATTTACTGTTCTCATGATTTAAAAATACATAACTTGTCAATAAAATGTAAAATTTTGTGCTTGTGAAGGTGTAAACAACTATATTATTAGGAGTAATTATTGAGAAATCGCAATATATTGTCCTTTGTTTTAGCATTGGGATGTAACGGGATAAACTGTATCGTGACATGTATAGCGTGAAATGTATCGTATCTGCAGACTCATGGCAATGCACACCCCAAAACACATTTTTGAACAATTTATCTTTTATATGGCACAACACATTATCCCACAAATTATAGGTGGTGGTCATCTGGACACTGTTTTTGAAGTTTCAGAATCAATGTTAAAATGATTGGATTTGATTTGACTGACTTCCTTTGAAACCTTTTGTACCTTGGATCACTCTTGTACGAATAAGGAACTATAACTATATTTAAAAATGGTCACTTTTCATTTTTGACTGTAGCGAGTATGTTTCTAGCTTTGATTTTCTTACATGGTGTTATTTTTAATGTAATAAAAATAGTAAAACATGATGCAATAAAATATTTGTGTGTTTCTCATTGTCTGCATTAAAAGTATTAGTCTAAGTGCTTGAATCTGTAAGTGTTTGGATTGTACACAGTAAAAGTCCCATAATTACTCATCAAAACATCTTAATGACCGCAACAGGGCTGAGTCTGATCAGGTTGTGCTTCTTTATGCACATGTTACATAATACATTATCAGGCCTAATTTGATTCCATTTGCTTCTGTCGCCAGGAGTACAAGACATACTTCCACTAGTTAGCCGTGCACTCACCGCTAATTCAGCCCAATTAATCCAGGCATCTTTTATCATTTCACTAACGAAGCGTGAACCTTATGTCTCGAAGTCCGGAGTGGTTGGAGGTAGGAACCGGAGCTTCCGATCAGAAAGGGAGGAGTGAAGAGAAGTGGCCTGTCACCGACCCGTCAGCGCCACCTCGGCTCTGTGTGTCTGCCCCCAGAGCTGGAATTCTGGGTAATGATACAGGCCGAAAAGCGTGCTCATAAAAGTAATCCACGCTGGGGCTATAGGGCTACAATCTGGTTCAAATAGCACAGCAGCAAATCCTGAAAAAAGTTAAAAATACTCAAATTACCACTAATTCAAAAGGTTCACTCCATAATCTAACGTTACAGTCCAGAAGTGAACAGTTAAGTGTAGAATAAGTATGGTGCGTTAATTAAGATGTTGCTTTGAAATGTTGCAAGCACTTTGTGAATACTAGAATGCTCAAATTTGCTTAAAGGCACAAAGAAAAAATACTAATAAGGGTTTTATCACTGAAGGCTGAACAAAACAGAGTCAAAGTACATTTTAAAACCCAAATGCACTTTATGTAACTGTAAGTCAAGATACTTACACCTTTTTTAATATTTTGACAACAACTAATTTTGTTTTTTTGCTCATTTTGCATGTCATTTAGTGTAATGTTTTTTGTTTTTTTTCTTTTTTGGTTATTTCACAGTGTCAGCATGTCTCAAAGTACATTTTAAAAACTAATTGCACTGTATGTAAGTCAAAATAACAGATACTTACATTTTTTTAAACTATTTTGACCATAATTGAAGTTCAGATTTTAGTTTTTTGTTCTTTTTGCATGTAGTTTAGTGGAATGTGAAGAGAGGTGTGGAGTGTGGGAGTTTTTTTTTCCTTTTTTGTTATGTAAAAATTTCAAAATTGGAAGAAACAAATTACAGACACACTCTAGCCATATTATTTCAGTGCCAGCATGTCTCAAAGTACATTTTAAAAACCAAATGCACTGTATGTAACTGTAAATCAAGATACTTACACCTTTTTTTTAAACATATTTTGACAATAATTGATTTAGTTTTTTTGTTCTTTTTGTATGTAGTTTAGTAAAATGTGAAGAGAGGTGTGGGGTGTGGGATTTTTTTTTTTCTTTTTTCTTTTGCAAAATTTTCAAAATTGGGGGAAACAAATTACAGATTGATGTAATTTTTGTAGCCTGTTTATTTCACAGTGTCAACATGTTGTCTGTAAAGTGTTAAAGTGGCATTTTCCACATGTTTTTCCCATTGTGTGTGTTTTTTTACTCCAAATAGCAAATAAACGAACCTAACCTAAACTATTACAGATGTGGTTTTAATCAACTTTTAATCCAGACTCATTTATTACTGTCAATGATCAGTTTGGCTCGTTTCAATCCAGACACCCACAGCCAATTCTCAGTCAGTAAGAGCATGTGGTTTGGAGCGGAGTTCAGACTTTGGGGGAAGCAGTTTGACTATTTTTAGTGTTAAACGGCAATAATAAAAGTCAGTGTAGTTTATGTTCAGGAAATTAATATCGAAAGCTGTAATTACGTGAATATTGTGTTTAATAAGAGTCCCATAAAATCGAATAAAAAATTATGAGGTATCAATATGACGAAGTTAGGCCTGTCACTAACAAATCTGAAGAGAAATATCGCGATACATGATCATACTGAAGCTACTTTAAGCCACTGATACGAACCAAGACGAGATAATCATTTCAATATGCACGATAATATGCAAGAAAAAGATCAGATCAAATCTCCAAATCAAAATCCATTCAAAATATTACAGGTACTTTGTCGCTTTACCCAGAACTGTTTACATTTTATGCAGCGTTTATGTGTTTATATTCAAATCTCCTTCTTTACACCGAGGCATTTTACACAGCCTTGTCACTAAGTGTCCTTGCGCGCAACAATAACATGAATGCGTGTGGGCACTAATCCAACGTTTACCACATTCACCAAGGCCTCCTCCACTCTATACACTCCTACCTATAAAGGAAAAGAGAATGGAAACAATGGTCTTAAATACACATATAAAAGGCATGGTTTGGTTTTATATACTGCATGTAGGAGGTGAAAAGGCTCCTTGGCACTGGGAGGATTGTACAGTGAGTTCTTGTCTGGGCAGTTGCTCGCCCGAGGGAAGCACATGTCAGACTATGCCCCACTGGAAATCAACCGCAGCGAGACAGGCCTGTTCTTCAAGATATACACACTCAAGAAACCACCGCTGCCAAAAGTACATGAAGGGTACTTTTCTCAGGGTAAAGGAGTACACAAGTATCAGGAATCTGCAAGTGTTGGGGAAAGAAGTCTGTCTAGGTGGATACAATATTTCATTAAAAAAAAACTAAAGTTGGATTAGAGTCAAATAGACAATATGCAGCTTGTCAGAGAAATTATATGAAGTGTACTTTTCCCCAGGGTAAATGAGTAGAAAAGTATGTGTAATCTGCAAGTATGTTCATTTGTGTTGATAAAATATTTCACAAAAACTAAAGTTGGATTTGAGCCAAATAGACAAAATGCAAATAAGGAGCATTTTACTAAAACTACTAAAACTGAGGCAGGTTGTCAGATTATATGAAGTGTACTTTTTCCCCAGGGTAAATGAGTACAAAAGTATTAGTAATTTGCATGTATTGTGTCACTAAAATATTTCACAAAAAAGAAGGTTGGCTTAAACACACAAATAAGGTTTTTAGTTAATAATCAAAATTGGAGCATTTCAAAAACTAAAACTAAAGCAGGAAACTGTATGAAGGTACTTTTTCTCAGGGTAAATGAGTACAAAAGTAATAGTATTCTGTAAGTATCTTGTTTGTGCTGATAAACTATTTCACAAAACTAAAGTTGGATTAGAGCCAAATAGACAAAATGCAAATAAGGAGCATTTTACCAAAACTGAGGCAGGTTGTTAGAGAAATTATATGAAGTGTACTTTTTCCTCAGGGTATGTGAGTACAAAAGTATTAGTAATCTGCATTTATGTTGTTTGTGTTGATAAAATATTTCACAAAACTAAAGTTGGATTAGAGTCAAATAGAGAAAATGCAATTTTACTAAAACTAATGTTGTATGAAGATTACTTTTTCTCACGGTAAATGCGTACAAACGTATTCAAGTAAATCTGTAAAAGTATTGGGTAAAGAATGTAAATGTAAAATGTAAATATTAAATATTTCACAAACCTGTGTGTATGTTTTGGTATTTTTATTTTTTATATTTGTGGAAGAATTGTTCACTTTCAGCAGGTTTAATAAATAATTGGTCTCATTGACAGTTTAGTTGTATATTAACTTGCAATGACAATTAAAATCTATCTATCTTAAATCACAACACTGTGCAACTGCAGTAAAAGTACAAGGTTTCAACGGTTTACTGCACAATAAGAAGTTATGACTAGGTTTATAGACAGACATATCATATTCTATTATTAGATTAAAGGTACAGTATGTAATTTTCTGGAGGTTTGTGGAGATGCAAGCCCATTCATAGTTAGTTTTTCAGTGCAATGAACGCTTATGTTTTGGACTTTTTTTAGGTTAAAGTTACACTGTGGCTTTAAGTATTTTTACAGGGTGTTTTTTGGTAAACAACACCCATGCACAAACTTATACTTCCTAAATAGCTTTGATTTTTTTGTTGAAACTAAAACTATAGTAGTAAAAGTAAGCTAAGCAACAGGAAAAGTACTTAGCTCTAGGAAAGTAAGAACAAGTTTGTTGTACATGAAGCCAGTACTGCAGCACACACACACACACACACACAGTCACATGCTTTAGAGCCCTATACGGCACGTCCCTGTAGAGTAAACAGACTCGGCCCTATAGCGAGGACACCGTGAGGTCAGGAGGGGTCGGTGCACCTCAGTTCACATCCGCGTGGCTGCTTCAAAAGACCTATTCACCAACGTGACCGTCTGGCCCCCTCTCGCCCGTGCAAAGAATCAAATCCAACAAAGCGGTTACAGTACAGGGTCAGATCGCACAAGATACAACATACACAAAATGGCTGCATGCTCCACTTGCAACAATGGGAATATACGTGGTGTGCGTGATTTACAGCAGAGTGGAGGCAGAGACAACAGAAAGGAATGCAGCTTGTCACGACATTCCTGAAAAACACATGTCTGGGTTAACAGGTGCAACGGATCGCTCATTTCCAGCAGACAGATCAGAGTCGTGCCCGCGTACGGCGCTGATGGCAGGATTTGATAGGAGCTGAAATCGGCTTGTACGCTTTGAGACATCTTTGTTTTATTGTATTTTCTACGCTTGTGTAGACGCTGTAATGCCTAGTGCTTCCTGAATGTTAACTTCTGGGAATAATTTGCTTTAAAGCCACAGTCTGTAACATTTTAGCCAAGAAAATAGATAAAAATAATAGTTTTTATTGCAATGAAAAGCATACAAATACGTGTCCTTACTATAAGAGAGCTTGCATCTCCACAAACCTGGTAAAACTTATATATATATACAATGTTTTAACTTTCTTTTGATACTTTGCAGCTGATTTCGTCAACATTTCCTGGGGGTGTGAAGCTAACTGGAAGCACTACTCCGTCTGAAGCTCTGTTACTCAAGTTAGACTTCATTCTGAGTTTTGTTTTAACTCAATTTGACCAGAAAGAGCTGACTTAGTTGGAATTACCACAAGTAAGATGAGTAAGATTTGTGCTTTTAAGTAAGTTTCTCACACGTAAAATTAAAGCCACAAGTTTTTCAGTTATTCACTCTCACCTTTTGTTGAAAATCAAACACCTCAACTCAAGCATTAACACTCGTACTGATCACAGACTCCTGAAAATGTTTAGTTTAAATCTATTTTGTATTTTTTCTTGAGTTTTCAGATTAGAAACATTGCTTAGGGGTGCATCGTGTCACCATGGTAACTGCTGAACCTTCCAACACTACACCCCCAGCATGGTGTCACTATAAAGTTACACATAGTTGCTTTAAATATTCAACTTGGCACTAACAAGCTGAGAACTTATTTGAGTGTCTCTACGCACGAAAAAACTACATTTACAAACTGGAAATGAAAAATGACCAAAACTAAAAATATCGATTCTTCATAATTTGGAAAGCTGTGAGGAAAAAAGTATTTCTCCATTGTTTACAAGGGATTTGTATGGATTAGTGCCATAGAAACGGGCACAATCAATTTGGCAGAGCAAGCAATAATGCACAAATTGGCTGTCCAAATTGTTGCATTCGAGCACAATTCAGAAATCATAAATATCAGTGCTCTTGGAGGACAACAATAATGCTGAAGGTTGTAGGTTAGTTAGAAGGTTAATAACTGCTTCGATCTCAGATATTAACCCGTGGGCTACAGCAGTTTTATTTCTGGACCCCAGGGAAATTTGAAGTAGATATAGTATATTACCAGAGCTAGCGTGCTGACAAATCTATTGAGCAAAAAGAACCAATAAACAGCCTGCAAATGTAATGAAATCAATACAATTCAAGCAGTATATTTCAACTCTATTTTCTGAGTATAGAAAAATGCGTGTTAATTATAATATATACTAGGTAAACGCTTCAGAACGACAGCTTAAGCCACTAGTGTTGGGCTATATTTATCAAGCTATCGGTTTTTACTATAGGCACTGGCAGGATCCAATTGCCTGTCAAAATGCCAGCATATTTATGTTACAAGAAATAACAGTGGCCCAATATTCGAGAGGAGAGAACATGCATCACCCCATACCAGGCTCGTTTTTTACCCAAAGATAGAAATGTAATAGAGCTCCGCCACTGGAGCTATGCCATCACACATATTGTTGGAAGAATACCGCAATTTATCAGTTTCAAAGTGAAGTGCGATGTCAAAGGGAAATTATGAAGTAACTATGGTGCGTTCAAGACCCTGTAACCGGTTTTATTCCCATGTATTTTAGCGAAATTTGTCTTGCAGCAGTATAGATATGTTGTATAAGCAGCTCTAGTGGTGAAAAAGCTGTGTGCTGTCTTACTGAGAATCAGAAAGTGCAGTGTTGGCATGCTAGTTGGTGTTAACTTTACCGTGACAGCATGTGCAAAAAGCGTTGATGAACTCTTTGTGAAATTTGTCTTGCTCCAGTACAGACATTTTAGAAGGTATTATAGCAGTTCTTGTGGTTAAAATGAGACTGAGTTCTGTCCGGTCGAGAATCAGGAAGTGCACTGTTAGCATGCTGGTCATTGCCAGCTTTACTGCAACAGCATGTGTGCGTAAAAAGCGATGAACTCTTTGCAAAATTTGTCTTGCCCCAGTACAGACAGTTTAGAAGGTATTATAGCAGTTCTTGAGGTCAAAATGAGACTGTTCTGTCAGTTCAAGAATCAGGAAGTGTGCTGTTAGCATGCTGGTTATTGCCAGCTTTACCATGACAGCATGTGTGAAAAGCATTGATGAACTCTTTGCGAAATTTGTCTTGCCCTAGTAGAGACATATTAGAAGATATTACAGCAGTTCTTGTGGTCAAAATGAGACTACTGTGTTCTGTCAGTTCGAGCATCAGGAAGTGCACTGTTAGCATGCTAGTTGCCGTTAACTTTACCGTAACAGCATGTGTGAAAAGCTTTGATGAACTCACTGTCTTGCCCCAGTACAAATACATTAGCAGATATTACTGCAGTTCTTGAGGTCAAAAGGAGACTACTGTGTTCTGACAGGTCGAGAATCAGGAAATGTGCTGTTAACATGCTTGTCATTGTTAGCTTTACCATGCCTTTACTGTTGAAATTTGAGAAATGTGTTTATGAACTCACTGTTGTGTATAATTATGATGTTTGGAATGCTTACGGTAAATGAAGAATAACTTTAGACGGCTACGCCTAGTTTTGTTTCTCAGGTTTTAAAGATAGTAAAAATCAGGGACGGCGCCTTTATTTTATGAGTTTCAAGATAAGTAAGACGTCAAAGGGGACATTATTAATTGACTATGGTGCGTTCAAGGCCACCCCATAATAGTATCTCACATTTTATACATTTTATAAGTCATGTGGGTCGGAGGCTAGACCTGATTTTACACAGTCAGCAAACCCGGGATCAAAAGTGGTCCCTGCTATCTTCTATATAGGAAAAAGTTCAAAGGCAATTATCCCACAGAGCCCCAGCCAGCAGAATCCAAGTCAGAGAGGCATAAATACTGAATAAAGTCTTGCCGAGCGCAATTAGTCCCTATGGTGGAGCAGGGGGCTTCTGGGAGATGTAGTTTTCCCGTATACGACTGCGGTCGGGGAGAGCAGACACTCATTTAATGGGATGTGATATGTTGCTATGGGGCACTTTGGCAACAGCCGGGCACGCAGGGTCTGGCCTACTTCTGCTGGATAGAGTGAGAAGAAGAAGATGACACTGTGGAAATTTTTAAATTCAATAAAATTCAATTAAATGAGCTTGTATAATTTTCAGAATCACATGGATGGCAGCAATATGTATGTAAAAAGGAAAATATATAAGGCCAGAAATTAAAGTTTTATCCTTAAACAACATGAGGAACTTCTGCAAACTAAAACTGAAATTTATGTTAAAGGTGCACTATGTAACTTTTCCGGTTTTAGGTCCAGCTGGAATGTTCCACAACATGGTATTAAACTAACAAATTCAATTATGGGTGTTCTTATTGTTCAAAAACAACAACGCAAAACCAAAAAAGAGCACACATTCTTTTCAGCTTTTCACAGGCCTGATCTGCTTGTCTCTATTGAGGTTGAAGTTTAATGCCCTATTTTGGAACATTAAAGAGCAAAGCAATGCAATCTCCATGGAGACAACCAACTAGTGGACCCTCTATGAGAAAAAATAACAAAAAAGTTCAATAGTGCACCATTGCATTTTAGAAAGTTGAGTGTTCATTACAGCGAATAATACATATTTTTTGTTACTTTTTTATTTATTTACTTACTTACTTATTTCTTTATGTATTTATTTATTATTATTATTATTTTTATTACTATTAGCTGCATTATTTCTGACCCTTTGTTGCTAAGACTCCCAAACCTTGTGTTTTGCTATCATCATGAGGAAAAAAAACAATGATAATTCCTAAATAACTGCAAATTGGATATGCTGTTTGTGTTTTGTTGTGATTGCTATGTTCTTTTTTATATTCACAAAATGTTCCCATCTATTCAGAATTGGGCTTGTATTTCGTACGCCGGGCTCCAAAATGGTGGAAAGTCTGAGAGGATTTGTTTACGTTGAATTTGCATCTATACAATCTTTAAACATCTGGACATAATGTAACATGCAAAGTCTATTTACCCATAGCCAGTTGTTGTTTAAGACCATCTGTCTCACCAGATAAGAATGCAGTTTGGAGCAGGAAAAAAAACAAAAAAAACAGCCAAGCTAAGCAATATGGAATGGGGCGGGGTGCATATAGGGCCAAATACCTGCTGGTAAATGAAAAGGAAGATAACGAAAAGATAAGCAGAAATGTCATGAGAGGAAAAGCCTTAAGGTTAAGATATACATTAGGTTCAAGCTGAGGATACAGACTGCAATATGGACGCCTTGTACCTTCGGGCTGTATACTATAGACTGTGGAGCAATAAACTGGTCAAGGGGCAAACATGTGACAGCGGTAGGCCTATATTCAACTGTCTCGACTACTTTGACCCAGTAGTGTCGTAGTGTTGTCACGGCGAGAGGTAAAAGTACGCTAGATTCTTTAAAGCCACAGTACATCGCTTTTTGAACATGTGACTGTGACATAGGTCTATATTCAACTGAACTGTCTGCCTCTCTACTTTGACTTAATAATATTGTAGTGTTAAGAAGTTGCCGATACAATACATACCTCAGTACAGTGCACTTCCAGTTCAGTGATTCCATATGATATACTTCAAATCAATTCGATATGGTTCAGTGAAAAACAAAGGCTAAATCATTGGCTATGATACTAAAAGTTCACTAAGTTTGAGTAGAGTTAATATGAAAAACACCCATTTTACTCTAGGGTGTAATGATACCGAAGTCTCACGATACGATATTGTCACGGTATGAACCTCACGGTACGATATTTATTGAGATATCGTGAGAAAGTTCACGATGTGGTGGGGAGGCTCACGATTACGGATGTAACAATATCCAAATCTCTCAGTACGATATTTATTGTGATATTTTGTGGAGGCAAACTAAACAGTTAATATGTTACTTTTTCCTCTTAAAATGTCTTGACAAGACTTAATCCAAAGAACTAAGACTTAAAAGTGCTTAGAACTGTTAATTCTTCTTGTAGTCTACACTAAAATGGAGCAAAGGATCATGGTCTATGTAGTTCCCTCTGTCTTTTTTTTAGCTATTGCTGCACCATAACTTTTAATTTAAGCAAAGAGATTTGTAATTTGATATATTGTGATGGTCCACGATATTATTGTGAAAACTCTGATGATTAGATATCACGATATTTCAGTTATTGTTATATCCCTACTCAAAACAGGGCAAATGTCAACACAATTGCAGCTCTTACCTAAAATAATTTAGTAAAATATACCTAAAAATACTCTTTGCAATATATCAATATAGCAACCCACAATATCCATACTATATCATCAAATTAAATTATACGATATATCGATATTTCAATAGTTTTGTCCACCCTTAAATAACAGGACGGTAGTTTCTTTAAAGCCTCACACGCACTCTGAGGTTTGAAGGCCAGCTCCAGCTCATGATGCCTAAGATGAGACTTAAAACCAGTTGAGACAGGGCCTTTTCTGTTTATTATTATTTATCTCACTTTTTTACTGCTATTGTATTATTTTTATATTTTTGCTTTTATTTGATTTTACTGGTTTTATTGTTTTAGGAACTGGTATGATCAAATTTTAGCAGTTTACCTTTTTGTTGTCTTCATTTTATTGATCTCTGTGCAGCACTTCGGAAACTGCTTTGTTTGTAAAATGTGCAATATAAATAAAGTGGATTGGGATTTGAAAGCCACAGTATGTCACTTTTTAAACATGTGACAGTGGTACAGGCCCATATTCAAGTTTCTGCCTCAATAAAGTTGTAGTGTTGTCAAGGGGCCCAAATGTCAAACTTAATTTCTATACTGAGGAACAGAACAATTTTGATCCAGTAAAGAGAGTGTCATTTTAAACACAAAATAACAACATAGTACGCTAGTTTCGGTATAGCCACAATATAATTTTTTAGCACTTTTGGGTGTTTGGTTGTTTTTATTACAAGTGTGAGCAAGCTTGCATATCCACAAACCTGACTCCTATTTGGCTTTCTCCTGCTTGTTTCCATGGAAGTGTTGACGTTTAGGCTATAATGTTCCAAAGTATGGCATAAAATCTATTGATCTCCATGGAAAATGTTACGAAGTATGGTTTTAACATTGTATTTCCATGGAATTATGAAGGTGACATGCTACTAGGGGTGTGCAAAAATATCAAAATATCTATATATCGTATCGTTTAATGTGATGGTACAATATCAATGTCGTGGGCTGCTGTATCGATATATCGCCAAGAGAATTTTTTGGTATACTTTACTAAACCTTGTTACAGAGCTACAGTTTTGTTGTTTGTTTAATGGAAGGAAACTCTTTTATATGACACATTTGACATTTTCACCGTTTTGATGATTAAATTGTTTGTGTTTCATATGAATTTGCACAAGAAGTGGTTTAACAAAGACTTTTAGTATCACAGCCATCATTTAGCCTTTATTTTTATTGAATCGTATATAATCGATTTTAAATATATCGTATCGAATCGAAAGTGTACTGTATCGAGATATGTATCGTGTCCTATGTATGGAGGTATGTATCGTATCGGCAACTTCTCAATGATACCCTGCCTTAAATGCCAATATATCGTACCTTTTAATCTATATTTACATCATTCATTTATATCAAGTCATTTTTGGTGTATTTTACTAAATTATTTTGTGTAATAGGTACAGTTGTGTTTGTGTAACTTTGCACAAACTTAGTGGCCATGATTTAGCCTTTTTTTTCACTGAACCGTATCGAATCAATTTGAAATACAGTATATTGTATCGTGTATCGAAAAACGTATCGTATCGAGGCCTATGTATCGTATTGGCAACTTCTTAATGATACCCAGCCCTACATGCCACCTTCAGAAAGTTACAAACTGCACCTTTAATATAATTCCCTTGCCTAATAATAGATGAGACATTCTACAACTCTTCTATTTATGTAATTTTCTTCAACGCTGACACTTGTTCAGTACCTTGGTTTAGTTTTTTTTTATAATTTGAAAACTGTCTGATGTTGTTTTTAACCCAAACTGTCTGTCTGTGGTTTATAGAGTAATACATAAATATAGCAGGGCTAAGTTTAACGTTAATTTCATTTTCTACATTTCAATCACCGACATGTCTCCTGTGTTTTACGTGTGAAATGCCATAATGATGTCACCTATCACTCAACTGCAACGTGGCTGTTTTTCTCATCATTCCTCTCTTTTCAAAGCCAAAATGGGCTTGATTTAGAAAACAGCAGGACAGCATTTTGGAGCAAGCAAAGAAAAGACAACAAAAGGTGCTAGCATAACTGATTCGGTCATGTAGCTAAGTGACCGTTAGCAACACGCAACGCCAAACACAACAAACAGGCAACAGAAAGGCTATGGATATGTGAAAACACTGTGAGAAGGTTAAGTGACTGTTAGCAACATAAAAAGCCAAAGAAAACAAACTAGCAATATAAAAAAATAGCTTAAACCCTTATATCCTTAGCCAACTGACAATTAGCAACTTGGAATGATGAAAGAGCGAGGCAAGTCTAAAGGCGTGGCGAAGAAAAGAGCTTAGTCCAGATACAGAAAGCAACAGGGAAAAGATATTTAATTGTTTATTTAAAAGTAAAATCACAACCATATTGAAATTAAATGTAATAACTACTGGAAATAACTATTAGGAATGACAGAACTATGGCTGAGTATCATTAAGAAGTTACAGATAAGATACCCAGGCCTCGATACGATGTATATCTCGATACCCAGGCCATGATACAATACATGTCCGATATCCAGGCCACGATACGATACATATCTTGATATCCAGGTCACGATACAATACATATCTCAATATCAAGGTCATGATCAGATAAATATCTCAATATCCAGGCAACGATACAATAGATATCGCAATACCCAGGCCACAATACGATACATATCTCGATATCCAGGCCATGATACGATACATATCTCAATGTCCAGGCCCAATACAATATATATCTCGATATCCAGGCCACGATACGATATATACCTTGATATCCAGGCCACGATACGACACGTATCTCGATATATTGAGTTTTCAATTCGATACGATATATTTCAAATCGATTCAATATGGTTCAATAAAAAATAATGGCTAAATCATGGCTGTGGTACTTAAACGTCTTTGCTAACCCACTTTATGTGCAAAATGAATATAAAACACCCATTTTAATCATCAAAACACTGAAAATATCAAATGTGTTGCATAAACAAGCAACAAAAGTGTAGCACTGTAACAAAATAATTTGGTAAAATAAAGCAAAAAATACTCTTGGTGATATATCGATACAGCAGCCCATGATATCGATACAGTATCATTGAATTAAACTATATACTATATTGATATTTCGATATTTTTGCACAGTCCTAAACAGAACACACTGAGCTCATAAACACATTTAGCAAGAAGCGTAGAATGAAAACAAAAACAAACACACATTTTTTTCCCCTCATACTGAACTATCTTGATTTTCAATTTGATTTCATTAAAAACAAATCAATTTCAATATTATTTTCCCGAACATAAACAATACAGACTTTTAATCACCCTATTTAACACAAAAATAATTACGTTTCTGAAGTCTGCTCCATACCACGTGCTTTTATTAACAGATTAAAAAGACTCAAACATATAATTGACAGTTGACAATGACTGAATCTCCATCCTGATTAGAATTTAATTAATTGTGTGGCGCAAACTAAAATTGCTATGAAATGGAAACGAACCAAACCAAAATAATCTAGAGTTAAAGGTGCACCGTGTAACTTTCTGTTTGAAGGTTCCGGAGAAATTGTTGCTTTGTCTGGATTTTTTCACAGTATGATATTATATGTATTTATTTCCATGGAAACAAGTATCATGCCAGTTTACAGGTCTGATTTGTGGAAAGGCGAGCCCGAATACATTAGAATACATATTTTTCAAGGTGATTTATGGTTTTAAAAAAAGCTATAATTAAATAATCCCCAAGTTTAACGCAATACTGTGGTAAATTCCAAGGAAAAGTGATCTCCCCAGCATGTCTCTTACCAGAAATGTTACACAATGCACCTTTAAGGCTAACATAAGACACGCTATTGACTAAAAATATTGCACTTTTAGCATCACGAGTAGCCACCGGGCACACTAACACAGCATCTCTTCAAATGGCTAAACCCAATCTCGCTCAATATCAAAACATTATTGCTTCAAACGTGGAGTCCATTCTCGTCCTGTCGCAAAGCCCCTCGAGCAGATGTGTCCGAGAAAAACTCATCTCCGCGGCGACCGATCAAACACAGGCCCCGCTACCAGCTGTGGTCGCCCAACGCAATCCATCATTACGCTAATGGGCCCGCGATTAATGTTGTAACAAGCATCCCCGGCGCGTATCGGCAACATCTACAGGTCACTAGCGGCCGCTCATACATGAATTGACTTCTTAACAGGTGGTCTTACAGTTTCATTTCGGAATCCCTTTTGTCGGACATGGCCATCTATCTTTCTCCATTGAGCTGTCACCCGTTCGCGACAAAAGAAGCTAAGATTTCAGCTATTGTGGGACCATATAGATTAAGAGCTATAGAAAAGTGATGGAAAATCTGCACGCCCCATAACACGGTATGGTTGGCTTTATCATTCAATACCCACAGGTACGAAATAGTAGCATATCACAGACTTTTCTGCGCATACGCCCTCTATTTAGTTTGGTAGATTGCATAGATTTGAAGAGTTATGATAGAAAGATGATACAAAAGGAGAGATTTGAGATCAAGTAAACTAGTGTGGGTTTTGACCAGTTGACCTTTCATTGTGTATGTTAAAAGACCCGTATCACGCTATTTTCTGATCTGTGTTACAATGGTGTTTCCTCATCAAAACACCATACTCCTTCACTAGAATCATTTGGGTGATTTCAGTCCTGGTATTGCCAATCTCTACTAAACAAAAGGTAAAAAGTAGTCGTTAACTTCAAAACTAGGTGGAACAGAGCATTTGGGGCTTCAGAGATGTAGACAGATTAATAATAAAAGGTTAGTCAAACATGTGTGAATGAAATAAAACACAACCCCAGGTATGTTTTTGAGGGGGTAACAACATTCTAACATGGTTTAAAGCTCCCAAGAGTCAATTTTACGGAATATATGACTTTTAAAAATAGACTTATAAAAACTTAAGTGAATGGGTAAGTCCTAGTGTGGGTAAAATAATTAAAGAAAAAAACTTTACTTGGAGGGAAGTGGGAGTAGAGGGCACGTGCTTGTCTCCATAGAGATGTTGTGGTTTCACCTGTAATTTTCCAGTGTACATGGGTGTATTTTGCATTTATTCAAATACAGAACTGAAAAAAAAATGCTTTTCATAAATTACTGATCCGTGACTTGGTGGTTTCATCACTTGCTTGTCTCCATGAAGATAAATGATTAATGTCGAACTGTGTGTGACTGTGTGTAAAATCCCTCATTTGTACAGGTAGAATCTATGGCAAAGCAGAAATTCAATTTGTCAACTGGACAAATGTTAAGTTTGGTCAAAAACGTTTCAAAACTCATCCAAGCTGCTTCTTCAGTTCTTAAGAAGCTTGGAAGAGCTGTGAAAAGTGAATTGAATTTCTCCTTTGCTACACTATGGAACATTTCAGGCAAAGGCAATATCATCTCCATAGTAACAAAGAGGTGCTTAACTCGTGCACCTAGAACACTAAAGCTACTGGTTTTAAGGAAGGGCATCTGGTGGAAAAAATATGTTATATTATGATCATGTGACTGGTTTGCCGTGATAACCCCTGATAAAACGGGTAATATTTTTATATTCAAATTCTCAAAGTAGCCACAACATAGTTATTTACTAAATGTTTATGTATACTTAATAAACCTCTTCCTGTACTACATCATTCCATATTTCTTACTTCATATATTTGATGTCTTCCATATGTACAAAGTAGCAAAATAAAAAAAATAAAAAAACACTGAATGAGAGCATGTGTCCAGACTTTTGTCCGGTAGTGTATATTTGTCAGTAGTATCTAAAGAATAACAACTCATGTTTGTTTAAATGAATTGTACTTCAAAGTAGCACTTCTGTGTACCACGCACTTCTGCATATTACTAGTTGCCACGAGTTTTATTCAACCCACAACATGCAGTTTCCAATAAAGTATTTCTAATGTGTTTGGCTTTGGTCAGTGTAATGTAAACTGGGTGAAATCTAAAACTGAACTCCACTTTGATAGAGTCTGTGGGAACCGTGCTTTGTGAATGCCGCCACATATTGGCCAACCACTTCTATAATAGTCCATACAGCTAATGATATACTAGCTCCTATGTTCCCACTATCATTACCATGAGTTTACAATGTATATGTGACATACAGCAGGGCAACTTGTACTTTTTTACAACAAAGATAGCAGTATATCAAGGTTTGTGCGGTCTTGTATAATGTAAGAGGCTTTTTATATAAGTCTTTGGGTTGACCAGCCAGAGGGCCTTTGCTGGTTGCATGTCGTAATGGTATTCATGTGTGTAGGGAAAAGCGCATTACTTCTCTAGCTGTGGTTATAGGGAAATCGTTCTTACTAAAGATTTCAGCTCAAATATTTACACGGACCTACTTAAAGCGCTTGAGAATGACGCAAGTTTACGCAAAACAAAACAAGCCTTGCGAAACTCTACTGACAAGACCAATCTGTCTCGGGGTAGTTATAATACGCAGTCCAAAAAACGTATTGACATAAAAGATGAGAGTAATTTTTTCCAGGTAAATTTGGAGTCTTGCTGATTCTGTTTAATCCTAAATATACAATAGCCATGTGTTGTGAAGTGAATGAACATCTGAACATGTCTAAATGTCCATTCTGAAACCGAAAATGTTAAAAGAGGGTTTATCTTGGAGAGTCTGTATTGTCACTTTGAAAATTCATCAACTCAGCGCTAAACAGCATTGAGGTAAGTGAACGCCGGGCTCCGAAATAGAACTGGACAATAGTAATCTAGACAAATCAAACCAAAACACTGCTCAACCGTTCAGTACATGTGGATATTGTAATACCCGTGGAATTACAATCAGGCTTGAGAGCGGACGCCAAAACTTTCAGAAAGATTACGAGCGAGTTTTCAGCGGATGAATAAAAACATAACATGACAGCTATTTCTTGGTGCGCTATCAAACCACAAGACATGACCGCATAAGAATGAAAGAAAGGTACGCTCAAAACATTAAGCAAAAGGAAAACAACTTTTTTAGTAAGTGTGGGCAGAGTACAGTCTGGGCAGAATTAAAAGTACGTATGATAATTACTATATCGACTACATGACAAATGGAGCGATCATTTTTGGGTGTCAGTATTTATTGTAGGTACTTTTTCTTTGTACTAGTTGGAAAGTTTTTGTTATCTTGCAGTAGTACAATAACATTTTAGATGAAGAATGTTGAATTAAAACTTTTATGACTTACAAACTAACTACTAAAGTGTTTCATTCTGCTATTTATTCATTCGTGACAGAAGAAATGGTTTCAAATACTTAAAAAATTGTAGCTGTCTTGTGTTATTTCATTCAATTTCAGTTGCTTTTACTGTGAGCGGGTCTCCTCTCAACAGATCTGACCTGTACAGTCAAACTATCAACTATCACAACTCATGTTTTCAAAGACAATTTTAAGTAATATAGTAAAAACATCACTTTCCTGGTAGTGGGTTGCCCTTGAATTTCTCCCTTTGTACGTTTTAACTCTGAAAAAACATGTTTGAATTATTTTTATTCTGAATTTTAGTTGTTGAAATTTTAAGTGTACATTTTCGATATATTTCAAATTCAAATTTCAACTTCAGCAAAGATATTTTCAAGCCCTCAAATTCAAAAGTTAAAATTCGCCGTGTTTGAAGTGTTTGACAGTTGAATATGAGGGCTTGAATATATTTGTGCAGAATATTGAAAAGGAGACTTTTTTATTTTGAATTTTAGAGTTTAAAATTTGCAGTGAAAAAAATTTGCATGAAAGATCCAAGATGCCAAGGTCAAAGCAATCGATCCAAAGTGATCTGATTTAACTTAGAAACAAGCAGGAAATGGTGCAGTGAAACGATCTGTTTGGTCAGAATTTGCCTCATCCAAACCTCATCTCTTTTATTGGTTAAGTGTAAACCCCGCCCACAAATGAGAACAGCCAATAGGAAACAGCCTCTGTCCTCTTCACTCACTTATTGATTGTTTCTGTCTTGGCATCTTGGATCTTTGTTATGAAAATATTCACTGTGAATTTTACACTCTAAAATTCAAAATTAAATTAAAAAATCACCATTTAAATATTCAGCACAAATATATTCAAGCCCTCATATTCAACAGCCAAAATTCAAACACTTTGAAAATTTACACTTAAAATTTCAGCACCTAAAATTCAGAATAAAAATAATTCAACAGTTTTTTTTCAAAGAGTGAGAAATTTAATGGTGTTTAAAATTCTAAATCTGATGAAACAAATGATCTTCCATAGTTACTGCTTTGCCTAGAATGTTTCACAGTATGGCATTAAACAGTTCTATCTTCATGGAGACCAAACCAAGACAAAATTACAGGTCAGATCAGTGGAGAGGCCACCCCGCTCACAGCCAGAATACCTGTTTTTCTGGGTATTTTTGAGCATTAAAACCAAATGTAATTGAATAAATATGTAAAGTAGAGCTGAAACAAGAAGGTGACGGACCCTCAACCAAAAAGTTACATAATGCACCTTTAAGATAATGAAGCTGTATCTTAATAACAGTCTGTAAAACACTATTTCAAATGCTGTTCAGATTGTAGTACCCCCATGGAGAGGTTACTTACACCTAATATAATAAAGAATAAAGAATATATATACTCCCTACTCACCCATTGAACCATACCTCATTAGCAGTATTCATCCAGGGATTTTGAAGAAAAGTCACTAAAGTATGACTTAAACCAACTGACGAACCACGTGAGCTGTTAAAAACGCTCAATTCCACTACAATGAATTCATGACAGCACGGTTGCCTAAATCCTGTATATACTCTAATCCCACAACAATGAATATTTGGGACATAAGAGGATAGAACGCTTCCTCTTTAGGCGTATTCTCCACAGTTGTGATCAGTTGAGACCTTATTTTAGAAGCGCCTAAAAATCTCTCGGCAGGAAAGCTATCAAAATTCCGTTAGCTAATTAACATTACAATAACTTAAAATTCCAACGCTGATCCCCATCCCAGCCTCAAGGTTTCTCTTCTGTAAATAGATAACCGAAATAGTGCGCAGTGTTCTGTCAAGGAAGCACAGCTGGCAGCGCTTCTGTTTTAGCCAATTGCAGGGGTGGGAATAAATACTCACGTTACTGTAAGAGTAGATGTTTTGGATGATTGTACTTTTTTTATTAGATTTTTCAACATCTTCTTGTACTTGTAATTGAGTATAATTTTAAAGGTCCTATATTAAGCAAAATTTTGTCTTGTGAGTTTTAAACCATATTCGAATGTTGTTACCTCATCAAAAACATACCCAGATTTGTGTTTTGTGTGTTTTGTTTCATTCACACGTTTGCAGAATCTTTTATTATTAGTCTGTCTACATCTCCAAAACTCAAAATGCTCTGTTCCAACTGGTGATGTCATGTAGTGTTAAGTTTTCAAGTTAACAGATACTTTTGTTCAGTAGAGAGTGGCAACTCCTGGTCTGAAATAATCCAAATTAATCTCACATATGGAGTTTAAAAACACAGTGAGGCACTTAGTGGATCACACATTTTTTTCTGTTTAAGGTTTTTTCAGACTGTATTTAGTTTTACACTTTTTTTTATTGAAAGCGTGATCAAAAATGCTTCAAAAATTGTGTTAAAAAGTAACTAGTAACTTATTTAGTAGTAATGTTTTTGATGCATATTTCAATTAAAATTTGATTAAGAACACAGTATATTTGGTTTATAGTTTCTAATAGTAGGTAGTAAAAAAAAACAAAAAAACATCATTATCTCCACAACTTAGAGGTGAATCTGACAGAGCTCTTCACAGGACAAACTAGAGCTTGAATGATCTCTCTGTTCAACTTCATTCACACTTTTTACTTTTACTCACTTTTACAATCAGTAATAGTAATAAGAGTACCTTATTAGCCATGTAAGAGTACTTACAATACTTGAATACGAACGCTGAGTACTCTTTCCACTTCTGCTAATAGCGGTCCACATGCAGGCTCGGGTCAGATGGGATACATTAAAATAACACAGGGCCTTGGGGAGACAGGAAAGCGGATTGGAGACATCCCAGCTTCAGTAAGGGTCCCACTGCTCTAGTGAAAGAGGCACATGTATCCTGGTGCCGGTCCCCTCACTGACCTCTGTATTCTCCAGCTAATCACATTGTATGCGCCTATATAATTACCACACTCATTAGTGGAAGACTCTGGGGTTATCTTTATTAAACGCGCTCAAGTCTCTTTTACTGAATAGCCACATGTCACTGTTGTGCCTAGAGCTGGAAATCACAGCGGCTCTGGTGATTCGATACAATACACCCTACTTGGCTCATCGCGATATGGCAATATGTTTTTGTTAAAGGTGCACTATGTAACCTTTTGGTCTTTTTTCTATGGATATGTCATTGCTCTGTCTGGTACGTTCCACAGTATGACATTAAACAGCTCTACCTTACATTTATTTAAATACATATGATTTTATAGCTCAAAATACGCAGAAAAACAGGCATTCTCACTGTGAGCGGGGTTGCTTCTCCGCAGATCTGACTTGTAACTTGCTCTGGTGTGGTCCCCATGACCGTGAAACATTACAGACAAAACAATAGCATATTTATGGAGAAAAGTATTTAGTTACACAATGCAAACTAGCCTAATTCATCATCCTTGCACCATTAGAATTCGTTCGTTCAATGGTAGGCGGGTACTTTTTATCATCAACACCAATCGCTGTTATTTGGTCATGACCGCTAACAGGGCTAACTGGTATATTAAGCTTTTCCCAAATCCCGTAGGAAGAAGGGCAATAATGTCTTTCCCCTTGATAAAATTCACCAAACATTCTCTTTGTTCCGGCTTTAAATCCTCGATCTCGGGAATTGTTGCCAACACAGAATATATGTCTCTTTGCTGATTGGTTGGTGCCCGAACTTGCACTTCTGGGGTTTTTGCGAACCATCTAGTGTATTTTGATTCCTGACCTAGTCGCTGGAGAGAAATTAACTTGAGCTGAGGCACTAGGTGGCTACCTTTAAACCACTACCTATTTTAATCATCAAAACTGTGAATCTGTCAAGTGAATTACATAAACAAATTTTCTTCTACTAAATAAGCTCCAAATTGTACTGCAGTCCCAAAAGTTGCTAAAAGTTACCAAATATACTAAATCCTAGTAGTGTTTATACTATAATATGGTAAAATGTGGGATATATGGACGAGCCCGTAACATTGCGTCTCCAAATAGGTGAGGTGACGGAGAATTAAAATGGTTGCTTGTCATAATAAAAGTGTTGTTTTGTTTGTTTGTTATGTGATAGAAATAGTCAGCTGTGCATGTTGGAGCCACAGTTTGAGAATAGGGCATGACCTCTAATGCTTGGGAATTCCCTGGTAAGGACAGAACAACACACAGAGGCTGCACTTGTGTACTGAGTGAGATAAGACGTCATGCGCAAAAAAAAGCGTGATATAGGTTTATCTTTAAGGAATAACATGTGCAGTCATACACAAATACGGTACATATGTGGAATAGTTTGAAAGGGCCTGATGTTTTCTATGTATTTGAGCAAAAATTTGTGTAATGATATCCAAGTCTCACGATACGATATTGTCAAGGTATGAACCTCACGGTACAATATTTATTGCGATATCGTGGGAAAGCTCACGATTAGGGATGTAACAATATCCAAATCTTTCCTTGAGCAAGACACTTCACCCACCGTGCCTGATTTTCGGTTTGTTTTGTGTTTTTCATCGTTCAGATTGTGGCTGGTTTTAGTTTTTGTGGAGTTGTTCTTGGATTCTGACTTCAGATTGAGACTCTGGCACCAACATCAATCTGATCAAGAGTTTAATGCCCCAAAGACACTGAAGAACACAGAGAAACCAGGACTAAACCAGGACTAAAACAGTAATATACCAGGACTAAACCAGAATTAAACCAGAACTAAACCAGGGCTAAACCAGAGTTGAACAAGGACTAAACCAGGACTAGAACAAGGACTAAACAGGACTAAACCAAGACTGAACAATTACTGAACCAGGACTAAACCAGGACTAAACCAGGACTAGAACAAGGACTAAACAGGACTAAACCAAGACTGAACAAGGACTGAACCAGGACTAAACCAGAACTAAACTAGGACTAGAACAAGGACTAAACCATGACTAGAACACGGACTAAACAGGACTAAACCAAGACTGAACAAGGACTGAATCAGGACTAAATCAGGACTAAACCAGGACTGAACCAGGACTAAAACCAGGACTACAACTAGGACTAAACCAGGACTAGAACAGGATTAAACCAGAACTAGAACCAGGACTAAACCAGTTTTAAAGGTATTTTCAAACGATATTTTCACGATATACATCTCACGGTACAATATTTATTGCGATATTTTGTTAATATGTTACTTTTTCCTCTTAAAATGCCTTGACAAGATTTAATCCAAAGAACTAAGACTTAAAAGTGCTTAGAACTGTTATTTGTTCATAGTCTCCACTGAAATTGAGCAAAGGATCATGGTCTATGTAGTTCCCTCTGTCTTTTTTTTATCTATTGCTGCACCGTAACTCTTAATTTAAAATATTATTCGATATATTGTGATGTTCCACGATATTATTGTGAGAACTTTGACAATACGACATCATTGAAATTTTGGTTATTGTTACATCCGTAGTACTAGTATATGCAGTTCTTGGGGTCAAAATACTGTGCGTGTGCATCTAATTGTAAGTTTCCAATTGTCTAAGATTCAGGAAGTGCACAGTAATCATGCTAAATGTTTTTAGATTTACAGTGATCAAAACTCATCTCTTGTTTCTGAAAGTTGTGCTTATAAACTCACTGCTGTGAATAATTACTCGATATTCATAAGAAATACTGGAAACCGTTTAAAATGAACTTTCAATCCGGTGCAGCACCTTTAAGCACAAAGCCCCTCCTTAGTTTATCCAGGTTTGACACTATCAAAAGTACATTGAAGGAACACATCACTACACATAATAGAACATAATAAATTACATAATCATTACAATCAAGTACAGGCCCTGGGGAACAGAACAGAAGGTAATGCGTCTCTTGGAAATAAGACTTCAACAAAAACAAGCACATTTTAAACACGCCCAAGAGGATTAACACTGATTCAAAAATAGCAGGCATTTCAGAGCATGTTTGTAGAGGCCTTAGCTACGGGGTTATCAGGTTTATACATAATGTCAGGTTTATATAGATCACAGTATATTGCCTTACAGTTCCCTTTTCTCGATGTCAGCCATTCAAATATGAACCATTAATTCGGATTATCGTCGCACGGAATACGAAAGACCATATTTGCATTTTACTTAAAGGTGCATTCTGTAGCTTTTCTGGTGGAGGGTCTTTCAAATGCTTTTCTTCATGAAGATTTTATTGCTTTGTCTGGAATGTTTCACCTTTCTATTTTCATGGAGACCAAACCGGACAAGTTACAGGTCAGATCTGTGAGAGGCAAGCCCGTTCAGAGTCAGAATGCCTGTTTTTCTAGATATTTTGAAGCTATAAAACCACCGGGAATTCAATGAATGCAAGATAGAGCTGTTTAATGTCAATAAGCAATAACATCTCCATGGAAACAAACAACTGACAGACCTTCTATTAGAAAAGTTGTGCAATCCAGCTTTAAAATAACGGCGTTCAACTACACCGGTATCAATAATTTGTGATATATTTTGCAGCCCCAATTCAAATCTGACTGCGGTTATTCTTGGAGTTTTTCTCAGGAACGCCCTAGGATCTCTTCGAATGAATAAGAGGAAGCGTCTGGGGAGCTGGAAGTCTGGGCATCTCTGCTTAGATTTTCTAGCCTCAAACAAGAGGTAGAAAATAGATGAGAAGATAACCCAAATTCTCCAACATACTAGAGATATCAGCACTAAACGCTTTCTGACCCAATAAAGTCGACACTGTTTTGCTTGTTTCTTCCTCGCCTATTTGGCACCCACACTTCCACCCACCTGTCATGTCATTTCTACGGGAGTTTTTACGAGGTGTCCGATAAAAGCCAGTGCCAACGTTCGCATTCCTCGCATACTAGACGCCGAACACGCCCGCGCCACATCTTACTTAAACACATTTGGGTGTGTCATTTCATATAAGGTCTTCTTATGGAGAGACCATCCACCGAGACTGCGGTTTTAACTGGCTTTGTTCTGTGCTACTGGGGGAATAATGGGGCTGGGAACTGTCTCTGGGGAAGGCTGGCTCCGAGCGGGAGCGAGGGAGGAGGGAGAGGGGGAGGTAGAGAGGAGGAGTGCAGGGGGAGAGGGGAGGAAATGAGATCTAAAGGGCTGGAGGTGGGTTAAGTAGCAGGTTAGCGGCTGGTCAAATGGTTGGCAGATGATGAGAAATGAACATAAACTAGATTACGTGGGCAAGGGAGAAGGGAGGAGCACTGAGATGCACTGGGATCATCGGTGGATATTTTAAAAGTCTATCTAGATTAAATGCTTAAAAAAAAAACTGCAATTTTGGAGAAAACAACATATTGCGCAAATATACATCCAGGTTAGGCTAGACTAGTTTATTTGCCATTTGAAGTTAAAAACACATTGGAAAAAGGTGCAAAAAACTCAAAGTGAACCATGAGACATTAAATTTGCTATTTGTTTAAAGTAAATTTTCTTAACATTGCATATTTTAAAGTCGTCCAAGAACATGCACATTTGAGAGAAGAATGAAAGGGTCAGTAATCTCAATAATCTATCATCTTTAGATTTATCTGTCTATCTATCTATATGTATTAGGGGTGTAACAATAATTAAAATATCGTGATATCGTATCGTCAAAAGTCTCACAATATTGTGGCCCATCACAATATATCAAATTAGTATAATTAAAAGTTTCTTTGTTTAAATGAATAATTATAGTGCAGCAATAGCTAAAAATCTGAGAGAACTACATAGACCATGATCCTTTGCTCTGTTTCAGTCCAGACTACATGAAGAAATAACTGTTATAAGCACTTTTGAGTGAACCAAGGGCTTGTGAGGGCATTTTAAAAGGAAAACATATTCACAGTTTTCTTAGTTTCCACAAAATATCGTAATCTCGTACTGTGAGATGCAATATCGTGAAAATACCGCACCAAGAGATTGGATATCGTTACATTTCTAATATCCATAATTATATCTATTTGTATTACGACATAACATCATAAGGAACAGAGCGTTTTCTGTTTGAGAGAAGAACTCAGCCTAAATATGCAGGGTTTGTGCGTTAAACATGTGTGAATGAAACAAAACACAACTCCAGGTATGTTTTTGCACATTGAATAGTGTGATATGGGACCTTTAAAAATCTCATTTGTAATAAACTTTTCTTTTTTTTTTTAAAGTCTTGCTGACGTAATATTTCAAGAGCACCTTTTCCATTAATCAATCTGGATATGCCAGACATGAGCCAAATTTACAAACCCTACTGGAATACTGGAACTACTTTTTTGAGGGAACAAAAGTGTCAGTCCCAAAGTAGGCTGGAGTCACCGAAAAGAGGTCAGGGGCTGTTTTAAATGGGCCAGAGGAAAGGTGCGCTCCCAAAACTAGGCTGAAAATTCCAACAGAAAAAATAGCCCCAGCTTGAAGCATATGGCGACGTGGCGAGACACAATCTGGCAGCGTCGTGGTCACGGTGAGACGGTGAGACGGTGGTGACTGATGGATGCCAGGTGAGTGATGTTAGAAGCAGGGATTTGGTTGTAAAGGTACAGAGCCAAACAGGTGGAAGTTAATGACGGAAAAGAGAGGGAAAAGGAATAGGGGGGAAAAAATCATTGAAAAAGCCATTTGTTATTTTCAATTTGGGTCATTTCAGTGATTTTGTCATGTCGAGTATTGTCATTGTTCATTCAGAAACAAATTAAAACATGAATGTGAGATGAATAAAGCATTGAAATGTGGCTCTGGCACTCAGATTTAATATTGTAATAATTTCCTACACACTATTTTAGGACAAATGTTGAGAATGGAGTATGGTTAACTTAAGCACGACTACCAAAATGTCATAGCAAATGCATAACTTTTTACTATTAAAGGTGCACTATGTAACTTTTCTCTGCACTATAGCATTCAAAAGGGGGTTTATGCTTTTTTTTGTTATAACGCTGTTCCTACGCATCAAAAACATGCCTAAAGTTTGAGATGTCATCCATGCATGTTTGAGTACCGTATTTTTGGGACTAAAAGGCGCACCGGATTATAAAGCGCAATATCAATAATGTTGAATTATCTCGTCTATTTTCATACATAAGGTGCACCGGATTATAAGGTGCATTAAGCAAAACAAATGGACAACACTTGAGACTGATCCTTAGTCCAGACATCCACGATCCATTGGCAGATCATGGCGTAATTCGCCCGGCGTCGCCTTTCTGTCTTGGTGAATGTGTATTATGAATGTGAATGTGGGTGGATCATTTAAGTTTGTTTTTTTGTTTCCTACAATGAGGACTCAAATATACATAGAGTAATAATGTGTTTAATGAAGCTTTGAGCATATTTGTTTACGTTTTACAGAAATGACACTTAAAAACACATGCTAATTTGCATAAACTATAAGCACTGAAAAAACAGTTCGTTCCTGGTGCGCTGTTGTGGTCAGCTTCTGTCAGACTAAAGGACATGACTCAGTGGATGTGAAAATCAGTTCGAGGTCAGTAAGCACAACCAGAATTAATACATAAGGTGCACCGGATTACAAGGCGCACTGTCGATTTTTTAGAAAATTTTAAGTGCGCCTTATAGTCAGAAAAATACGGTAATTTTGCGATCTCTCCCGGGCCCTATTCGAACCCTCCTTATGGTTTTGCTGTAAGATTCAGTGCAATTCTCAGCTCAGAAGCCTACGTCACCCACACTCCCACATGACAATAAACCATAAAAACATACAAAAGCAGGATACAAATACTGTACACAACAACTTGACAAACCTGATGTGATGTGCAGTAGCTTCATTAGCGGGACGCACGCTATTGTTTCGGGATAGCGCTCTGAAGGGGGAGCACAGGGAGGGGGGACTCACAGCATCAAAAAACAAAAAGGAAACTTGTTAAACGCGTTAATACGTTGCTTTTGGCACTTCGAAACCATAAAAGGTAACCTGAATATAGTGATCTAAATGTGTCTGCCCTTTTCTCGTATTCATTCAATAATATCATTTATTGTTTAATTTGTACTCTGGAACATTCTAAGCAAAGCAGAAGCATCTCCATGGAAACAAGCAGGTGGCGTACCCTTTAACACCTTTCAATACATTTTTTATGGACTCCTTAATTGTTTTCATGATTTGTAGTAGAAGCGCAAACCCTGAAAAACCTATTTTACTTTTAATTCACGTTTTTTATTGCCGTAATAAATCCACATTGAGCAGGCCACGTAGGTCAGGGACATCCACTCTCCACAGTAACCGAACTCTTCCATTGCCTTATGTTTCATCCTTTATATTGAACAAAGCGTTATTTCATGCGCCCTGTTGCGAACCTACGTAATTATACAAGGATGAACATTCTCAATAGCATGTCATATCTATTCTGCCAGATCTGCGCTGTTCGTTGTAGCTATCTGGTTACCGCTCACATAGAAACATTGGTCGTGCTTGTGTTGGCGAGCGCTGCCTAATTGAGTGACCTGCTGAGTTAGAGGCCGGAGGGTGTAGCTTTAGCCGCACTAATGATCCGATCTCTTTCTGTATTAAACCCAAAGAGCTGTCTGTGCCACTGCCTCGAAAACTGTTCACGCATGAAAACTCCTACATAGATCCTGACCCCGGTGGGAAATGCAGACTGCCGAAGACAAAAAGTGAAATGCGAAAAGTGGGAAGAGCTGGACAGAATATTTTGCGCGAAAACCAAAGCGAAATGGACTCTCGTGAACTTTTAGTCAATGTTTTATTCTCGATGCTTCATCAAAAACAGACCTGGAGTTGTGTTTTGTTTCATTCGTGTCTGAGTAATTCTTTATTATTAGTGTGTCTACATCTTTAAAGCTCAAAATGCTCTATTCCACCTTCTGATGTTATACAGGAAGTGCTCCATTGTGTTTTTAAACTCCACACATCTTCACTAGAATCACATTTAGCTAATTTTGTTCTGAAATTATTGCTAATCCTAACCCAAACATAAAATATGGGACAACAGCAAAGACTCTGCTACTAAATCAGACAGGAAATTTGGCAGAAAAAGATGTAATTTAACTTAATGCAAGATAATTACTGGGGACAAGAACAAAGACGATTGCAGATTAAATTTTGCAATGTAAGCCATTTGGGATTTTTGTTAGATTTACATTTAGAGACTTAGTTTTAATGTTCTAAAATGTAAAAAAAAAAAAAAGGGAAAAAAGAAATAAGTAGTGTTGACTAGGGCTGGGGATCATTCAGAAGTTGCTCATATGATACATACCTCAATACAGTGAGCTTACAATTCGATATGATATATTTCAAATCGATTCAATACAGATCAATAAAATATAAAGGCTAAATCATGTCTGTGATACTAAAAGTCTTTCTTATACCACTTCTTGTGCAAAGTTCATATTAAACACAAACATTTTTAATCATCAAAACAGTAAAAATATCCAATGTGTTGCATAAAAAAGTTTTCTTCCTTTGAACAAGCAACAAAACTGTAGCACTGTAACAAAATAATTTAGTAAAACATACCAAAAATACTCTTGGCGATATATTGATACAGCAGCCCACAATATCGATACTGTATCACCACATTAAACAATACAATATAATCGATATTATGATATTTTTGCACAACCCAAGTGTTGACTCTTCTAACTTTATTTAGTGTATATTGTGTTTTACATTAAAGTAGACTGAATTTTTTTTATGTTCTTCATCAATTTCAGATGTAAAAGAAAACTCTAAACAAATCAGTGCTTTTAAAAGTTTTGCGTTCAATTTTACAAAAACAAACGCAGATAGGTGTATGCATTGACAGTCAAAGCCTGCGTGCTTTTACAGCTATTAAATCAATTCCCTCTAATGCAGACAGGGTCTTCCCAGATCAGGAAGTGCCAGGCAGACGCTCCCAGGGGGGGGACGGTCCGCCATTGTTCCAGAATTCTCCGAGAACAAACTGAGGGAGATCTAATTTAATAATCCCCCATTTTCCTCTTCTGGGAAGGTATACAGCTCCTTTCTTCTTTTGTTCTCTTGCCCTCCCTTGCCTTGCCACGACTCGTACTGTTGGCGCAGTTGTCTCATTACATGTAAGGATAATTAATACTGTTACAGAGTCTAAATGAATACATTGGTGACATGCCTGAGAGAAGATTGAATTAATAGCGTGCTTTTAAGAAGACTAATAAGGCTATATAAATATGAATATATGCTAATTCGATTACAGATGGGCGTTCAAATGTTCAAATGAAAATCCAGGAGAAAAAAATGTTTGCAGCGAAAATACGGGAAGATTTAAAGGGGATTTCCTATGTTATTGACAAAGAAACTGTAGCTAAAGCTGTTGTTAATTTTGGAGGAGGCTGTAGCGGTGCTGTGCGCAGGGAAGTTTTTAATTTGGTTCAGATGAGACTGCTCCCAAAGGATCGCCCGCCATTTTTAATACCTTCCCAGGCGCAGCTAATAAGTAAAAGTAAATCTAAAATGTAATATATTAGACACCCACTAGAAATATAAAAAGCTATAAATTCAATTGATTTTCAAATTTTCAAGTTTTAACGGTGGTCTGTGTAGGTTCTACGGAGGGGATCTATCATCTGCTCGTCTCATGAAAATGTTATTGCATTGCCAGGATCTGTCTTTCATTTATCTAATTCCAGGTGTTCTTATTGCCAAAAATAGTTGGTCTCCATGGGGATTGCTACGTTTTAAACTATTTTGTGGAACATTCTGGCAGAACATCTCCATGGAAAAATACAAGGTTTCGGATTTTCCACCTGTAACGTACAGAGTGAATCTTTAACGGTCCTAAATAAAAAAAATTGTCTCAATGAGTTTTAAGCCATGTTATGATGTTGTTACCTCATAAAAACATACCTGGAGTTGTGTTTTGCTTCATTCACATGTTTGAGTAATCAGTTTATTATTAATTTGTACATGTACAAAGCTAAAAACACTTTATTCCACCTTATGATGTCATGCAGTGGTAGTTTTTAAGTTAACAGCGACGTTTTATCATAAATTCATAGATATTGGTGATTCCAGGGCTGTAAGTTATCCAAATTATTCTAGTGTATAGAGCAGCGGTGTCAAAGTCAAATTCACAAAGGGACAAAATTAAAAACTGGGGCTAAGTCGTGGGCCAAACTAAATATTTACTGAAAAATGTCAACAACATCTGCATGTTTTCTCTTCTTTGGAGATATGTAACGTTAAACCTTTTCTTAAAATAAATGTTTAAAAGTAGTTTTGCTTTAACATTGAATCCAGAACAAGCATAAGATAAAATAATAACTACATTTTAAATAAATCATGTCTCTATAGTCTATCTGTAGCTGGCGGTCAGCTCTAATACATATTTGAGATGATCTCGTGGGCCAAATATAATTGTATCGTGGGCTAAATTTGGTGCCTGAGTCTGACATGGTATAGAGTTTACAGAGAGTATAGAGTTTAAAAACACAGTGGAGGACTTCCTGTATTACCACATGACATCACAAGGTGGAAGTGTTTTCAGTTTGAGAGAAAAACTAAACTAAATATGCAAGATTGGTGCGTTAAACGTGAGAATAAAACAAAACTCCAGGTATATTTTCTAAGAGGAACCAACATTATAACAAAGATCAGAAAATAGTGTAATATGTTTGTGATATAGTGTAATATATTTAAGAAAAAAATTGCTATCTGGGTATAAAGATAATAAGAAAAAAAAGTCAGAGCGTATTCAGAAACAACCCACTATAGACAAAAAAAAAAAAAAACATCTCTCTCTCTTAGTACTAAACCAAGTCTTAACTAGGTCTAAACTAAGACTTAAACCAAATGGTCCCAACAATTCCCAACGACCAAATTAAGACTTTTGAGTACCATCAACAGGAAGCCCATGCACCAGAGTTTGAGAAGCACTGGTGGAGTCATTCAGGCCTGCGTCTGGGTCTGTGACTGGGGAGGCTGGTGGTTTGTAATGTGTCTGTAGGGAATGGTGTCTTTATCCTGGCCCGCTCCATTAGCCAACAATAGAAGTGTGCAGGCGGACATTACAGCAGAAGCTAGCGTTTGTTCCCCGGGTAACAATGTGAAACATGAGAATAAAATTACCACAGAATACCCCAGACTATTTTTCTCCTTTTTAACGACGCCAGATGAATACAAAGACTCTAATTTATGACATTTACATCAAAGCGAATGTGCTCACTATCAACACTAAATACTGCAGGCTTATTTGAATTTTCATTTCAATCATTTATTCATATTTTTTACTATGTTACTAATAGTTAAAGCTGCACTGTGTCACTTTTTGGTTGGGGCTCCGTCACCTTTTTGTTTCTACGGATGTACGTCACTGCTCTGCCTGCAAAGTTCCACAGTATGGCATTAAACAGCTCTACCTTACAGTTTTAAAGCTCCTAAATACCTAGAAAAACAATATTCTGACTGTGAGCTGGGTCGCCTCTCCACAGATCTGACCTGTAACTTGGTCTGGTTTGGTCTCCATGAAGATAGAAAGGTTTAATGCCACACTGCGAAACATTCCAGACAAAGCAACAACATCTCCATGGAGAAAAGCATGTGACCGACACTCGTAACTCACTGAAAAGTTGCACAGTGCAGCTTTAAAGTAACACTACGTAACTTTCTGCATGACTCAATCAAAATAGAAAGTTAAAACCACACAATTAATGCCGTAGTGTGGAAAATTACAGCCAAAAGAAGGCCAAGTAAGAGTCAGATCTGTGGAGATGCAAGCCTGCTCACAGTAAATGCAATAAAAACTTCCAAACATGCTTTTATTTTAGCTTATTTTTGACTTAAAAAGTTACACAACGGGGCTTTTTTGTTGACTTTTTTCTTTATAGTGCATATTTTTTTCCCAACATTCAGTTCTAATACCAGTTTTTTGTCGTACTAACAGCCTGAAGCTTTAACTGTCCGCCCATGTCTCCTCTCTCTCCCTTCTCCCTCGATGCCGGAGCGAGCACGTGCTTCCAAAAACCACAACTTCCTGGTTTCGTGAATCCCGTAACGCGATTGGCTTAAAGCGGCACATACCCCAACCACGCCCACTTTTTAAAAACGCTCGCTGAGGTTGCTGGCACCGATTTCCTCTTGGCCTTTCTGCCCAGGCAATTAGAGGTTTGATTCGGCGTTATGTGACCGTACACACACCCACATACACACACGTTCATAAAAAGTAACACAAAATACACAAATTCTCACACACCAGAGTAAGAGTCAGCGAATTAGGAGACACACTGTGCACAGGAGAGCTGCCAAGAGTGACTGGCTATGTCACAACACACTCGCTCACGCCAAAACAAATCCGCACACTTTTCATTTGCAACTAAAGATCATTGAGAAATTTCTCCACTACATGACTGGTCTTAACAAGGCACAACAAGTATGACAAGTGTGGGCTTATTGGGTGAGTAAGTAGACACATTTATCATGAAATATAAAAGTGGAAGAAAGTAGAGCTGGAATAAACGAAATGGTGAGTGGTTAAGAACCGGATTTAATACATTTTTAACTAAATAAAAGTTGAAATTTGGTGACTGAAGACTTCTGGAGAGAGAATATGTATGAATAAAGGGTTAGAGTAATAGCATTTTTATTTAGTTAGTTATTTATTGACAGTGTGATTTAATAATATCTGTTAATCCATTCATCATTGCAGAAATAGTATCAATTAAAAGATAGCAATATTGGATGGAAACATGAGCAAAATGATATAATTTGAAGATATTTTGAAGAATTTTAATTAAGAAATTCAGTTTTGGAAACACAGCCAATAGGATTCAAAGCAATTAATAACAAACTGGGAGTTAAGAAAAAAGTTAAGTTAAATCAGAAGACTGTAAATGTGGCAACAACTGGGAAACAGATCAGAAAGTTCAGGGATTTCAGGTATGAATTTATGGTAACACTTTATTTTAGAGTGCACATGTTAATATGTAACTACCCACTAATTCGCATAGTTGTAAATGGTTAATTTGTATTTATTAGTGTTTATTTAGCCCTTATTAATGCCTAATTCATCATAAAGATTAATCTGCTTAGACATTTACAAACTCTTTCCTATTAATACACTCCTTATTACTGCTTATTAATATGATAGTAGACCATTTTTGTCCGTGATTTATGATTCTAAAAAGCTTTTGGCACAAATAAGTAAAAACTACATTTCTTGTGCTACTAGTCTCTAACAACACACTTATTGCCAAAAGTTTATTAGTGTATTAGTGTATTAATAGGGACATGTAATAGCAGAATAAGCTTATGAGGAATTAGACATTAATAAGGGCTGAATAAATACTAATTAATCGGGGTGTAACAATATCCAAGTCTCACGATACGATATTGTCACGTATGAACTTCATGGTACAATATTTACTGCGATATCGTGGGAAAGTTCACGATATGGTGGGGAGGCTCATAATTAGGGATGTAACAATATCCAAATCTCTCAGTACGATATTTTCACAATATACATATCACGGTACGATATTTACTGTGATATTTTGTGGAGGCAAACAAAACTGTTAATATGCTATTTTTTCCTCTTAAAATGCCTTGACAAAACTTAATTCAAAGAACTAAGACTTAAAAGTGTTTAGAACTTTTATTTCTTCTTGTAGTCTACACTGAAATGGAGCAAAGGATCATGGTCTATGTAGTTCTCTGTCTATTGCTGCACCATAACTCTTAATTTAAGCAAAGAGACTTGTAATTCGATATATTGTGATGGTCCACGATATTATTGTGAAAACTTTGACAATATGATATCACAATATTTCAGTTATTGTTTAATTAAAATTTTAATTAATTAATGACAAAATAACAGCCATTTACAACTATGAAAATTAGCAGGGTGTTAGATAAGTGCACCGAGTGTTACCGAGTTTATATACGTTGACTAAATGTGTTAAAAAAACAGTGCATAGATTTGATCATTCTCTCTTTAAAAGTGCACTATGTAACTTTTCTGGTTGGGGTCAGCCACTTGTGAACCAATTATCTCCAAGAGGATGTTATTTCATTCCCTGAAATGTTCCACAGTATGGAATTAAACTTTATCTACCAACATTTATTGCAGTGTGTATTGCTCAAAAATACCTTGAAATCTCTGTATTCTTATTGTCTCCACAGATCTGACCTGTGACTTCGGCCTGGTGAAGAGAGAAAAGTTCACTGCCAAACTGTGGACATGTTAAGAAAAACTAAAACAAACAAGCGAGGTGACAAATCCTCCACCAGAAAAGTTACACGGCGCACCTTTAATAACCAAGTTTGAGACAGAAGGCCGATCCAAAGAGAGGACTTTCCATCTGTAATGTCTAGCCTAAATAACCCATTTAAACCTGCAGAACAGAGCATACATAAATAAAGAGGGGAAAACCGCTGTGAAATAAAACGCTAATCCTGTATAGGAAGCTTAGAGATGGAATATCCTAGTTTTATACAAAGAGGTTTTTACTCTGAAATTTTGAGTGTTTTTGTACTCTCTGTGGCTTCAACCATTCCCCTTCCCTTCTAACCACACACTTAGCTCACAGTGGGCACCTCCAACAGACCTCCACTACTCCCTCACCACACCGCCAACCTATAGCCAGATTGAATAGCCCATTATAAACTGTAAACAGAAGCTGGGATGGAGATAGTTAAGAGAAATATTGTCTAATGATCTAAATTTGGACAACCTGCGCTGCGGTTGGAAGAGGTGGCCCGGAGGTTAGGTTAATACCGGATAAAATTATATGAAGGAAATGTAAAACGTGACTTTTTTAGTAAAGCGTACACATAGCACTAGCGCTGGGACCACTAAAGGGGATTTCCAGCTTCGAACCCTCAGCTGAGTTCTGTCAAGCATCAAGGCACGACTGCAGACGAGATTGGAAGCTATAAAAGCGAATGAGAGCCTGTGTAAAATATATGTCTGAAAATCTTCTATAAAAAACTTATGAATTGGTGATAAATATATGTCACCACCTCTGAGTTAGAAGCCCCAGTGGAAACGCAATTCAGCTATGGGGAGGTTTGTTTTGCTTTCTTAAGGACATGATGTAGGTGAAAGTTTAAAGTGCACACGACAGGTTTTCATGTTTTTATAATTGTGACTGTGTTGGCCGGAATAGTGCATGTGGTGGGTATTTATCACAGTTTTACATCAGTTAAGTGGTAGTTTGTGAAGAAATGTTGCAAAGAAAAGTACAAAAATGCAGGAAGTAGAGGTTCTAAAAATGTCAACAACATGGAAAATGCCACAGGAACAATTTACGTGTAAGGAAGTTATTTCTGTGACAGCTTAACAAAATAAACGAGCTGTCATTTACTTCTATTATATAATCAAAACTAATGAGCAATTTAGGCCCCGTCCACACTAGTACCTATTCGAGTCCTTTTCGTTGTGGATGCAGGGTTGGTCCACACTAATCTGATTGAAAACAGCTCCCAAGAATTCATCGGAGTACAGATCTGATCCGGCAGATATGCTGATGTAGGTCTATACGCCACGAAGTAATTCACCGCCAAAACACTAAGATTCTAGAATATATGTCCATTCATATATACGGTCTGCGTGTACAACCTGCAGACATATAATCTCTGAAAAGTTTCACATGAACCATCTCCAAAGTGATAGAAACACAGAACAGACTCACCATCAGCAGAACACCCCTCTGTCACAGAAACAACACATATAATCCACTGAGTCGTGTCCTTTGGTCTGACAGAAGCTGAACCACATCAGGGCACAATAGCGAGCTGTCTCTTTTGTGCGCTTAGTTTATGCAAATTAGCCATGTGGTTTTAAATTTTTGTTTATGTAAAACATAATTATTGTTATTATTGCTATTGTGCGCTGATGTGGTTCAGCTTCTGTCAGCCTAAAGGACATGACTCAGTGGATTATATGTGTTCTTTCTGTGACAGAGGGGTGTTCTGCTGATGGTGAGTCTGTTCTGTGCTTCTGTCACGATGGAGATGGTTCATGTTAAACTTTTCAGAGATTATACGTCTGCAGGTCATACACATAGACCGTAAATATGAATGGACATATATTCTGTTCTTTTAGTATTTTGGCGGTGATTTACTTTGAGGTGCATAGACCTACATCAGTGTATCAGCATTTTCAGGCGTCCACACGGTGCTGGATCAGATCTGTACTCAGATGAATTCGTGGGAGCTGGCGCCACCAGATCGTTCCGTCTCTCGAGCCGTTTTCAATCAGATTAGTGTGAACGAACACTGCATCCACAACGAAAACGATTCAAATACGTACTAGTGTGGACGGGGCCTAAGTCTGGGTCCTTATTAACATTATGGTTGCTAGGTAACACTTATGGAATGACCTCTATATATATCATATCTGCTCCTGTGTCCAACCAGGAACTTGGAATTATAAACATCTCCAAAACTGTCAAACTACTGAAAACCAGATGGCAAAATATGAAGTGAAATCTGAAATATATTTGTCTAAGTTTTATTGAAATATGTATTCGGAGCTGTCATACGCACTTTAAGACTGAACTGCATTGAGCGGGATTCCGAGTTTTGTTGCCAGGTAATGACCTTAATCTTTCCGAGAAGATTCCGATCCAAAAGTGGGAAATAGTTTTTTCTTTCCCCTCGGGGTGTGGAGGGGAGTGGAGTCGACAGTGCAGCGGCGGAGGGAGGAAGCGATGGTTGCCAAGTCCTCATTGATTATGTTAATTAAGCGAGCAGAGACGGCTGGGTTTCTGCAGAGCTGAAAGGAAAAAGAGAGAGGGAGGGAGAGATGGAGGGGGAGAGGGAAAGAGAGAGGGAAGGTGTGAAAGAGGGAGAGAGAAACAGAGAGAGAGACAGAGAGAGTGAGAGAGGAGGGAGAGAGAAGGAGAGAGACGGAGGGAGAGAGGCAAAGAGAGGGGGAGGGGGGGTGAGAAAGCGAGAGAGGGAAGGAGTGAGAGAGAGAGGAGGGAAAGAGGGAGCGAGAGAAAGAGGGAGAGAGAAAGAGAGGGAGGAGAGAGAGAGGAAGAGAGAAGGAGAGAGAGAAAAAGGGGGGTGAGAAAGAGAGAAGGAGAGAGAGAGGGAGGGGGAGAGAGCAAGAGTGAGGGGGCAAGAGAAAGAAAGAGGGAGAGAGAGAGATGGAGGGAGAGCGAGGCAGAGAGAGACAGTGACAGAGAGAGCGAGGGGGTGTGAGAGAAAGAGGGAGGGAGATAAAGAGAAAGAGAGAAAGGGGGGTAGAGCAAGAGTGAGGGAGAGAAGAAGAGAGAGGGAGGGAGGGAGAGAGCAAGAGAAAGAGGGGAAGGGGGGTGAGAAAGAGAGAGAGCGAGGTAGGGAGAAAGACAGAAAGAAAGAGAGAGAGAGGGGGAGGGAAAGAAGGAGTAAGAAAAAGAGGGAGAGCACGAGAGACGGAGAGCAAGAAGACAGAGAGAGAAAGACAGAGAGAGAGAGAGAGAGGGAGAATGTGGCTTTTAACAGACTTATTTTTGGAAATGGAGAATTGACCCAAAAAATGAAAGGTGATACAAAGTAGGTGCAAGTCACAATGGCTCCACACTCGAAATAGTAGAGTTTGGCCTACTTGAATCGACACTTTTAAGTTTCAATTGCACTTTCAGTTCATGATGTAAAATGAAAACGTATAGACCATAAGTTATAGACAAAAAAATATATATATATATGTTTTTATGTTTTGAGGACTTGAGGAAGGTATACTGGCTTTGGGTGGCTCAGGTGGGAGAGAAATTGTTTTATAACCTGAAGGAAAGTGGCTCAATCCCAGCTCTAGACAGTAAATGTTGTTGTTGTGTCCTTGGGCAAGACTCATCCTGTTTATGTTTGGAGCTAGAAGAGGCTATTGGCACAGTTTTCAGTATCTTTATCAATACGTCCTATGGCAACAGTGTTAGGTTACTTCCTATCTATCCTACTTTCTGTCCTTCCCGTTCCGAAATAAATCCAACTCAGTAGTGTCTGTTGCTCAATCAATAGAACTTTTACATTTAAACTTATACATTATTAACAATAAGATTCCCACTCTGAGTTCAGTCCTTTACAATGGAGACACTTGCCAATTATAGCTTGACAATAAAATGTTTATAAGAAGACTGACCAAGCTGTTGTATTGCAAAAAATGTGCAAGATAGTGAATGTACTGGTCATTATGTAATTGAATTGAACCCATATGATTCGCTAATGTAGTTACCACTAAAACTGTATGAATGTCATTATAAATTACTGTCCCCTGACGATCCGCGCGACTCAAAAATAGCCCTGCTGACAGTAAGAAAATGTTTGATTAAATAAACAAAAAGCGGGACTAGACCTGTCAGTCAAACACGAACGCCGGGATTGCACTGTCCCCATCGCACGGTCATTCCTCGAACACTACCTTAAATATGCAAAACTAATAAAACTTACATCTAAACGGCATGAAATATTTACTCCGGTACAGTTGCCGTGGCGCAGTTTTCTTTGGGTTACAGTGAAATGGGTCGCCCGGTGGTCAAAACATCTCATTATAAGAGAGGCATTGTGGTTGCAGAAGCCCAGATGCCCAACAAATCAAAGTCCCTCGACGTTGGGAGACATGCTTGTTTGGAACAGGCCCGGGGAACACATATGAGTATTGTATTTTTAATGACCACAACCTCTACTTCTATTTCTGCTGGCCATGGTGAAGGAAGCATGTGTCTGCCAAGCTACAAAAACAACCATAGATAGACAGACATAGTGAGGCTGCATTATTTGAGTAAAGCCTTTAATTACAATTGTATATTTGTAGTAGTTGAGTAATAGTATTTGGAAGTAACACTGCTCTATTGTGTACAACCTCGGGGTACTTTTACATGTGGTTTCAAATGCATTATTTTGGGTTGAAAAACTGAAATTCTTATGAAGATGTCAGAATGTATAATGAGTTTCGGGGTTTTTTTTTGTCATTTGGATGGAGAGTGTCGGTGTAGTTGTTTTGTGTGTGTTTGTGTGTGTAATTTTGTTATAAAAGGAGATTGTGCTTTTTACTTTTTTACTATTGATGATAAAGTAAAGTAAGTAAAATTTGTGAGTAAATTTTGTTTTCTGTATAAGTCAAATAAACAGATTTTGGAAAAAACAAAAATGAAATTCTTTTTACTTTTACTTTCTTTTACTTTTACTTCACTTTTTACTTTTGCAGAGGCATTCTTTTTTTTTTTACAAGCAAAAACTGGCACCACCTAGTGTCTCCGCTCAATTTAATTTCTCTCCAGCGACTAGATCAGAATTCAGAATACACTAGACGGTTTGCAAGAACCCCAGAAGTGCAAGTCCAGGCACCAGCCAATCAGCGAAGAGCCATATATTCTGTGTTGGCAACAATTCCCGAGATTGAGGATTTAAACCCGAAACAAAGAGAAATTTTGGTGAATTTCATCAAGGGGAAATACGTTATTGCCCTTCTTCCTACAGGTTTTGCTGCCTTACATACGTCACGACAAAAAATGGCAGCGATTGGTTAAATAAAAATGTACCTGTCTACCGTCGAGCAAATGAATTCTAACACTGCGAGGTCAGACGGTTTCCACAAAGTGAAACCGGCTGATGAATCAGGCTAAGCAAAAACAGCACAAATAGACAAATAAATGTTACTATGGACACTATGAAGAGGCGTTTGAGCCATTTAGAACATGAAATCAATGGAACTGTTTCTATTAATAAGCTGTTTTCGATCAATATCGCAGTTAAAAAAGAACAAAATGTTAAAATATTATAAATTATAATCTCATATTACTAAATCCCCAAAGAGGATTGGTATGTTTTCTTTGATATTCTTACTTAAATCTGATTTTCTCCAACTGGCCTGATTACACATATTACGTAACACAGAAATCCATACATGCAGCTCTACCATACTCTCCATGTTTTAAGCACAAGTCATTAGTTGTGATTTGGGGCCCGGTGTTCCAGACGGACATAAATTTCAGACCGCTCGTTTTCATTCAGTCCTGCTTTTTATGCCCTTAAATTATGAGCTGTCATGTTTGGTTTGAGGCCAGGGATAAAGACAATGAGAAAAATGGAGGATTTTCATAAAGAGAGGGGGGAGGGGACCAGCGGGCACCCAGTGTGAAGCCCCTCTCCTGGGCACGGCTGGTTCGTACGGGTGGGTGTGTTATGGTGGTAATTTGCTGATCAAACAGATAGACAAAGGGCCAGGCACATGCTCCAGGGTGGTCCTCATAATCCAAGTCATTAAGTATAAGCGAGTATATGTGGTATTTATTGAGCGTCTGAGCAGCCCCTCGCAGTGGGTGTTGGTGAACTCCTACACTACCTCTGCTGCAGTTTGAATGGCAGCAAAATATTGGTTCATTTTAATGGCAAATGATTGAAATGAATTATAGAGGTGGGCCATATTGACTTTTGAATGATTGCACTTCTAGGAATAAGGCAATCACGTACAGTTTATTGCTATGAGAGTAATATATATTTAAATACTACAGTAGAAGTAATTGAGTACGGATTTTGCCAACAGTATCCACTAAAAGTAATATAGTTGTAGATGTGTACACTGCAGTCAAAGTCTAATCGTATGTTATGAAATTTTTGTTTTCTTAAAGAGCCGGTACCTGATTTTTGTATATTTTTGTGCGTATTTGAGCAAAATAGGTCAAAATAGGTCCATTGTTTATTGTCTACATCTAATTAGAAAGCATTTTTATTGAATGACAATCAGGAAACGCACATTAGCATGGGTCTCTGAAAGTTGTGAAATACCGTATTTTCTAAACTATTGAGTGCACCTGAGTATAAGGCGAATCAACAAAATTTTAACTAAATTTTTAAATTGTACATATATAGGCCGCACCTGAATATAAGCCACAGGTGTTCACGTCTTCAAGAACGTTTTCAAGATCAGGCCGTCTGCTTTTATCGCCTCTGAAAGATTTTGTCATCTTTTTGCGTAGAGTCAGTTCGTCACGCTGCCGTCGCCAAACTCTCACCATCGACTCACTGATGCGAGGTTACATGCAGCAGCTCTGTTTATTCTTCGACAGCCACATCAGTCGCCATTAACTTAAAAGCTACATCATCTACATTTCTTCGTGTGTTTCTATGAGGAGGGTGTGTGTATGAAGCACAAAATAACTGTTCAAAACACAATCAAACGATCAAGAATCTCTACATGCATGTCTCCTGCAGAAAGAGTCTCTGTTCTGTCTGTATCATGTCAGTGTCTTGGAGGATTTCAGCAGATTTCAGACTCTCTCAGGGGCAGGGATAGGTGTATCGATCAGGTATGAGTGGATGTCCGGCTACTGAAGTTTGAGGCGTTTCTTCTCGTCATTTACACACACGGGTATCCCCCTCTCTAATGTTCATTTTGGCAACATAACTTATTTTATCACACGGCGATAAACTATTTGAGTGCGCTGACAATATCGCTTGCCAAACAAATTATCCTTCCATATATTCGCCACATCGTTTTTTTAGCCGCAGGGTTCAAAGTGTGAGAAAAAAGTAGCGGCTTATAGTCCGGAATTTACGGTAATGACGCTCAGAATGGGAATAATGCTCAGAATGCATAAGATAAGTGAGGAATAAGTTGGGACCATAAATAAATAAAAATGTTGAAAGTTATAGCCACAGTGTAAGCAGTAGTAGTAAGTGCTGAGTTTGATTAATAGGCTAATGTTCAAATATTCAACAAAGTTATGTTATGCGCAGCACTTGTCAAATACTTTCCTTTGGGCAAAAAATGATTATACTTCTACTTAAGCCTTATTATAAAGAGAAACAGAAAATAATTACAATAGCTCGTTGTTAAAATCTCGTGCATCAATTTGGCAGCTGGAAAATATAGCGCTGGCTTCTGTAGCAATAATATGTTTGGCTCAAAACTTAAGCTGGTTCTTTGCAAAACGTCAAGCGAATGATTAAGTTTAAAACAATAACGCTTTCTCGCGACGGAGGTGTAAATTTTGGCCACACAATGAAAGGAAAGGGAGAAAAAATGTTATGTCTAGGCTTGATTCCATTTTACACTCGCGTTATCAGGCGAGAAAAACAAACTACCAAAGCACGAGGGGTTGTGACTTAAATAAAGCAGGCTCCATGCGTTCTACCTCCACCCGTATCCCGCCGAGAGGATAAAAGTCCAGCCGCCATGTTGCATTTGTCCCTGTGCCGCCACATCAGGTCCTTGTAATGACGTTTACGAGCTGATTGATGAGACGATACCCAGACGACTGCTCAGCCTTCTGCTCCACACACACACGTGAGCCACACTCCCATTCGCCGACTACTTTGAAGACAATGTCGTTACCATAGCAGGGCATAGGAAGAACTGGATTACACAGAGCCGCTCTAGGGCAAAAAAGTCATCCTGCGAGGGTGTGTGAACAAGTACGGGTATCGGATAATGGCGCCCAAAACTGGAAAATCTGCTGGATCAGATATCGGCTTCCAAATACTGGTTCAGTCGATATTCTGGTTGGACATGTTGATGTAGTAAGATGATTTATTGGTGCTAGTTGGCCCAGAAAGTCTCAGAATGTTGTAATTGTGAATTGTTGTGGATTTTTACTTACAGAAATTTAACATCTACATACATTTTAATGGAAATAAATGCTGTTTTCAGTCTCTGCACTCGTATCAGTTGATATCGGGTATTGGCAGATAATTAAAGCCATAGTATTGAAATCAATATCGGAACTGAAAAAGCTGAATTGGTGCGTCCCTAACGTCAGGATTTGGACTATACTAAACATGGAACTAAACCTGGACAAGACCAGAATTAGCCCAAACCAAGTCTACATCACGATGAAACTGGATGAAGTGTGAATACAGCCTATCATCGGTGGTCACACCTTCCTATCTCCATAGAGAAAACCCGGTGACTCTATTGGGGTAATTCACAGGTCAGATCTGCGGGGAGGCAGCCCCACTCACAGTTTGAAAAGTGTTTATTTAGTTTATTGTACTTTTTAGCAACTACAGCACCTGAATAATTGTTGGAGACAGCTAGTAGGACGGTAGAATGTGTACTGGGACACTTCATCCAGACAATACTTCAGTCAGAGTAGAAATGGACACTAGAACATATTTTGGAGCCCTTAATGTTCTGTCTTCAATCACTTAGCCAGACATGTCAAACTCAGACTTAGGCTATAGAGACATTATTTATTTAAAATTGTGTTATTATTTTATGTTATGCTTATTCTGGATTCAATGTTTAAGCAAAACTATTATTAAACATTTATTTTTATATGAAAAGGTTTAACATTACATATCTCGAAAGAAGAGAAAACATGCAGATGTTGTTGAAATTTTTCAATATATATTTAGTTTGGCTCACAACTTAGTCCCAGTTTTTAATTTTGGCCTTTTGTGAATTTGAGTATGACACCCCTGCCTTAAGCTGTTTGTCTGATTTCGTCTGAACTCTTTTCATCTGGTAATTAAATCTACAGGAACATTTGACTCAAATTCCTAAGTGAAGTCACACACACATATAATCGGTCTATGAGTAACAGTTAAACAGTTTACATCAACAATCAGGTACATCCATCAAGTTAATACATGAAAAGCTACAGCCGTTCGTCCACAAGTAACAACATGGCTGTCATCGTTACCATGGTGCTCCCAAGGACCCCTGAGCTGCCTATGAATGCCTGATCTAAATAAACTGAGCTGTAACTCTTTCTGAACTAACAGTTACTGGGGAATTTACAACAATAATATTCAAATTCTGTATTAAGACATTATTATTATTGCAATAAAATTTTGATATTGTACCAAGATATGACTATTTCTCAACATAATATTTTGGTAGCCCCGCAAGTGTTTTTTTTTTTCTTTTTACAACCTAAATTTATATGACATGGGCCATGTATGATGAATTCTCAGTCAAAGGATAAGTCCAGAGGGATTGCGTGTTGTGTAGTGCACAGTGAGGACAGGTACATGCTAAAAACAGCCCCACAGAGGTGAATGCAGTCAGTGTGCTGCAGCCTGGAGCGCCTGAACGGTGAGGTATGACGAGAGGGTCCAGATGAAGTGAAGCCCACCATCATGAGCATTAGGCATCACCACAGCGAGCGCTTACATCAATAGCTAAAGAGGGCCCTATTTGTTCAGGCTCATTATGTGGAGTGATTTGGATCGAAGTGAAATTTCTGACGACCTCTGGGCATTTATTGAAACAAAACTCTACATCGCTCACTAATTATCGTATGCTCTTATCAGTGAGGATAAAACAAGGAGTCAGGCGGTAAAAAATTGCAAAAATAGACCAAAATTGTATAATCATTGAGCAGGTTTTTAATTTAATTTAATTTTTAAGAGAAGAGTAGGACTGGGTATCATCAAGAAGTTGTCGATATGATACATACCTCGATACATAGGCCACGATACAATACATATCTCGATACAGTGAGCTTATGATTCGATGCGATATATTTCAAACTGATTCGATACAATTTGATAAAAATAATGGCTAAACTGTGGCTGTGGCACTAAAAGTCTTTATTAAACCACTTCTTGTGTAAATTTAATATGAAACACAAACATTTGTTGTCAACATAAATGACAACATAATTTAGTCAAATACACAAAAAAATACTCTTGGCGATATATCGATATAGCAGCCCCATGATACCGATACTGTATCATCAAATTAAACAATACGATATATAAATATTTCAATATTTTTGCACACCCCTAGAGAAGAGTGTGGCCAACAAAGCATACAATTACAGTAAATAAAATTATTATGTAGTGCTTTTAAAACTTTACTTCATAAAAAAAAAAGTTATATTTTGTTATTATTTGGTTTATAAAAATATGCATAGATTCGTTTAATAATTCATACACAAAATGGTTACAGGTTCAAAGCACCAATGCAATTGCCCAAGGACACAGTGACATTATTCTGTTGTAGTAGTTGAAATAGCAACCTTTGTGTACATAAGTGTGATTTTTTGTCAAAGAATTGCGCAGAGATTTGCATACTGATGTTGTGTACGTTCTGATGAATCCCTGGATACACCTTTTCTTCATACATTTTGTTAACAAGAATTTATTGCGAGTTATCACTCAACACAAAGTTATAAAACAGAGACCATGGCCAACGTAAAACCTTTAAAAATCACTTGAGCTTCGACTGAGACAAGCAGACGAAAAGCAGATGTGTAGCAGCCCACATCTGTATTGACCAGGCACTAGCGCAGGTAGCATTGTGGCTAACCCAACTCCGCTACAGTGTTTAATATAACAGCTCATTAAAGGCTAAACTGATTTTTTTCACAATTTTTTGAATAGAATTTGACTTGCCCCTGTAGATGTATTGTAAAAGCAGTTCTTGGGGTCAAAATAAGTATGTTGTATTCTGTCTGTATCTAAAGGAAGAATCAAAAAGTGTACGCTAGCATGCTAATTGTTGTTAGCATTACCATAACAGCAAAACTCCACTCTTGCATTGTGTAACTTGTCTAGTGGAGGGCCCGTCAAATGTTTTTCTTCAAGGAGATGTTATTACTTTGCCTGAAATGTTTCACAGTATGGCATTAAACCTTTCTGTTGTCATTGAAACCAAAACAGAACAAGTTACAGCTCAGATCTGAGGAGAGGCAATGCTGCTCACATACAAAATACCCGTTTTTCTAGGTATTTTTGTACAGAAGCCGAGAGGGGTCACAGCAAACGCAAACACCGCAACAAATACAAATGCGACAACACAACAAAAAGCCACAACACACCAAAAAAAGCCACAACAAACCAAAAAAGCCACAATGGAAGTGACCGCGGGACTTTATTTTCTGACGGACCGATCAAGAGGCAAGTGAAGAAGAAGAACTACAACTACAACGGAAAATAGAGTCCCGCGGTCACTTCCGTTGTGGCTTTTTAATGTGTTGCGGGATTTGCATTTGTGTTGTGTTGTGTATTTGTTGCAGCGTTTGAATTAAAATAGAGTCCTGCGGTCATTTCCGTTGTGGCTTTTTTTGGTGTGTTGTGGCTTTTTTGGTGTGTTGTGGCTTTTAGTTGTGTTGACGCATTTGTATTTGTTGCGGCGTTTGCGTTTATTGTGACACCTCTTAGTTTCCATAATTTTTGAGCTATAAACCCACTTGTAACTGAATAAATGTAAGATAGAGCTGTTTAATGTCATACTGCGGAACATTCTAGGCAGAAGAATATCCATAGAAACCATCACGTGACAAACCCAGAACCAAAAAGTTACATAGTGCACCTTTTAACATTCTTATAATCTCATCACATTGAATAATTAGGATGCTCTGAATGCATAAAGGTGAGTGAGTAATGACTCTGGACCGCTGCAAATCATTTAAAATAACCTGTGTCTGTTTTTCACTTTTAATAAGTCAGATAAAAATCAGCTAGAGCGCCTTTAAAGCTAACCAGCCCCGAGAATAGAAGGCCAAAAGGCTAAAATAAGCATCTAAGAGGAGAGGAGGAGGAGAGGGGCTGTGAACGGGGGAGCTGACATCCACCAAAACAAACCAAAGAGCGCAGAAAAACTAGCAAAGCCTGCCTGCTAACCACCACAAAATAGGGCCTTACTTGTGCATGACAGCTCCACATAACCACAGCTAGTCAGAGGCATCAGCGGGCCAGCGGAGTGAGCCGCTCTGCACTGTGTACCTTAACACTAATGTATTCCATCGCCCTTTAAGCTCACGCCTGTCAGACTAAAAAGAGGGAAAAAAATCTTACAGTATGTACTCTATCCAGGCCCCGCGAGATGTTTGCCAGGAAACCGTAGCCTCGGAGCCGCTGGTAAATACACTGGAGCTGGTGAGCTGGTGATCAATGAGGAGAAGTGAGAGGAGAGTGACACGGTAATACGAAGAAGTGTTCATTTTGATAAGACATCTTGAAATTGTTTGACTAAAATTATCTTTAGTTTTAAGATGTCATCATTCTTTTTTGTTTGAATCTAGTTTTACTGTACAAAAATGCCATGCTATTGAGTCGTCTAAATGCATAACAGTTTGCATCGACAAGAAAGTAGTGTAGAGAGCAGTATTTATTTTATAGAATTATTTTAACTATGACAATTTTTATGTCATTACTTCTCGGGACATGCACAAACATGTTCCTTGGACACTGAGTTTGTTTATGCTCTGGTTTGGGGCTTTGGGATAGAAAAGTGGAAGGTCTATTTTACTTGTGTTTTTAGTATTTGTCAAAAATATCAATATTTTAAGTCGACGAAATGTACAGTACAGCATGAATTGACTGTTTTTAATGTACCGATTGTTTAGAATTGATAGAAACCAGTGGCCGACAAACTCTGGCAAAATTTAGGGCAGATGTTTAGGGATATTTACGTTCCCAAATTATCCGATTAAAATTTTGTAGAAACTCATCCGCTAGCACCACCAATTTCTTTAGGCATGCTGGTTGGCCCAAACAAAATATTGGTATCTGCAGATTCGTTAAAAAGTGCAAATACTGGTCCTATCTCTACAGTTCATTAAGTTATAAAAAGTATCTCTGGAAAGGAGGATTTGTACTGAATGTCTAGCTTATATGAGGATGAAAGAAGGAAAAAAAATGCCAAAACTAGTCGTTCATTTATCACGTAGAGATATTTACTCAAATCTACTGTACTGTCCTGTAAATACTTTATCTAGTTCAAGTTTGAAGACTGTTTACTGAACAAAAATTAGCTGCTAGTGTGAAAAAGAACAGAGAGGACACAAGATGAGAAGATAAAGATAGTTAATTTGCAGAGTCAGTAACACGTTATTATTGCCAGATGTTGTTTCGTCCATGTTTATACCAGGCCTCTTAGTTCCTTTAAATTTCAATTACAGGGTTTTGGAACTTTATTCTGGTAAGGAATACACACTTTTTATCACCTTGTTTAACTTCATTTTCTATGCTATCACCCGGCAAAGGGAGACTCTACCGTTCAGTGTTGCTGTGGAATTGTTTATGTTAAGTTGTGTGAACAGGCATGCCCAAGTACTTTCTAAAATTGGGTCGGGGGGCTTTATTTTGCACAGTATGGGAGGTGAAGGTCTTCAAAAGCAGGAAGGAGCACGCTGAGCTACTGCCATGGCCAATAGGACGTGCTTCCTCCCTCGATCTCTCTCCGAAGTCTACCCGTGCCCACCGCAACGCAAAACTGAAGACTGCAGCCTCTGTGCGGTTTCATATTTACTTAGGCTAAGATATCATTTATGTTTACAGTAGCAAATCATGTATTTTTAGAGAACATATATTTTCGAGAGCTAATGTATAAATTATGGAGTCGTGTTTTCTAATGTAATTGAATAACAGTTTAGTATTGTTTTGAATGTAAATTTGTGGTTTGGGGGGGGCTACATTTCAACAGTACAGAATGAGATGTTTCTTCTTCTACTGTTTTTGTCTGGCTGCGTGTTTGCTCACTCTATAGAAAGAGGTGAGCCCCGGTAATATGAGACTGCAGTCATGTCGTTTTGTAATTATAAAAGAACACGCCAATTTATTATCAATTCAGCTTTTGTGGTAATGTGTAACTGGGAAAGCTATTCACTGACCACTAATTCATATGCATCTGTAAGACCACCCACCCAGATATAACTTTTGCCCATTAGTCTAGATTGCAATCTTCACTTGACATGATTTTCTTGGTGTTATTTCAACATTTACATAGACATAAAAAAATAACATTAATTAGTTTCCAAGTCGACCATCTTGAAAATAGGCATTAATTAAGCATAGATTTTAATTCATGAGCTATGGTAAATGTATAGTTCGTTAAAATATGGTGATGCATGATAGTAAACGCTGAACAAATTAGAAACATGTAGTTGTTTTTTTTAACTGAACAGTTGGTATGTAAGCAGGAACAAACTGGATCTCTCTAAAGGAGAGCAACTTTGCAATGAAGACGGTAACCCCATAGTGACTTAAATAACTCTACTCTGCTGGAGCTACATTTCTAAAGGCTAAATGAGCAGCTTTCTAAAGGTTGAACAGTTTTCAGTTACAAATAGTTTCAGTATTGATTTAAGTCACAAGGACTAATGAAAGATTACAATAAAAAAGTCTAGTTGACATGGTTTAGGGACGCTGTACTTGGAGACTTGGATCTTGATTGAGATCCATAGGGTACAACAGGTCTAAACATGTCCAATGACTTTCCTTATAGAACACTCAGAGGTGGGGACTTGCAAGTCATGACTTAGACTCAAGTCAGACTTGAGACAGTATTTTTAGGACTTGAGACTTGACTTGATAAAATGGACTAAGACTTGGGACTTGACTTGGACTTGAAGGTCAGTGACTTGGGCCTTGAAGTCTGTGACTTGGGCCTTGAGGTCTGTGACTTGAGAAGACTTGAGAAGCACTTTTAAATCTGAATTATTTCTGCTCTGACCTTAATGATTCACACAAAGATCTTGTCAAGACATTTAAAAAGGAAAAATTAACATTTCTACAACTTTTATGTACTCTATAAATACTCATATATAAATATACTTGGATTTTTTTTTATGTACAATTTAGTTTAAAATTCATATAAATTACAAAAATCTAAGCTGTATTTGGTACTTTGGTGTAAAGACTTGAAATGACTTGAAGCTCCAAACAGACGACTTTGACTTGACTTGGACTTATGAGCCAGTGACTCGAGACTCAACTTGGACTTGCCTGTATTAGACTTGGGACTTGACTCGGTTTTGAGGTCAAAGACTTGGTCCCACCTCTGTAAGACTCTATGGGGACAGGGTAAGGATAACTGCAGTTAGGCATGTCGGGATAATTACTATATCGATTTACCGTTCAATATATGAAAACTGGAACAATATATTTTGGGCCTCAGGATTTATCTTGTGTAGATTTTCTTCTATGGCTCATTTCAGATGCAAACTAACAAAAGAATTTCATTTTGCGGTTTATTCACTGCAGCTCATGATTTTTTAACAATATTGTAGATTTAGAATAGTATTTCTGGTTTAAATCTGCTCTTTGGTTTCTCTATCAGTGGTATAAATTAGTTTCAATATTATCGTTTCTCATCTGTCTTTATTTGTGTCCTTGTAACATCTCAGTCCATTAGTACAGTACATTCGGCAAGAGTTACACTTAAAACTCCACGTCTTTTCATGAATGAGCCTGTCACAATGAGCTCTACTGAACAATTTTACAGCCCGAACCATAAAAGATAAATAAACATTATTAGGTGACCTATCAAATTATACAGCAATAATAAAACAGTTTGCACAGCAGGTCCAGGAACACTTTAATTTCCGCGCTATCAATAAAATTATCTCTTATCTTATCCACAGAGGCTCAAATAAACCAGCTGACATCGAAAGCAGCATTCACTCTACGCAGGAATACCACAACACTTAGTTCATACATTTGGATTATCGGCATTATCAAACCGACGTAGAAGATTTGAGGCAAGGAAATGGAGATAAAACTATTCTTTTCACCTAATCTAAAAAGTAAGTGTGAGTAGCAGATGTCGGTGCTTCTTAGGGGACTGTAACATTACGGTAAGCCTATAGAAAAACATGAATAAGCTTGTCACTATATCATATTTGGAGTTTTTTTTCCTTCGTATGAGTTTTCAATAGGCAACGAAACATGCGGCGCTGAAAGACAGATTATAAATCATGCAATTTTTCCAATTTCAGTCTCGCTGTTGACATGACTGACTTCTAGGCTCCTGCTTTCTTTACTGGCTGTGTGTAATTTAACGCATACCACATATATACAGTGCATCTGGGTGCGAGCTACGGGCTACATTCAAGTAAAAAAAAAAAAAAAAAGTCCAAAAAAAAAAGTGCATGGTACACATTTTGCGCACATGTTTGTGTATGCTACGCAGGCTAAAGGCTATGTCAGCAGGACCTGGGCTATAGGGCTGCACCAGGTGAGATTTATGAGGTGTTAGGAATGCTTGCCTGTAGCCCTCTGATGGGGTGGGGGGAGCGGGTGGGGGGTGGAGTGGGAGTTGGGTGCTCGCGCCCCCCCTCGCCCCCCCTCGCCCGTCCCAACACCCTTCCACGGCTCCCGCTTTAACACACACACACACACACACACGCATGCATTAAAGATACGCACGCACATTAAAGATACACACACACTTTTACAGTACACTACACGCTCGGCCCCTGACCCTCGAAGTGTGATGGTAATGTCTACAACACCCCCGCCCCTTTCCGAAAAAAGTCACTTCCTGGGAATAACGCACCTTCTAAAATATCCCCCTTCTGGTTCCATTGCATACAACACAGTTTTTTTCCTGCTATAATAAAAGTGCACATGTATTGGCGATGTCTGGGAATGTATATATTGTTAATAAGGAATTTTAAACGTGCACTATGTAACTTTTCAGGCTAAGCGTTTGTTTTCGTAGATGTAATAGCTTTGCCTGGATTGTTTTACAGTAAGTAATAGGGCTGCGTATCATTAAGAAGTTGCCGATACGATATATACCTCAATACATAGTTCACGATATGATACATATTTCGATACAGTGAGCTTTCGATTCAATACGGTTCAGTTAAATTAAACTGTAAACTCAATTGTTTACTAAATAATTTAGTAAAATATGTAGGAATCTAACAATAACCGAAATATCATGATATTGTATCGTCAAAGTTCTCACAATAATATCATGGACCATCAAAATATATCGAATTACAAGTAAAAAAAAATTACAAGTAAAAAAAAAAAAAGAGACAAAGGGATCTACATAGACCATGATCCTTTGCTCCATTTCAGTGTAGACGACAAGAAGAAATAACAGTTATAAGCACTTTTAAGTCTTAATTCTTTGGTCTTAAGTCTTGTCAAGGCATTTTAAGAGGAAAAAGTTGCATATTAACAGTTTTAGCTGTTTAGCCTCCACAAAATATCACAATAAATATCGTACTGTGAGATGTATATCGTGAAAATATCGTACCGAGAGATTTGGATATTGTTACATTCCTAATCGTGAGCCTCCCCAAAATATCGTGAACTTTCCCACGATATCGCAATAAATATATTACTGTGAGGTTCACACTGTGACAATATCGTATCGTGAGACTTGGATATCGTTACACCCCTAAAAGTATGCCAAAAAATACTCTCAATACTGTATCATCACATGAAACAATAGGATACATCCATATTTCAATATTTTTGCACACCCCTAGTTAGTACAGCATTTTTCTATCTTGTATTTATTCAGTTACAGGTGTTTTATTGTTTAAGAAATTCATTGCATTCTTATTGTGAGTGGGGTTGCCTCTCCACAGAGCTGATCAGTAACTTGACCTAATGGCACCAGCTGCTTGTCTTTATGGAAAAAAAACAGTTTAATGCCATACCGTGGATCATTCGAAGCAAGGCAATCACATACCATGGAGACAAGCTGGTTTCAGACTATCCAGTAGAAAAGTTACACAGTCCTTCTTTAAATACTGCTGATATTGCTACTTCAAAATAGCAGTATTAGTGGAATTCAAGTCAAGTATTTACAAGGTTTATAAATCACTGTGGCGTCGCTGTTAACACCTCAGACGCTCGACTTTAAGTGAGGATGTGCATCTTCTACAGCCTCTAATCTTGGCGATTCAGCTGTCTCCAAGGTAACGTGATTCAGCATGGCCGCTTAGCACTTTCTCATGTGACGATGGCGGACAGTGATAGCGCACGGCGTTTATGCCTCTCTAAGCTGGTTATCCCACCGCCGCTAAAGAACAAGGCTAATCTAATAAAACTGCCCCAGTGTTTGTACGTTAGCCACATGCTAGCATATTAGCACACTCGCCTAGTCATTTTAATATGTTGTGATAGTATTAGCGACGGCCAGTGGCAACACGCTTTGGCACTTTCAATTATAGACCTCCCATACTTCTGTTTATTGTCTATTTTTACATATTTATCGCTCTCTTATACAGTCAAGTCTATTATTATTTTAGCATCTGTGCTCAATTAGCATCTGGGATTTCTCCACTGTGAGACAAATAAAGCTTATCTAATAAATCTAATAAATCTAGCTTATCTAATAAAGCTTAATATCTTATCTTGTGCCTTTAAAATTATCACTTTTTTTTAGGTTTTATGTAAATCTAACCAAAGTTATTGTGGCATGCACATTCAGTTTTGGTTGGGATCAGTTTAAGGTGACCCGACGTCTCTGTTTACCCAGAACAGTCTCAATTTTGTGTCTCCTGTCCCAGCGGATTTATCCAAAACCAGTGATTTGTCGCAGTTTTATACAAGAAATGTCCCAGGTGTCCCTATTTTGGACCAATCTGATCCCTGCCAACAGTAAAGAGAAGCATAAATTGACATTTGTTTTGGTAAAAAAGAGAAAGGCTGAAGAAAATGTGACTATACTGAGTCACATGTTCATCAAGTGCAGAGCAATTCTCCTTAATTACACACTTGTTTCACAATTTTATTATGACCAACCATCACAAACCGAGAGTGTTCCAGTTTTTTGATTTTGAAACTCGGGTCACCCTAGATCAGTTTCAGTATCAGTATTGCATTTCCCACATATTGGGGGAAACGCAACATAGAAAATTTAGCTGATATTTGGCACTGATTTTATTTATTTTTTAAGTCGCCCTAGTCTCTTTTAATGCCATATGGTGTAAAATTCTAGAGATTTCCACGGAGACAAGCTGATTTCGGCTCATCCAGTGGAAAAGTTACATAGTCCACCTTTAAATTTTTGTGCCGATCAATCCCAGTTTTTTTTTAGAGTATCAGATGTGTTTTTGAACTTAAAACTTGTATCAGTATTACTAAAATGTCAGTCTTTAGTTACATCAGCAAGACAAATATTGGATATCAACTAGGGATGTAACAATAACCGAAATATCATGATATGATATCATCAAAAGTTTCTCAATTATATCATGGACTGTCACAATATATCGAATCACAAGTTCCTTTGCTTAAATGCATGGTCTTATAGTAGCAACAACTTATAAACATCGGGAACTACATATCCCATGATTCATTTCACTGCAGAAAACATGAAGAAATATGTTTTTAATTGAATTCTTGGGATTATGATGGAAATAACTCACACCAAAATCTTGTCAAGGTGTATTAACTACGTTTATATAAGCCTCTTCAAAATTTCGTAATAAATATCCTACCGAGAGATTTGGATATCGTTACATCCCTGGTACTGACTTTTAAAAAATATGTGTTTGGTATGACATAACACTAAAACTCTTTGATGGAGGTCTTCACTGAAACTCTACAAGTTGGAAATTCAATATGCAAACAGCTCATTGTGTGAAGTGAGAATTTCAGCGGACAAAATGCCAGTATTGTTGCCACGCTTCAAAAGGGATTTCCTGACAGCCCAAGGCCCCTCGGTGGCACGTTTCATCCGTATACATCCATAAAGCACAGAGCATCCCTCCAGAGTCCTTTCTCCCACATGTGAGTCACACCAGTCCCCCTTTGGTCTCTTCGCCATTAAAGTCTTTTTCAGCAAACATCTGTCCAAACAACTCCAGGGGCTCTCTCTCTCTCTGTGTGTGCCGAGGACGCTCTGAATGATCTCCCTTTGCCTAATGCTGCCGGGACTTAAACAGGGATTAATCTGCAATCATGTGCTTCCCATTTCCCCCAGCTGTGCCGGCAACGGGAAGAACCGGAATGTGAGAAAAGGACGGCAAGAAAAGAAGAAGAAGAAGAAAAAAAAGGACGATTTGGAAAGACGTAATGAGTCAAAGAAACTGGATAAAATACAGCTAATGCTAACACCAATCATGATATTTCAGCCAGCTTCCTGTGTGGAGGAGAAGCCAAGTCGTTAGCGAGCGTTGCATTAGCGCTGGTTTTCAAATAACAGCACACAAAGTCCAATACACATTAAGTAATTATGCCCAAAGACTGCTGTTCTGAGCTGTGCGACTCCAGTTACACAGTGATGTAATGGGCTAACACAAAGCATGAAGGCACAAACAGATGTGCGCTCGCTCTTATCCACTTGGACGTGCTGCGAGCAGAGAAAACAGCTTATCTGAGGAAGTGTATTTTTGCAAGAATACAGCGAGTTGTGAAGTCACTCATAGGCAAAGTGTTGGATTAATTTTTTTCAACTTGGGTGTCGGTGTTTCAGTTTGATGCAGCTAAAATTTTGAACCAATCTAAGACAGACCTCTACTTTGACCATGTTTAAATCTTAATCTTAAATCTTCTTTTTGCTTTTAATGTTAATTTTATCCTGATTATTGTTGTTTTGATTTGTTTGTGATTTTTTTTTGTTTGTCTTTCTTTAGGGCTGTGTATCATTAAGAAGTTGCCTATACAATACATACCTCAATACATAGGCCATGATACAATACATATCTCGATACAGTGCATTTTCGATTTGATAAAGTATATTTCAAAACAATTCGATATGGCTAAATCATGGCTGTGATACTAAAAGTCTCTGTTAAACCACTTCTTGTGCAAAGTTCATTTGAAAAACAAACATTTTAATCATCAAAACAGTAAAAATGTCAAATGTGTTGCATAAGAGTTTCCTTCCACTGAACAAGCAACAAAACTGTAGCTCTGTAACAAGAAAATTCTGTAAAATGCACTGAAAAAATACTCTTGGCGATATATCGATACAGCAGCTCACGATATCAATACTGTATCATCACATTAAATGATACGATATAAACTTTCTTTCTTACTGTAAAACACTTTGAATTACTTTGCGCTATACAAATAAACTTGCTTCAACTTTAATTTAGTTTAATATGAGCTGACTATTGCTTACCCACTCATTATTTCTAATGCTAAACAAAGTACTACTGACGGGGGCCATTAATTCTTTAACAAAATAAGAAAGTTGACCAGTAAGCTCTGATATAGCAACTGTTTCACTGTGAGCAAGACACACATTGTAGGAGCAGTGAAGGTGTATGAAGTTTAAAAACACAGTGGAGCACTTCCTGTATTACCACATGACATCACAAGGTGGAGAGTTTTCAGTTTGAGAGAAGAACGCAGCCTAAATATGCAGGGTCTGTGTTTAACATGTGTGAATGAAACAAAAAAACACATTTAATTTGATGATACACTATTGATATCATGGGTTGCTCTATCGATAAATCGTCAAGAGTAACTTTTGGTATATTTTACTAAATAATTTTGTGTAAGAGCAACAGTTGTGTTGACATTTTCACTGTTTTGAGTAAAATGGGTGTTTTTCGTCTTTACTTTGCACAGACTTAATGGACTTACTATCACAGTCATGATTTAGCCTTTGTTTTTCACTGAACTATATCAAATCGATTTGAAATATCATAATAATATATCATATCGAATTGTATTGAATCAAAAGTGCACTGTATTGAAAAGCATATCATATCATGGCCTATGTATCGAGGTATGTATCGTATCAGCAACTTCTTAATGATACCCAGTCCTAGTCTGTAATGACGAAACATTATAACATAGATCAGAAAATAGTGTAATATTGTGTAAAAAGTGTGAAAAAAAAAAAAATATATATATATATATATATATACATTTTGGAGGACATAATTCCATAATGCCTTGATGGAGGTCTTCACTTTCAAAATCTACAAGTTGAATATGAAAACAGCACAAAGTGACGATTTCAGTGGACAAAATTACAATATTGTTGGCACGCTTCAAAAGGGATTTCTGTGACAGCCCAAGGCCTCTCCATCTCTAGCAACACACATATTATATTCCTGGCAATCACATGTGGCATAATGGATTTTGGAGTGGTGCTGGGTGAGTGGCATATATCTTGTTAAAATTGATCTGATTCAATCAAATTGTATTTCAAGTTATTGTATTGTGACACATAATTAAATAACACTTTCAATGTGAAAGTCTTCTGAAACACACAAATACAATTAAGTCAAATTAAACATGCAAATCTGTGCACACTTGTAGGCAGATGTCTCTAGATCAGGGCTTTCCACACAAACGATATTTATTTTAATATAATTGTGTTGCTGGACCCTGTTCCAATGAAAGCGCACATATTATGAGATTTTCTGATCTATGTTATAATGTTGTTTCCTTTTCAAAAAAACATACCTGAAATTTTTATATGTTTAGTTTCATTCAGGAGTACTTCTCTCTACTTAAACTTATGTGAATGAAACAAAACACAACTCCGGGTGAACAATTAAGAAGGTAACAACATTATAACATGACTTTGTGTAATAATGGACCTTTAAAAATGAAAATAAATACACTGTGAGTAGGGCTGGGCATCATTAAGAAGTTGTTGATACAATACATACCTCAATACATAGGCCACAATATGATTCGATACGATTCAATACAGTTCAGTGAAAAACAAAGGTTAAATCATGGCTGTGATACTAAGTCCACTAAGTCTGTGTAAAGTTAAGATGAAAAACACCCATTTTACGCAAAACTGTGAAAATGTCAACACAATTGTAGCTCTTACACAAAATAATTTTGTGAAATATACCAAAAATTACTCTTGACAAAATATAATTACAGCAGCCCATGATATCGATACTGTATCATCAAATTAAACGATACAATATATTGATATTTCAATATTTTTGCACTAATTGTCAGCATTTTTTTATGTCTTGAAAACACCTCAAAACTCTCACTTTTGGAAACCATTGCTCTGTACGTTAGTAACACCAACATCTTATGAATACAATACTTATACAATGACAGAACGCAGCTTTCACTCAAAACTATACATTTTAAAACAATTCAATACTAGGCCCTGAAGAAATAATCAATAAAGCAACAACAACAGCAGGATGCGACAGATTATTATCTGGCCAGAGATAGTGAAGGCCCATTTTGTGACCGTAAGGCAGAGCGCTTTTAAAAAAAAAAACCCACCAAAATCGCAGAACCAACCACTACTTTCAGTCCAATTCATCCCTTTAGAGATCATAATCGTCAGTGTAATCATTCAATCCTCACAGCACTTCTTCTTCATATTCCCGTAATGTAGTGCAACCTTAGCCCACCCATTCGAACTCGCGTTGTGTTGTAACATTGTGCACAACAGTGGTAATTCGAGATTGCTGATGTCCCTTTTGACTTTGCCGGAGCAGCTGCTATTAATATTAGTGGTCCTCTCCAATATATATAAACCTGCACAGGCTCTCTACTGCACGCTGGTGGAAAAATCAAAGTGCTTTGGTTCACAACACAGCCGTTACAGTAATATATATTGTCTCTCGCTGTGTCTTCTTTTGCAGTTTCAGCATTTATCAAAACAAATAGCTGTTGTATTGTTTTGAGATAACATTTCTCTCTTTCTTTCCAACTTCTGCTATATGCCACAGACCATCACAAAGCGTACTTCAGTTAAATGAGCACTATGTAACTTTTATGCTCTCCCACCTGCTCCTTTCCGTGGAGATGTCGTTGTTTTTGCCTGGAATTGAGACTTTGCGGCGGATGGTATCAATGTTCCCTGGGGTTGTGATGTTAACTGTAAGCACTGCTCTGTCTGAGGCTTGTTAAGACTTTAATCAGATTTTGATTTATTTAAACACGATCTGACCAGAAAGAAGTGACTTTGCTGGAGCTACAACAGGTGATCTGATTTGTGATGTTAAACAAATAACTTTTCAAATAACAGGTTTTAAATTTATTATCTTAAATCTTTTTTGTCTGTTTGCGAATGCATTGCATCACCGTGGCAACTGATGAACATTCCTCCAATACAGACACATGTAAAACACCCCCAGCGTGTTGTGAAGCATATTTTGGTCAATATTGAAATCACGATGATTCAAATGATTATTTTTTAGTTACATGATACATTTATTCTGCATTTCTCTCTTTCTCAAAAACTGATAACTTAACTTTCAAAATGAAAATAAATATAGGTTACGAATCTGTACCTTAGAGCAGTTTTGCGATGTATAAAACATAAAATGAATAAAATATACTTTATTTACATGTAATAAGGGATAGAAAAACATAAATGTATCCAAAATAAAATATAAATCCAGCTGTTCTACAATCTCAATATTTAAAAATAAAATAAACATACTTATTTATATTAAAAAAATATCCCAAAATAAACTTTGTTAAGCTTTTGTTTCAACTTGATTATATGAGTTTGGAGATCATTTGATACACAATCCCGATCTAAATTCAATTAATTGCACAGCCTTACAATCAGTATCAGTAACAGTGAGTCGCCTCTCCACAGATCTGCCTTGTAACTTGATCTAGTACCATCAACTGCTCGTCTCCATTGACATCAACAAGATTGCTATACTACAAAACTATAACATCTCCACAGAGACAAACAGGTGGCAGGCTCTCCTTTACAAAAGTTACACAGCGCAGCTTTAAATGGTCTTGAATGAGTGAGTCAAAAACAATTATAGCACATACAGCACAACCAGCTGAGAAAAGACTGAAAATAAACCCTCACAGGTAAAAAACGCAATGAAGACAATGAAAAGCGTGAATGCTCGGTGATTATAATTATCACCTTAGCACGTACCTGTCATATTGTGTGTGCTTGTTGTTGGGTTAATGATTTCCACAGCCCCCACTGCATGCGGCGCGTTGCGGTGCCAGCCTGCTTCGTCTCCGCCCTGAAATCAGAAGAGGATATCATAAGGGACTGTTGGGAATAAGGGAAGCATATGGAAAATAAATACAAATGTAGTGTAAAGAGCGAGCGGCGATGATAACAGGGGGCGGAGTTAGTAATTGCAGAGAATACTGGGTAAATAACAAGTGTCTAAGTGGAAAGGTGTGGATGATAAGAAGTTAAAGTGTATGAGAAAGCAACAGGAGAGGGTGGATCACAGCCAAGCCACTGCTCCTATATATATCCTGTTCAGAGCCGAGATTAAATTCAGTTTTTAATCTAGTTCACTTGTAAATATAGTTTTATTACTTGATATATTATATTTTATTGAATAATGATGATTGAGCAGTTTATTTATCTCAACATGACACAAAGTCAATACTGAAGTTAACAGAATAGTTGTCAACTGATATTACAAACCTAAAAAAAAACATGCATCAGGGACTACAGGTGGAAAAATAAATAAATAAATAAATAAATAAAAACTTTTGTCCAGTTGACAAATTGAATTTTCCTTTCCTCTAGTGCTACAACCAGGCACAAAGCATCTCTGGAGCAAAGTGGGTAAAGAGTAAATATTAGGGGTGTGCAAAATATCAGAATATCAATATATCGTATTGTTTAATGTGATGGTACTGTATCGATATCATGGACTGCTGTATCGATATATCGCTAAGAGAATTTTTTGATATATTTTGCTCAATTATTTTGTTGCAGTGCTGCAGTTTTGTTGTTTGTTTAGAGAAGGGGGTCAAACTCAAATTCACAGAGGCCAAAATTAAAAACTGGGACTAAGTCATGGGCCAAACTTAATATTTATTGAACATTTTCAACAATATCTGCATGTTTTCTAAAGATATGGAATGTTAAATCTTTTCTTATTAAAATAAATGTTTAAAAGTGTTTTGCTTAAACAGTGAATTGAGAACAAGCATAATATAAAATAATAACACAATTTTTAATAAATAATGTCTCTATAGCCTTTCTGAAGCAAGCAGACCAGCTCTAATGCATATTTGATTTGATCTCAGGCCAAATATGATTATATTGCAGGCCGAATTTGGCCCCCGGGCCTGAGTTTGACATGTCTGGTTCAGATGAATTTATGCAACACATTTGACATTTTCAGTTTTGATGATTAAAATGTTTGTGTTTCATCTGAACTTTGCACAAGAAGTGGTTTAATCACAGTCATGACTTAGCCTTTATCTTTTTAATGAACCATATCGAATGGATTTGAAATATATCGTATCAAATCGAAAGTGCAGTGTATCGAGATATGTATCGTATCTGCAACTTGTTATGATACCCAGCCCTAAAATATACAGTTGCTTTGAAGATCCAAAATTGGCGGTATTGAAGCACACACACAAAAGAAGTTCTAAAATACAATAACATTAAAAACAAATAAAAATAAAAAATATAAAACCTGCAGCATAATCTTTCAAACAAACATTTTCAGCAATTTTTTGGATCATTTTACAGTCCTTGACCCTCTGCCAAAACACAGCCACAATCAAGCACTTTTTCTACGGACAGCAAAATGTCATCCGATTTACAATTATTGGAATAATCTAAAAATATATGCACTATCAATATCTCCCACCCCTGTGAACCCGTAACCCCACAGCACCCAGCGTACGTCTCCTCTGTCACTAAACCCACTGCTCTTTATGCGTAGCTGGCATTTGTGTACTGCAAAGGCTAACGCGGACAGTGGATACTCCTCCTCTGCAGCCAGCTCCCCTTTGTCCTACTTCTCATGTGCACTGTGCCAATCGTTTCTATTACGGCCATCTTTTCCCCTTCTTTGGGCTTGTATTGCTGACTGGGCCCTTTATAGTTTGTAAACTGCTTCCTCATTTTCTCGACTCGTGTCTTTGTTCCCTTTATAGTGTTTTATGACTTTCTAGTTTCCCTGCGTTGTGTATGACGCCACACACACCCCCAGGAACCTCCGCCGGTTTATCTACTGCAGGCAAACATAAAGGGAAACATGTATCTATGAGCCCATGTCACGTTCAGGCTATAATGTACTGTAATGTAAAGTGTCACGGCTGTAGATACAAGAGGGGTACTGCTATTGATATATGCTATTGATACATGATAAAACACAATGTACTACACTTTTATTTTAGGCGACAACATTCAAAAACAGAATTACTTGTCATGTTTACGCAGCTTTTTCTAGTAAAAGAGTAGCTTTTGGTTTGAGTTTCCTAAGATTAAAAAAATATGTAAAATCAAAAAATACCATAAAAAAATAAAAATAAATAAATAATAAAACAAAACAAAAAATAAACTTAAAAAATTTTTAATATATAATATATATATATATATATATATATATATATATATATATATATATATATATATATATATATATATATAATAAAAAAAACATGTAACAAGTTTTTTTGTACTTAAAAACTTACTTAAAAAAATAAACTTTAAAAAAAAACACTAACCTAAATATATAAAATAAAAATAAATAAAAAATAATAAATAAATAAAAACATTAAAAAATTACTTTAGTAAAAAAAATTATAAACTTAAAAAATATATATAAGAAAGAAATTTTACTTTAAAAAATTACTTTAAAAAAAATAAACTTAAAAAAACACTAACCTAATTATATAAAATAAAAAATACAGTAAAAAAAAACAAGAAATAAATAATAAACTTTTAAAAATTACTTACTTACTTAAAATGAATAAATAATAAACTTAAATATACATATATAACAAAAAAAATTGTACTTAAAAAAATTACTTAAATAAAAATAAACTTACCTATTTAAAAAAAATAAAAATAAAATAAAATAAATACAATACAAATATAAATAAATGAATAAATAAATCACTTAAAAATCTCTCTCTATATATATATATATATATAAAACAAAAAAAAATTTACTAAAAAAAAAAAAAAACACTAAACATTACTGTGGACTAGTGGCTCTGTAGTTAGCATTTTTGCCTCAGAACAAGAAGATCCTGGGTTTGATTCCTGCTCACTGGTCACGGTCACCCCTTTTGTGAGCTTAAAACAAATGATACAATACAGTGCAAATGGTAAGACTGTACAATATATCACAATCAAATAGAAATCACAATTTAAAGAGTTGCAATTATCAAATCATAGAAGAATTATAGAGCAATTATTTAGGCAGTGGAATGTTCTCTGTTCTCTGTTTAGGAAAGGCATGCTAATCCATTATAGTTTAGATCTCTGCAAACATGCTGTGAAAAGTATGGCATTCTTGGGATACTTCAGCAGTCCATATTTCAGTGTTCTTCTCTGAGTTTAAAATGTGAACTGTGAACTGAACCCTGACGTGAAAATATAAATCACAAATTTAATCGCTATCACAACACAAAAAAATGCAGTTTGATTTTTTTTTTTTTTTTTCAAAATCCTACAACCCTATACAAGATCATATATTACTCTTTTCAATGTAATAACTAGGCCTGTCACAATAATATATTTTGAAACACAATATATCGCAACAGAGAAATATCACGATAAAGGATAACATTGAAACTACTTTGTACTACTAACTAGGGGTGTAACGATATCCAAGTCTCACGATACGATATTGTCACGGTATGAACCTCACTGTACAATATTTATTGCGATATCGTGGGAAAGTTCATGATATGGTGGGGAGTCTCACGATTAGGAATGTAACAATATCCAAATCTGTCTGTACAATATTTTCACAATATACATCTCATGGTACGATATTTATTGAGATATTTTGTGGAGGCTAAACAGTTAAAACTGCCTTGACAAAACTTAATCCAAAGAACTAAAACTTAAAAGTGCTTAGAACTGTTATTTCTTCATGTAGTCTACACTGAAATGGAGCAAAGGATCATGGTCTCTGTAGTTCCCTCTGTCTTTTTTTTTAGCTATTGCTGCACCATAACTCTTAATTTAAGCAAAGAGACTTGTAATTCGATATATTGTGATGGTTCACGATATTATTGTGAGAACTTTGACGAAACAATATGACTATATTTCGGTTATTGTTACATCCCTTCCACAACACAAAACAGGATAATTCCAGTAAAAACATTACATTACAAGGCATATGCTGCAACAAAAATGGCAGAATGAACATACAATTAGCCACAGAAGTATTTTATTTATTCAACGCTCTACAGCTCAAATCTTATACAGTACAGAAAAATTGCAAAGATCTCCAAATTATCGCAAAAAAATTGTGCACATGATAACAGGGATGAAACAATAACGGAAATATCGTGATATCGTGTCTTCAAAAGTCTCACAATAATATCGTGGGCTGTCACAATATATTGAATCACAAGTTTCTTTGCTTAAATGCATGGTTTTACAGCTTGTAAACATCGGGAACTACATATCCCATGATTCATTTCAGTGCAGACAACACGAAAAAATTAGTTTTTACTTGATTTTTTGGGGATTATGACGGAAATAATTCACACCAAAATCTAGTCAGGGTATTCAAAAGCAAAAAAGTGTCCTGTCAACAATTATATTAACCTCTCCGAAATATCACAATAAATATCGTACCGTTAGATGCATATTGTGGCAACATTTTTAAGTCATAAGTCGATATAGTAATTATTATAACAAGCCTACTTTTCCTACCCTATAATGTACAATGTAATATTACGTAACAGGCCAGAAAAACTGAGGTAGAAATATGCCCAAAAGCACGTACTACAATATTATTTAATGACAAAAATTGATGAGACAATGAAAAATGTAAGCGGAAGGAAACTCACACCTAAATAGAGGAGTAATCTGAGGAATAGGAGGATGCAGTTAATGTCTTTCTCAAACAGGAAGTCCAGGAAGGATGTGCACCGTATGGGAACGCATGGTGGAAATTTGGGAATGTTTGATGTGATTGTCGACATTAAAAAATCCACGTAGGCTCCTGACTTGAGTGGGCTGCTCACATACAGGAATGTGAGACAAATGACCGCTATGTCAAGCACAGGAGAAATGGCCGTCTCAGGCAGGACTCAGGAGCAGGACCCATAGAGGAGACGGATAGAGGGTAATTATGTTGATAAATGTAAGAACTGAAATGTACCTTGAATGTGGAGAAAGTTCAGAGGTCGTTTGTGTGTTTGGGCAGAGAATGTAATGCCTGATGTGAAATGGTTCATCTCAGGACTGAGCGATACGGGCAAAAGTTACAAAAAGTTAAGATAAGTTTTCCTAATATTGATTAATCTCTAAGGAAAATTAAATCCTGCCGCTATGGATCTACCTGGAAGGACTCAGGGATTAAAGATATCTTTAAAAAAAATTATAATAATAATAAAAATGGCTGTCAGAATTCAAGGCGCTGTGTTTTCTTATCCTAAAAAGTAGAAAAACAGAACTACTTCATTTTGAATGGTTTGCAGCAAGTCGTTGTTTTGCAAGTCTCAAGTAAGTCTCAAGTCTTTGACCTCAAGTCCAAGTCAAGTCCCAATTCAAACACAGGCAAGTCCAAGTCGAGTCTCAAGTCACTGGCCCATAAGTCCAAGTCAAGTCCAAGTGGTCTGCTTTGAGCTTCAAGTCATTTCAAGTCTTTAAACCAAAGTACCAAATATAGCTTAGATTTTTGGAATTTATATGACTTAAGATAAATTGTACTTCATAGTCAATCATAGTATATTTGTATATGAGTATTTATAGAGAGAGAGTACATAAGAGTTGTAGAATTTAATTTAGTTAATTTTTCCTTTTTAAATGTCTTGACAAGATCTTAGTGTGAATGATTATTCAGATTTAAAAGTGCTTCTCAAGTCTTCTCAAGTCACAGGCCTCAAGTCAAAGTAAAGTTCAAGTTGAGTCCCAAGTCTTAGTCCATTTTATCAAGTCAAGTCTCAAGTCCTAAAAACAGTGACTCAAGTCTGACTCGAGTCAACCCTTTAGTTTGAAGTGGTCCAAAGTTTTTCCTCACTTTTCTAATGCATGCTGTGCAAACTAATGAGTTTATCAGCAGTTTTCACGATTTTCAGATGCCATAGTGGAGTTTTGCCATCACGGTAACAACAACTAGCATGCTAACCACATACTTTTTGATTCTCCAGATAAGAAAACGCTTTCTAATTAGATGCTGAAATTACACAGCAAACACAGAGCTGCTGCTGATACTCTTTCTTTGTCTTTATTATTCTCTTTCTTTAATTTAATGAATGTAAACATGAAACGTTGCCATTTAACCACAAAAAGACAATGTTCTAATAATTCTCCAAACTCCATATCACATGCTTTTACCAGTAAAACAAGTTTAACTGAACACATCTCCAGTACAAAGATCCAAGCTGATCAATGACGATTAGACAAGACTGAATCTGGATTAAAATCAATTTAATTACCCAGTCTTCTTCTAGTTTTGTCTGAAATGAGTACATTAAATCTTCCAGTGTCATATGAAAGCACAGGTCAGCTGCTTAGCCCCTGCGTCTAGAGCCAGGGACAGAGGCCAGCTCAGATCTCCCTCCCACTGAGCAGCGTTGGATGAAATATGGCCAAACACAAGCTAAGGCGTTGGCAGCGTGGAATTATATTGTGTCTTGTGTGAGGAAGACGCTCTTCAAAGATGGTTTTTTGCTAACTCTTTAGAAAAATGCCTTCACCACATGCCAACCAGGCCCATTCACCGACCCACCGAAATGAATACCCCTCTTTGTCGTGGTGAAATTCCACTGGCAAGCCTCTAATTAGCTGGAGGGCTCTTCCCCGACTGCCTGGTGTGGGCACAGACACAGACGAAGGCACAGCGAGGAGAGTGTGAACAAAACTACACACGTTTCAATAGGCTGTGTTCAGAATATGATGATACATTTGCAGATGGAGTCCTGGGGCTTATGTAACTCTATAGACGATTTATTGTTTTTGAAAGAAATCTCCAAACATATGATCTACAAATGTTGGACCTTATCACCGACCTCCACAAACTTGGGATATAAATTGCATGGCTTAAAGGCACCTGTACCGATTTTTTGCTGTCCGAAAAATTTAATAATCATTTGCAGTCGTCCAAAAATATGAATTACTTTTCTAACGCGTCATAATTATTCGCTGGCTTTACACCGTATTTTTCAGACTATGAGGCGCACCGGATTATAAAGAGCAATATCAGTAATGATGAATTCACTCGTCTATTTTCATACATAAGGTGCACCGGATTATAAGGCGCATTAAGCGAAACAAACGGACAACACTTGAGACGGTAGCCATAATGCTCCGACAATCCATCAAGCGGTGCGGCTTTGTAGTTTACCAAAGTCGTACTAAAACATTTTGACAGATTTTAGAGCATCATGTACCAGATAAAATCAGTTCGAGGTCAGTAAGCACAACCAGAATTAATACATAAGGTGCACCGGATTATAAAGCACACTGTCGATTTTTGGGGAAATGAAAGGATTTAAAGTGCGCCTTATAGTCCGAAAAAATATGGTATTTAAGATGCAGACAGTACACAGCTGACTTATTTCTACAGTAAGAGCTGCTTATCAAATAAATCTGTTGTGGGGCAAAACTGATTTTGCTCAACCACGTGGAAAAAATTGTGTACAGACAACAACGCTCACATGTTTAGGGTTGAATAACAGTACTTTTTTAAGATATAATGGAAGTGTAATTTCACTATTCATGCTGACAGAGAAAACATTGAACTTGATAACAGTTTTTATGTAGTGTGGAATTACAAATATAATAAAGGTGCACTATGTAACTTTTAGGTAGAGGGCCTGCCACTTATTTGTCTCCATCAAGATGTTACAGCTTTGCCTGGAATGTTCCACGTATCTACCATACGTTAAGAAAGACATTATTGTCTGGGTTGTTGCCCTGGCCTATAAATTGGCCTTGTAGTGTCACTTGTTTGTTTCTCGGGAAATGGATCCGTTTAACGCTGTGCAGTAGAGAACAAGCAGTTGGCAGACCCTCCACCAGAAAGATTACATACTACACCTTTAACCATACTAGGGCTATGTTTATATGATGATGGTCTGAACAGAAGATGCAAAAGTGGCGTCGCGTCTTCCCTTTTTTATTCTATGTTTAGACAAGTGTTTTCGGGAGGAAATCTGTGTGCATATGATGCCGCAAAAGTGTGTGGAATTCAGTTGTGTATGTTTGTACTTAAAGCAACAAGGGCATCTTTGGACATATGGAAGCTTTCATGCCATGCACTTTCACCAGCTACTCCTTCCACAAAGTTGTCCCACCATCGACTGGTTCTCCAGGTCTCGTTCATAACCATCTGGCTCACTTGCGACCAACTGGTGCATGCAGAATTTGACAGAGGTGATTACAGATCCTTCTCTGTTCACTAAAAGTATCTCTGCATATTCTAAACGCGTACACGACGTGAGCAGATCTGACCAGAGTTTTGCGTCTTGGGCAGTGTAGACGGAAACACTACGGTGGAGTGTATTCAACTTTTCCACTCTGGAGGATGGTTTTACATTTTTGTGTTTTTAAGCCCCAAAAACGGCTTCAACCATCTAAACAAAAGACACTTCTGGTAAAATATTTTGACGTTTTTACCCACAAGCGTTCTCGTGTACACAGGCCCTAAGACAAAAAACTTCCTATCCTATCTGATTTAAATTCTATCACACCATTCTGTCCCGTTCTTAATATGAATTAAACTATCAGGATTTTTCATTGTTGTAATATCAGATGCACAGAGCCAACAGAGACAGTCACATGGCAGACTCCTGTTGAAGCTCAAACCCACTCATAGTATCATGTAAGCTTGAGCAGACCAGAGAGAAGAGGCTTTGGGCGTCTCTGGTTTCTCAGCGCCGGGGCCTGTCATGGTTGTTAAGGCTGGAATCTGACAGGTGGTTAACCATCACTGGGTTGTCAAAAAACCAAAATGAACACCCCACTCGCTGCTTCGAGGGGAGTTTTGGGGTGTGACTGAAAATGTCAATTTTTTCCAGACATGTCAACACTTGTACACTGGATAAATGCGTACACCTCTGCAGTGACACAGCAGTTCAGGTGTGCTTTTTTCAACTATTCTAGTAGGAGTATGAGATATTGACAAAGAAATGTAACTCTATATTTTAGCAATGCAAAAATAAAGTGCTCAAAAGTGTGACTGTAAATGTCTTGGTTGAGGTTCAAGTATAGCACAAAACATGAATAAAACATAAAATCAGCAACAGAAATGTAGAAAAATAACTTTACACTCTTCTGTTCATTTTTATTTATCTCTTTTTTCTGTCATTTTTAGTAGTTTTAAATAGGGTTGTACAATTTTTACTGCAATTGCGCTGAGATTTTGTTTTAAAAAGTCTGTTCAGAGTGCACATGGTTGACTAGAAGTGCATTAATATTTGAGAGACTGAAATATGAACTGATACACAAATACAGTCTCTACAGCCATGGATTTGAGAACATGTTTGTAGAGATCTAAAGTACAGGTAACACGATTCTTCTGTATGCAGACGGGATCTTTAGTTCTTTACAGTGATTTTAAGCGCGCACGATCAAACTTGGTATATCTCCAGAACAACAATTGCGATGTTTTCCATTTTTCCATATATCTCCCTCCTCTGCATTCCAGTGTGTCTGAAAAACACTGAGTGCTCTGAATATTGGTGCAAGAGGATACGACGTTCAGAACAGTTCATGTGAAACTGCGTCAACCGAGTCAAGTCAAATTTCAGTAGCGTGAGGGAGGCATGTGATCGCGTTCTCGTGCTATATTTGCTCTAAGTGGATAGCGAGCTTATATAGTGTATCTAAACTGACAGCCTTGGTGTTACACAAAACAACAAAAACAAGTATTTCTCACGGCACTAATTTGTCTAAACCAAATCATGGTCAACAATGGTTAACTACAACTGAGTTTCACCCACAGACTGTATATATAAATGGACATAGCTAACCTGCTAGTGGTCACGTACCAAATAGGAAGTGAGCATGGGCGCTTTCGGCTTCATCGACCGTCCAATTGACTTTACATTGAAAAACTGTCACTCCTCTTTCTGTAACTGCTGCTGTGCGAGTCATCATTTAGGTCTTAAAATGTTCGTAATAACCCACTCTACATGATCCTGGTGTTTTTATTTCGCTATTTTCAGGGTATCCACAGGTTTGACCAAATGTAAAACTTTTTTAAGACCTTTTTAAGACCACTTACATGAAAATTAAGACCAACATCGCAGCCATTATTAGGCAAAAAACACCAGATCCAATTCTAATAATGACCAACCAACTATATCTAGAATCTAAAAGCCACTGTGGATTAAACCTACACTTCCCCATGATCCATCAAATGTCTTCTACAACTATACAGATTGTTTATTTATTGCCGCCAGTGCCAATAACCAAAGTATTCATTGCGCATACTCCAAATTAGACGTTCATTCACATTACCGTATTTTCCGCACTATTAGGCGCCCTGGATTATGAGGCGCACTGTCATGGAATGGACTATTTTCAAACTTTTTTCACAAATAAACCTCACCGGACTTTAAACAAAATACAACAGTTAGATGGGTCAGTGGGACTTTGTTTGTCACATTCACGGTGCTGTCTGGGACCGCTGGATTGTTGGCGTGTTCGCAGTGACCCAGTTGTTCAGTTGTGTCTAGAAGTGACACATTGAACTCTCTTCGTTCCGTTCCTCGTTGGTGTGGAGTGATGAGTGTGGCTGCGGGTGTGTTTCGCTGTGCGGTCGCTGTCTGCTCTGTGTGTTTGCATGCGCTGCGGGTGGTGCGGCTTTGTAGTTTACTGACGTCATGCCGAGTGGATTCCTGTATGGGGCGCTCTGGATTGCGGGGTGTGCGGTCATTTTTTGATGGGGTTGGAGGCTTAAGAGCGCGCCCCATAACCCAGAAAATACGGTACATGATTTCACGTTGTTGTTGTTTTTTTCCTCCCTCCATTTAACATTGCACTGCAGCTCGGTTAAGTATACAAAACAATAGGCTAATGAAATTTAAGACTTTTATGACAAAATAAGACTCGAGCAACATAATTTAAGAATTTTTAAGGCCTTAATTTAGGAACATGACATTTAAGACCTTTTTAAAACTTTTTAAAGACTATTAAGATGCGCAGCTACCCTGATTTTGTCCCTAAATAAATTCTATTCCACTCAATTTCTAATATGCTCTGCTACAGATTCTCTCCAATAACTGCAAGCCTCGGTGAGCTTCGTTTGACTGGAGCAGAACACTACTGCTGACAGCACACTCCCTTAGTCCATTTCGTTATACAGTCTATGGTTTCAACTAGCATACTGCACTGACCTCTGACTTTTTGGCTGTGACAACTGAAACAACATCAATCACAGATCTATCCAGGATACAGACATTAGGCATGCTGCAGTGAAACCCCAGAGGTCCCCGGTCTCCAGTACAACACCATATGCATCACTTAATATGGTAAGAATGGGGTCAATGTCAATACAGTCAAGTGCAAAAGACACAAGCTGACAACCCGCTCATGAATGAAGAGTTGACGACGGATTTTATTTGGAGCTGCAGGACCAGAGGCAGTTTCTCTTCTGCTCTAGTCATTGTGCTTATGACTAGAGGTCCCACATTACGTAAACTTGACTTTTGTGAGCTTTTATTCCTTTTAAAATGACGTTACCTCTTCAAAAACGTACCCAGGGTTGTGTTTTGTTTCATTCACACGTCTGAGACACCGTTTATTATTAATCTATCTGTCCCCGAAGCTCAAAGTGCTCTGTTCCACCTTGTGATGTCATGAAGAGGTAGTTTTCAAGTTAACCTTTTGTTCGGTAGAGAGTAGCAAATCATCTGGAGTTTAAAAACACTCTACTGCCACATGACATCACAAGGTTTTCCCCCATGTGTGAATGAAACAAAACACAACTCCAGTTATGTTTTTGATGAGGAAACATTACAACATAGATCAGAAAATAGTGTAATACGGCTCTTTAAAGTTGTTATGTCTGTGTGCGAGTGTGTTATTCTATGTGGTGCACAGAAGCCGGGGAGCGTTTCAGGAAAAGCTGTGGGCGAGGCCTTGATAAGCTTCATTAATGGTATTCACTAGAGTCTTGTGGTTGCCATGACGACCACTACTGCCAATCTGATCCAACTTCATAAATAAAAGACCACTCAAACATATTAACATTGATTTTGTATGAAGACTTCCGGGCCAGGCATTAGACAACATAATGTACACTATGAATTATCCATAAACCAAGATGCTCGAGATAAGTTGTGTTTATATATTTATATACATATCAAAAATCTGTTATTAATCGATACTAAAACTTGTATTGAAATTAGAATACTCATTTAAGCAGGTATCGATATAAAAAATCACATTCACAGGACAGAAATGAACCTTTCCTGAAGAGCTTTAGAATGATCTTGAGCTGTTTCAGAGCAAGTATAACAGCACATAAACTAGTTTCTTTGGTAACTGCTATGGCAACGATCACCATTTTTCATCACATTTTTACTATTCCCAATGAATTTCGATATTTTGGTAATAAAACCACCGTAATTGCTATGTTCCTGTATAGTTTTCCCAAAGTTAACTATAAAACCAGCTATAACACTGTCTACAATAGATCAACTGAATTATAACTCTTGTTTACTAAAAATTTTGGCAAAAAAGTATCGAATATTATAGGTTTTCTCCCTGTGGGGGGGCTGTTTTTTGTGGTTACAGTAATGTCATGTCTTTGAAGTGTGAGGGCGGGGTGAGGATATCCACTGTCCTGTCATTTGGCTGAATGATGGCGGATGGGAAAGATCCCATGGTGCCGAGCTCTTCTGCCTACAGGGCTCAGTCTCCTACAAAACAAGTGAGGCTCAAATCCACATGGTCGACCAAAAAGAACTGTGTCAAAACTGGTAACTTTTGTCACCTTTCAAAAAACTACAGGGAATGAAAAAAGAATTTGTAATGGATGAAGCAAATATTTTCACATTATCTAAGTCAAAATGGTTTGATATTAAAAGTTAAAGTCTAAAGTAAAAATGTTTTAGTTGCAGATTTGTCCTGGTTAAAATCTAGTTTTGTTCACTTTGTTCAAATCTACTTCTAGGTATTACTACAGTACTTTACAATGATCCAGCTGATGATTAAGCTGTATAGAGTTCAATACATTGCCCACCACAAGGTTTGGTAAGGGCTAATCAGCGATGTAGTAACTAACAATAATAAGAAGGAGAGTGCATTGCCATGAGTTTGACGATATGATACATATCATGATTCACAGGTTACGATTACATTTATCCCAGTATATCCCGATACTAAAACAATGGATGATATATTGTAATTTATCAATAATTACTTCTAATAATACAACTAAACCTTCAAGAGAACACATTTGTATGAAATATAATTTATTATGTTTTTTCAATCATGAGAACAATGAATGTAACTAATGATTTTTTGTGAAAAATCAATTCAGATCCATTTTGTATCGATTCGAGAACTGTGCAATGAAGTATCATGATGTATCACTGAATACATTTTTTTTTCTCACACCAATAATAACAAGACACATAATTTTATATATATTGCAATTCTAAAATTATATAAACTGCAAAGAAAGACATTTAGCCAAATTTTAGGTTTTAAAGGTCAAATCTGATGATATGGACAGTAAACCAGACCAAGTTACAGGTCAGATTTGTGGAGAGGCGACCCCGCTCACAGTTAGTTTCTACATATTTTTGAGCTATAAATTAATACATGTAAAGTGGAGCTGTTTCATGTTATACTGTGGAACATTCCAGGCAGAGCAATGGCACCCCAACCCAATAGTTACATAGTGCACCTTTAAATTAATTTTTTGGACAAAAAAAGTTGCATCATGGATCTTTGAAGTAGCACATAGCTGGTTAGCCTACACCAAGCTTTCAAACTCTCAATATCTGAGTTTGACAAAAAAGTTTATGGATAATTTCTGAACCTTGGCTGGCTTCAAAGTGGGCATCTTTCCATTTCCAAGTCTTAGGGTCTAGTGGCCATATTGTGTGTATAACGCAGGGGGAGCATTGCATCATGGTCATCCTGGATGCAGTTCTGTGGGAATGCACCCATAGACCAATGTGCAGGACTTGGCACGGAGCAGATCCCCCACTAACGCCTTTGTGGAGTCCACGCACAAACAGGCCTCCTCAGGGCAGGACTTTGGACATAATTACCCACAATCTGGCACTTCCCTCTGCTCTGATCGGCCTGTGTCAGTCTTCCGAAGCCACGCTGCAGGTTCAGACATCACAAAGGTGGCGAAATTGAGCACACAAAAGAAAAGCACTTGAGGAGGATTGGAGCTTGTGGTTTGAGTGTTCTTGAGCCTTGTGTTGACTACAAATGAGATCAAACATGGATTTAAATGCGACTAGTCATTACCCATTCACGTGACGGCAATAGAAGATAATACATGTTCACAGCGAGACTCCCATAGGATAGAGCTGTATATACATTCAGTCTGGAAAGAGGAACGGGAATTCCCCTTATATGAGACACGCAAATACATGTTTAATATTTTGGGTTAGGAATAATTATACATACATCCAGAGTAGGGTTGGGTATCATTAAGAAGTTGCCGATACGATACATATCTCAGTAGAGTGCAATAAGATATATTTAAGTCTTTGTTAAACCACTTCTTGTGCAAAGTTCATATGAAAGACAAACATTTTGATCATCAAAACACTGAATATGTCAAATGTGTCGCGTACACGAGTTTCTTCTGCTATACAAGCAAAAAAACTGTAGCTCTGTAACAAAATAATTGAGTAAAATATACCAAAAATTACTCTTGTCGATATATCGATACAGCAGCCCACGATATCGATACTGTATCATCACATTATCTGATACAAAATATTGATATTTCAATATTTTTGCACACCCCTCAGGTGGCATGATGAAGCAAGTTACAGGCCAGATCTGGGATGTAACAATAAATAAAATATCATGATATTGTATCGTCAGAAGTCTCACAATAATATCATGGGCCATCACAATATATCAAATCACAAGTTAATTTGCTTAAATTCATTGTTATGGTGCAGCAGTAGCTAAAAAGACAGAGGGAACTACATAAACCATGATCCTTTGCTCCGCTTCAGTGCAAACTACATGAAGAAATAACAGTTCTAATCACTTTTAAGTCTTAGTTCTTTGGATTAAGTCGTTAAGAAAAAAGTTGCATATTAGCCTCCACAAAATATTGCAATAAATATCGTACCGTGAGATTTGGATATTGTTACATCCCTACTGCAAATATAATACATGCTGAATAGATGTTTAATGTCATACTGTGGAACATCCAAAACAATTATTTCTAAGAAGGAAAGCAGGCAGCAGATCCTACATCAGAAAAGTTACACAGTGACACTTTAATCATTATTACAGATATTGTTTGACCTTTACGATAATGAATTTAAATCTATACAGCAAAGATGTATGTGTTTGTGCTTGTAAAGGTGCAGTGGAGGGACTGCCTCTGCTTGTCTTCATGGAAATGTTATTGTTCTGTTTCACAATAGGGCATTAATCTTGTTAATCTCCATGACGACTAGGAGCAGGTGATGCCACCAGGTGAGGGGCGATCCCATTGACAGCAGAATCCATGTTTTTCAAGGTATGGTTTTTAACAATAGAAAACGCTCAATACGAGATAAATTGGTTTAATGTCACACTGCATACTGCGTTCCAGGCACAACAATAACAACTCAGTGGAGACAGGTTGTGCTATGCTATGCTGATTCCTTCTATAGGACAAACTGACTACATATAACTTCATATATAGTCTCGCAAATACAGGGAAACACAGTTGAGCCAATTGCTTTAAGAATGAGTCACACATCATGATAGATTTGTTTGTTGGGTGAATAATCGTCCTTAAAACAACATGTGGTTGATGTGAGAGCTTTGGATTTGTCAGAGTTCCTCTATATTCTTACATGTCCCTCTTGGAGCCATAATTATTCCAGTGGTGTCTTTGATTGTATCTTGCCGTGGGACAAAGCTTTACTATTAACGCTCAACTCCAATTAAATGTAATTGTCTGAGGCTCACCTTCGCACACTGCTGACTTGAAATGAAATTATTCTCATGTAATAAAATCTGCCTCCAACACAGCGAGGACCTAAACCATGTCATATGCTACGGGCTGTTGGCTTTGTGCAACCACACCACAATATCTTAACATGGCAGCACGAAGTCTCTCTCCATTGGTGAATCGGCGCGGCACATCTGGCATTCATGTATGTTGGGGAAAAAAAACGGGAACTTTATGCCACTTGAGCTGTTTTATGTAGCTAAAAAACAAAACATGTTCTGGTTTGGGGTGCATTCTTTGCCCGAGATTAAAAGGAAGCGTAGCATGGCGAGGTCGGCATCAGGAATCAATTGAGAGGTCGTGTGCGCGGTGGGGAGCCCCGAAGAAAGACAATTACAAACAGTCTGACTAATGGTGGAGGTGACATATGTGCACAGAAGACACATGGCGGATATCTATAAGCAGCAGTGAGTCAGTGTATGTTTGGGTCAGTGTCAAAAGAAAAGAGGTGTGAATCATCTCAAAATAAGCTCTTACTATACACAGAGACAGAGCGCGGTCTTGAAATATAAAAATAACTCTGCTCTACATTTGGTTTGGTTGCGGCGTATCTTAGTGCTTTAAAAAATTCCCAGCCAGTACAAGTCGCTAAAAGTCTCACCCCCCTCTTCACACTGTTTACTGACTAATTAAGTGTACGACCAAAATATCACAATAAATCAAATCACTTAAAACCAACTGGTTCAGACAAAAAGTAGTTTTATCTTTTAACATTTTAACATCATGTATTTTACTATATTCCACTGTACATTTTATACCTGTACTTTTATATGTCTTAAGACTCACTTTTATTCTCTGGCTTTTACTTATTTTATTTATTTTTAATGTATTTTTACTGGTTTTATGTATTTATTCCTATTCTATGATTTTACTTATTTTACTTTACTCGTTTTATTATTTTAAGACTAGTATGATTATTTTAGTAGTTTATTTTATCATTTTATTATTGTTGCAGCACTTTAGAAACAGTTTGTTTGTGAAATGTGCTATAGAAATAAAGTGGATTGGATACTTTACATTTTATACGTACATTTTTATTTTATGTTATTTTATGTACTTATATTTTATTTCTGAACATTTTATCGTTGTACATTTTTATAGTAAATCCGTGTATCATTCGTTTTTCAAAATAAAACCAAAAACAAGAAAACGAAAAAACAACAATTTTCTTCATTATTTGTCTCCAAAACCAAAATGAAAAAAACAGATAACAGTTTGTTTTTTTCAGTTTTCGATTTTGTGTTTAAAAGAATAATGGAAAAAACAGATAACGGCCGTTTCCCATTTCCGTGACTTAAACTGCGATGCCGGACTGAACCAGGACTGAACCAGGACTAAAACAGGACTAAACCAGGTCTAAATCAAGACCAGGAGTGTTGGGACAGGCCCGGATTTGCAGACCGGGACCAGACCAGGACTGAGACTGGGACCAGAACAGGACCAGGACCAGGACTGAGACAGGGACTGAGACCGGGACTTAGACCGGGACCAGAATAGGACCAGAACGGAACCAGACCAGGACTGAGACCAGGACCAGACCAGGACAAGATCAGGACTTTCCTATTTTGTAATGTACAAAGTCTTGAAATGCGCCTCAAATAAAAAGTATTATTATATTTTAAAGGTGCACAATGGTACTTTTTGTGGTAGAGGGTTTGCCACTTGTTTGTCTCCATGGAGATTTTATTGTGTTTTTGTATGTGTTTTGGGCTGTGACTGAATAAATAGAAGATAGACGAGTTAAATGCCAAACTGTGGAACATTCCAGGCAAGGCATTACATCTCCATGGAGACAAGCTGGCGGCAGACCCTCCACCGGAAAAGTTACATCGTGCAGCTTTAGTGCAGAAGCAAGTTGTCCTGCTTCCATTGTTAACTTACATTTTAATACCTCTGAATGTGCGAAAACGACTGAACCAAAGTGTGGATCTAATTACCTGATGCTGGCAGGTAACAGACGTGTTGACAACTGTTAAATACAGTTAGATCATCACCGTGGTAACTGACAGTGATGTTACTGGAAATATCACTCGGCATCCTGTAACATTGGTAGGCAATTAATGTCATTTAGCTTGAACTGGAACTCCTAATAGGGCAAAACTAATTGAAATGCGGACAGTAATTGACTCAACGTGGGATGATTCAATTAAAACATGCAAATGATTCTAAATTGGGATTTGCGGGAATAATACACAGACAATTGCAAACCAGAAACAGACGTCTGATAAGGCACAATAACTATATTTGTATTGCAATAAAGATATTCACAAGTTATACTATTTGGTATGAGTGCAACTGATTAAAAATTTACTCAAAATAAAAACAAAAACAAGAATTTAAGAAGGAAAATATGTGGTTTTGTCCATTCTACTTTCCAAAAACAGTACAATTCTGTAAAATGGAGAACTTTGTGTGACATATTTACATTTACTTTTTACAATATTGTTCATTGTGTCACCCGATGTTAAGATTACGATATATTGTGCAGGTTTAAAGGAATCGGTGTCCTGCTGAGACTTGAACTTTAAACTGGAAGGTCCTCAAAGGTCCACAAAACATGTAAAATATATTTGGCGGGGCTGGTCCGTTGGCATATGGAGAATAGCTTATATGACTTTATAGTTCCCACTGTTTACGAATCGGCATGTTTAAACCTGACACATGTCCTTACGTTGACTTCCTGCAGGCCTACCCTGACCGTTAAAAGTGCACACTAAAATTTAATGACACATGTAACGGCATCCATCTTTTTAGCTCACACGAAGCTGTTAAAATATGAACTATTTGTATCCCTGGAAAATGAACACGGGGAGATAAAGAAAACCATTGTGCTACAGGCCATTCGCAATATGTTTAGGGCTGTACGCGTGGAGCCTGGTGGTGTCAATAGAAGGACAGCAATTTTGTCTGAATCAATGTCGTAAACCGCCGGGTGATGGAGAGAAAGAGAGTGACGGAAAAAAGAGAGGGGGAGAGGTGGAGGAGAGAGAAGCAATCAGAACACGGATGAGTACTGCACAAGGTCTGGGTGATGAGAGGCGGTGCTGCAACTGGTTCAAGGAGAGACACAGGGGAGGAGGCCATGGAAACAGCGGCCGGACAATGCGAAAGGCTCTGTCAAACGCGCAATTTACCGAGGCATAAGCTCCAAATAGCCCCACGCTGGTGCCCTCTGCATAGCAAGAAGTGTTGGCGAGGGCAAATATCATCCTTCACTAAGTCTGGAGCGTAAACAACACAAGGGGGGTAAATATGTGAGGGTGAATCATATAAAGGCAAGGCATGTAGCTGGGACATTGCTGTACCCTGTTTTAGTGAAGTGAATGGTCTAGCTCAGGGGTGGGCAAACTTTGTACTCGTGGGCCACAAAGGGTTCTAAAATATGGGGCCTGGACCAGCAGTAGATGGATGGAGTTTTTTGGTAATCCCCCTCATAAGAGAAAAAAAAATAACATTGGTTATGTAGAAAACCCATCCCATGTTATTGAAATATCCCGTAACTGAAAATTATTACAACAAAATATCTGTCTGTCAAGTCCCACGGTATGAACTATTTATTGAAATGACTTTTAAAACACCTGGCCTGTAGTTTGCCCACTCCTGGTCTAGCTTTTAAGTATCATAATTATGTGTTTGGTCAATCTATGTGGCCAGATTTAGAGACTGATTTGTACTATCTTAAAAAAAAAAAAGCATCCTTATATCCTAATTATTCAGCACTAGGAGTGGGTGTGCGCAAAAATATTGAACTATCGATGTATTGTATCATTTAATTTGATGATACAGTATTGATATCGTGAGGTGCTGTATCGATATATCACCAGGAGTATTTTTTGGTATATTTTACTGAACTATTTTGTTACAGTGCTAGTGTTGCTTGTTAAGAGGAAGAAAACTAACACATCTGATATTTTCACTGTTTTAAGGATTAAAATGTTTGTGTTTCATATTTACTTTGCACAAGAAGTGGTTTAACAAAGACTTTTAGTGTCACAGTCACAATTTAGCCTTTATTTTTTATTGAACTGTATCGAATCGATCTGAAATATATCCTATCGAATCGTATAGAATCGTAAGCTCACTGTATCGAGGTATGTATCGTATCGGCAACTTCTGAATGATACCCAGCTCTAACTAGGAGTGTGCAAAAATATTGAAATATCGATATATCGTATAGTTTATTTGATGATACAGTATCGATATCGAGGACTGCTGTATCGATATATATCGCCAAGAGTATTTTGATTTTGATTCGGTTTTGAGTAAAATGTGTTTTTCATATTAACTCTGCACAAACTTAGTAGACTTTTAGTACCACAGCCATGATTTTTAGTCCTTTCTGAACCATATCGAATCGATTTTAAGTATATCATATTGAATTGAAAGTGCACCGTATTGAAAAACGTATCGTGTCCTATGTATCGAAGTATGTATGGTATCGGCAACATCTTAATGATACCCAGACCTATTCACCACGATGAGTTTAGAACCTTTTCACAACTTTCAGAGGCCAGAGTGGAGTTACCTACTACTGATACTACTTAAACTCACAAAAACTAGCCTTAATTTCCTGGTTTGCGGACGATAAAAATGCCTAGATGCAGAGAGTACACAGCCGTCTCATTTCTCATTCAAGAACTGCTTCTATATCTGCACAAGAAATCCAACCTGACCTAACCTCTTTAACCTGACATAATATTTAAAGTCTTAGTTTTCAAGGGTCGCCACTTCACATTTTGGCACATTTTTAGTCCGGATGCCCTGCCTGTCACATCCAGCCCCATCACTGCAACCACTGTGGGCAAAACAGAAAATAAACATTAGTAATTTAACACTGAAGCAGTTTTTAATTTGCACAATAATTAAGGTGACTTTTTGACTGACATCCACGTAATGATACAGTCTGTCCCGTCTTCTCGTCACGTCTATTCTCACGCCCGGAGCTGGAGTAGAAAACATTTGGCCCTCATGTAAACCGATTTTCTTAAGCGCTCTAACTGACGGTAAACAGGCCTTCATATCAAAGCACACTCGCAGCCTCGGAGGTCCAGTAATTAGATATGGTTTTACACTATGTTTCCTGTCATTTCCTTTACATTCTCCATCCCCTTCCTCCTCCTGTCGCCACACGTCAGGGGTTAATAACACACACACGTAACTCGCACTCACGGCGGCCATGCTGGAGTCAAGGGTGCAAAGCAGTTGGCACCGAAAATGAGCGGAGGTTTAGATTCGGGCTCTTACGCTGTAATGGTTTTAATTATTTGAGTGGTCATTTCGGACATTAAGAAATAATTAGAATGATTAGACTGGCTCATTATGAAGGCACTAAACTTCACGTCGCATTTTGCATTTAAGATGGCGCCAATCCAGCTTCATCTCACTTAGTTCTATAGGCACCATGACTTCCTATACTTAAATGTAAAGCGTTTATTGAATACGCTGAGATCGACATTTAGCTTTTGAGGAGCTGGCAAAGTTTCTAACATACCATAAACGCTGCAGTGTGAGAATCCAGTTCGCTTAAAGGGGTAATATACATGATCCAAATGGGGTTGGAGTCTGCGTCCTTGTATAGGGTGACCACATTTTCAGAATTCTAAACCGGGACGCACCTGGTTTAGGACAGTGGCCATAAATAAAACTGTGAAAAGAGCGTGTAAGATTGTGGATTCTTATGTCAGTCATAATTTTAGGGATTTATGGTGCTGCGTTTTTGGGGTTTTTTTTGCTTTATGGTCATTCGCAAACACGGATTTCTGTATTTTGGACAAACAAATGACAATTTATGCTCATGTTTACTGTTGGTGGGGATCAGATTAGTTAAACACTGTGATAGTCCTGGTTTAGGTCTGATGTAGACCTGGTTTAATCTTAGTTCAGGCCTGGTTTAGATCAAATTGGTCCAAAATAGGGATACCTGGGACATTTCTTGTATAAAACTGGGACAAATCTCTGGTTTTGTGTAAATCTGATGGAACAGGGGACACAGGGCTCAAAACTGGGCCTGTCCCAGGTAAACAGGGACGTCTGGTCACTTTTTCATGACCTAAAGGGAATTTTCCATGACTTTACGGCACCTACATGTGTAGAATTGATCAGACTTTTAGGGCTAAACATGAAATGTTAACCCTTTCCACTCACCTTATGGTTTGGTATTATAGTTTTTAACATTCAAAATACTGTCAGCGCATTTACTGTCATCTCTTTTAAACAAAAGGCAAAGACATTTGGAACTAATCATAATAGACCAATGACAACTTCACAGAACACTGTAGCTGTGTGAAAGATACTAAAATTTCATGACTTTTCCAAAACTTTCATTGAATTTACAATATCGCATGACTTCTCCAGGCCTGGAAATTTACATTTTCAATTTCCATGACTTTTCCAGGATTTCCATGACTGTGGGAACCCTGCTGATAGTGTTGCAAATGGCCAAATAAACTACTACTCCTACTACTCCTACTACTGATGCTACTCCTACTACTCCTACTCCTACTACTACTCCTACTACTGATGCTACTACTGCTGCTACTGCTACTGCTACTACTGCAAATGGACCACTTCATTATAAAATATTTGATCAAACATTAGGGTAATAGACTCTTTAAACTAGGCTCTGTGGGGCTCGAGCTAATGTTAGCGTCCAGTTAGGTTCAGTGCTTGCAGTGTTTATGTTCAGGTAATCTCTGGCAACGGATTTAGAAAACATTTGCTGTAAAGATTAATCTGTGATATAAATAGTTCTCTGTGCAGTCAGCTGGAACAAAGCGAGTATGCAGTTAGCCTGAATGTTTTGTTTGTTTTCATGAGCACATACAACTAATAAATTACTGATAAATATATATTTTGGAAGCTATTTGCTAAGATTAATCTCTGCTATGATGCTTTAGCCTATCGCCGTCCAACTGATGCTAGCAAATGTTAGCATCAGTTAGCTACAACTTAATATACGATTACATTTCGAGGATTATGTCTGGCTCATGAAATGATAAAAGAAAATCTGGTAAAGACTTTATTGACATTAGTGCTGGGGATAACAGTGTCCCACATGACTCGATACAATACAGTAGTAATGTTGATGAATTGTATTTTAGAGGATAATAATACTGATGAATTTGGATTTGAATTTGAAATCTTGTATTTATGGAAATTAGAATGAATTAATTTGGATTGTTTTAAATGTTTAATGATGAATTGGACAGTGGTGATTTTAGAAAGGCACTGTTAATGATGAAATGTTGTTGCTAGAGTTGGTCAAATGTAAATAATTTCCTTTATGTATTTTGTACCTGAACTTTTGTTTTGCACTAGTGCAGTCACACAAAAACATGCTTGGTGAAATATCGATATAGCAGCCAAGAATCACGATACTGTATCACCAAGATTTACGATATATCAATGTTTTTGCACAATAACTGATATTAGTTACAGCCAAGGTGACCAAACGTCCCTATTTACCCGGGACAGTCCCAGTTTTGAGGCATGTGTCTCCTGTCCCTTCAGATTCATCCAAAACCAGTGATTTATCCCAGTTTTATAAAAGAAATGTCCCAGGTGTCCCTATTTTTGACCAGTCTGTTCCCTGCCAACAGTAAAGAGGGGCATAAATTGTATTTTTATTTTTTATTTTTTTGGTAAAATACAGGAAACCTGTTTAAAAATTACAAAAACACAATACTGACTCACATTAGTGCTGAGTGCAGAACAATCTTCCTTAATTATGTATTCGTTTCACAATTTTATTATTACCAACTAAGGATGTAACAATAACCAAAATATTGTGATATCGCATCGTCAAAAGTCTCTTAATAATATCGTGGATATCGTATCATATCCATATCTAGTTTCTTTGCATAAATTAATTGTTATAGTGCAGCAAAAGCTTAAAAAAAAAAAACAGAGGGAACTACATAGACCATGATCCTTTGCTCCATTTTGCTGCAAACTACAAGAAGAAGTTTTAAGCACTTTTAAATCTTAGTTCTTTGGATTAAGTCTTGTCAAGGCATTTTAAGAAGAAAAAGCAGGATATTCAGAATTTTGTTAGTTTCCAAAAATAACGCAATAAATATCGTACCATGAGATTTGGATATTGTTACATCCCTATTACCAACCAATCAAAACCAAGGATGTCCCAGTTTTTTATTTTGAAAATCTGGTCACCCAATTATAGCCAACTCATTGTCATAAATAGATGATAGATAAAAACTGAGGAAGTAGCAAAGTCAACAGGTGTATGAGGAGACCAGCTGTGCCTAACCTAAACTGGGGCCGTCCTCTTTCTCCACCCAAAGCGAATAGCCCTGGTCAGATCAGGAGCGATCATCGAGCAGGCTAAATGAGATTAGTGTGCGGCTGTAATCTAGGCTCTATTCAGCCCCGCTCTGAGTAGGTGACACATTTGATTCAGAGGATTAAGTCCAGCTCTCCTTGTGCTGGAGCAGAGGAGGAGGGCAAATCAAAGACTGCACATTAGAGGTATAGCAGAAGAAGAGGAGAGAGCCGGAAAAAGAAGGGATATCAAAGCTTAAGTAGGTGCAGTTTGCCCAGCACTCTTTCATAATTAAACCAGACAGTTTCTTTTTTATGTTGTTAAAGTCCTTTATTACACAATTTGACTCTTGTGAGCTTTAAGCCATGTTAGATTGTTGTTACCTGATCAAAAACACACCCAGAGTTGTGTTTTGTTTGTCACATTTAGGTTTGTTTGTGCTGAGAAAACAACATTATAATGTAGATCAGAACATGCACAGTTAGCATGCTAGTTTTTGTTAGCTTTAGGATGACGGAAAAAAAATTCTTTGGTTTTGGAAAAATTGGAAAAAGGACTGTAAATTATTGCAGTGAATAGTTTAAGAATTAGTATGAGAGCACCACTGCAAACGGTTTAAAGCTGCACTATGTCACTTTTCGGTTGGGGGTCCATCACCTGCTTGTTTCTACGGCCACTGCTTTGCCTGGAATGTTCCACGGTGTGACTTTAAACAGCTCCACTTTACATGTATTCAATCACAGGTGGTTTTATTGCTCAAAAATATCAAGAAAAACAGGAATTGTGACTGTGAGCGGGGTCACCTCTCCACAGATCTGACCTGTAACCTGGTCTGGTTCGGTCTCCATGAAAATAGAAAAGTTTAGTCACCATGGAGAAAAGCATTTGACGGACCCCTATACTAGAAAAGTTCCACGATGCACCTTTAAAATGAACCAGTATGTCGCCGCTCTGACCGCATGATGTCTTCAACCTCCACAAAGTCGGGGTGTAATTTCAAGAGACTAATTAACTGCTGAAGATTTTTGCTCCATATCACAGAGGCATAATTAGACATACTGTGGTTTCTCAAGTGCCACTTCAGAAAAAAAAAAATCTGCTGAAGTTACATCTTGGTTATTTCACAAAGTAAGTGGAAATTATGGAAAACTGGGTGGATTTCTAACTCGGGACTAAATTTGGGTCTGAATGAAACCAGGGTAAAAGTAGAAAAAGGGGACATTTGTTCACACTTGTACTACCTTCCCTGGTTTCGTTTAGTCTTGATCTGGTCCTGGTTTATATTTCTAGATTTAGTTTCTGTTAATTCCAAGTTTTATGTGATTTGTGTGCAAGTATGAACACATGTCAGTAAGAAAATAAAAAGGCTCCAAGCGCACCTCGTAAAACTTGAGACGAACACAGCGTAAATATGTAGGGTTTAACGTGTGAATGAAGCAAAACACAACTCCAGGTCTGTTTGTGATTCGGAAACAACTTTATAACATAAATCTGAACATAGCGTAAGATCAGGGTATCCCCGGGTTTGACTACCCCAACTTTAAGACTTTTTAAAGACCACTTACATGAAAATTAAGACCAACGTCGCACCCATTATGCAAAAAACACCAGGTCTAATTCTAATAATGACCAACTATGATGACGGTCTGAACAGAGGACACAAAAGTGGCGTAGCGTCTTCACTTTTTATTCCGCGTTTAGCCGAGCGTCTTCGGGAGGAAATCTGCTTGCATACGGTGACGCAAAAGTGTGCGGAATTGGATTGGGTATGAATGCCAGGCGGCTCGGTGGCGATGTATGTGACGTAAACGCGTACGCAACGTGAGCAGATTTGACTATAGTTTTGCGTCTTGGGCAGCGTAGACGAAACTGATTGTTTACTCATTGCCGCCGGCGCCAAAAACTAACATCACACTGCAGCCCGGTTGAGTAAACAAAAAAATAGGCTAATGAAATTTAAGACCTTTGTGAAAAAAATAAGACTCGGACAACATAATTTAAGACTTTTTAAGACCTTTTAGACATTAATTTAGACTTTTTAACGACTTTTAGACCTTAATTTAGACTTTTTAAAGACTTTTAAGACCTCACAGCTACCCTGAACATGGGCCCTTTAAAGAAACTTGCATTACTGCGACTGTGTGTGCATAAACAGCCATCTTGAGGCCCATTTGAGATCCATATGTAAAGCGTAACCTCTCAGCTCCGTGTTAGCATTACTCACAAGTTGGCCTCGATAACACAATCACAAATGAAGTCACGAGCGGCTGTTTCACATCTGTTATCTATGACAGTGGAGCTCTTCCTGTGTTCAGCTGTCATCACATCATTAAGGCCCACCGTCCTCATTATAAATATCCACACACACAATCCCCCACGGAGCAGTTCAAAGTGTAAAGCAGGATATTTAATCGGACTCCCGGAGGTCGAAACAGTTTGTCCACGTTATTTATATTCATTATTCAAACATAAATCAGTTCTGTTTTCTTGTGACAAAGGCTAATTGGACACACTCATTTGCACAAGTGTGAATTAGATGTAACTTCTGCGCTTTGTTAAATCGTCAATCAAAAATACATACGCTAATCATCTAATTATCACAAGGAGATACATGAGAATCAGTCTTGACATTGCACCATTTAAATTGTGGTAATAGTGATTTTTGCCTGTTGGCCTCATGTTAACATACAGTACAACATGAACTATTTGACCGACATCATAAAGAGTTTGTTTAATATACAACACAGGATGCCACCATATAGTTTCACTTTAATTATTTTTTAGGGTGCACCAATGCAATACTTGTGTTAAATATCAAGCCAATATAGACATTTTTGATGGATCAGATGGGCTCCACGATATCATTTCAATCGATATTTAATTTTGGTATATAAACTGGTGCATGGTCAAAACACATAGTATCATGGAACTTTTATTTTTTAATTTTTTGTTCTGTAATTACTCACAAAACACATTTCAAGGGTTATATTTAACCATACGCCATTTGTGTTTAAAGGAAATAAATCATATTTTTAGTCTCTGCCTTAGTATTGGTTGATACCGGGTATTGACAGATACTTAAAACTAGGGGTGTAACGATATCCAAGTCTCACGATACAATATCATCACGGTATGAACCTCACGGTAAGATATTTATTGCAATATTATGGGAAAGCTCACAATATGGTGGGGAGGCTCAAGATTAGGGATGTAACAATATCCAAATCTCTCTGTACGATATTTTCACGATATACATCTCACGGTACGATATTAATTGTGATATTTTGTGAAGGCTAAACAGCTAAAACTGTTAAAATGCTACTTATTCCTCTTAAAATGCCTTGACGAGACTTAATCCAAAGAACTAAGACTTAAAAGTGCTTATAACTGTTATTTCTTCATGTAGTCTACACTGAAATGGAGCAAAGGATCATGGTCTATGTAGTTCCCTCTGTCTTTTTTTAGCTGTTGCTGCACCATAACAATTAATTTAAGCAGAAAGACTTGTAATTCGATATATTGTGATGGTCGATGATATTATTGTGAGAACTTTGATACGATATCACGATATTATGGTTATTGTTACATCCCTACTAAGAATGCATGTTTTTCAGTAGTATTTTTTAGCAAGGGACCGATATCCAGATCTCTCGGTACGATATTATCACGATATGCATCTCACGGTACGATATTTATTGCGATATTTTGGAGAGGTGAATATAATTGCAGATAGGACACGTTTCTACTTTTAAAATACCTTGATGAGATTTTGGTGTAATTGTGAGAACTTTGACGAAACGATATCACGATATTTCGGTTATTGTTACATCCCTACTTAAAACCAAAGTATCAACATCAATATCAGAATTGAAAAAGCTAGATTGGTGCAATTAGTGAGTCAAGTTTAGCTCGCTCACTATACTGACCATTGTACATAAAATATTTACGTATATTTTCGTGTTTAAATTCCAAAACTGTCGCAACAATGCATTAGTTGCCGCCATAGTGCCAGATGAATTCCGAGTGCATTTGTATAACGCTATTATGTTTCACGAGCAACACATAATAAATCATAATATTTAAGACAGCTTGAACAAAAGTGCCAGACTAAACTGTAATTCAAAGCGCAACAACGAAGGTAAAAACCACAAACTCCCCATCCATCATTTACCATGAACGTCAACAAGAGAAAACAGCGCACTACTACACAATATACGGCCTGGTTTGAATGTTAACACAGGCAGGAGTCAAAACATGTATACACTCTGGGATTTAAGTTCGGGAGGCGGATATGCGGAGTGATCCCTACTGTTATGGACTGTACCCCCGCAAAGAACCGGGAAGAGAGAGACGAAAAGATGAGAGAGAGACGTTTGATTTTTAACAGACCTTCATTGTGTCCGTCAGAAACATTTGCATTAAATTTCACCCACACCTCGTGCTATTTACATGAAAATAAACTCAAGTATTTACATTACATATACATACTATTTAAACTCTAGACGGAGAGAGCGAAAGAAAGAGCTGAGAGAGGGAGAGAGACAATAACATTTTCCCTCCAGGGCCCCAGCACTGACTATAGAGATAAACACTGCAGCACGAGTCAAATGAAGGGTATAGCTTTCTCATAAGAATAAACAGACTAAATGAAGTTTATGGATAATTGATGATTAACGATTGTGTTTTGTAGCCTTAATAAAAATATATATATAAATAAAGATATCATTGCTACTTCTTTTTATATCAGAAATGATGTATAGATTCTAACTTTTAAAATGTTTGTGGATTATGTTTTTTGTTTTTTTTTTACTTCTAATCAAGTAGTATTGTAGTAATCAGCAGAGGTGGGGACTTGCAAGTTGTGACTTTGACTCGAGTCAGACTTGAGTCACTATTTTTAGGACTTGAGACTTGACTTGATAAAATGGACTAAGACTTGGGACTGGACTTGGACTTGAAGGTCAGTGACTTGGGACTTGACTCGGACTTGAGGCTTGAGAAGACTTGAGAAGCACTTTTAAATCTGAATTCTTTCCATTCTGACCGTAATGATTCACTGTAAGATCTAAGGTCTAGACATTTAAAAAAAGAAAAATTAACATCTCTACAACTCTTACATACTCTATAAATACTCATATATAAATATACTTAGATTTTTTAAGTACAATTTATCTTAAAATTCACATAAATTGCAAAAAAAAACTTTGGTTTAAAGACTTGAAATGACTTGAAGCTCAAAGCAGACAACTTGGAACTGACTTGAACTTGCCTGTATTTGACTTGGGACTTGACTCAGACTTGAGATCAAAGACTTGAGACTTACTTGAGACTTGCCAAACAACAACTTGGTCCCACCTCTGGTAATCAGGGGTGTAACAATAACCGAAATATCGTGATAACGTATCGTCAAATGTCTCAATAATATCGTGGGCCATCACAATATATTGAATCACAAGTTTCTTTGCTTAAATTCAGTGTCATGTTGCAGCACTAACTAAAAAAAAAAAACAGAGGGAAATACATAGACCATGATCCTTTGCTCCTTTTTGGTGTAAACTACATGAAGAAATAACAGCACTTTTGAATTAGGTCTTGTCAAGGCATTTTAAGAGGAAAAAGTAGCATATTCACAATTTTGTTTGCCTCCACAAAATATCGCAGTAAATATCATACTGTGAGATGTATAATGTGAAAATATCGTACCGTGTGATGTGGATATCGTTACATATCTCGTAGTAATAGCAGTAGTTAAGACATACATTGTAAAATCTGTAGTAAGCAGTAAAGCTTGATAGTTCTGACTGAGGACATAGTATCCTCTGTGAGCTCTCACTTCACAGAAAGTCATTCTGAGCACTGACTGACACTGATACGGCAGAGTCATGCTAAACCTCACACAAACAGTCCCAAGATGGCACCTCCCACCACCTATACGTCTCTGCGCCTCTTTTATGTGTGTTTTGATAGATTTCCCCCACAATACATCTCTGCGGACTCCTGCAAACACTCCAGTCTGTAATCTCAACACAGTATCGCGCTGGTTTTATATGCTTTGATGATAACGAAGAAAGGAGATTGGCGAGATAATTATAAGCAAATCAAATAAAGCAAAGGTCAAACAGTTGTTTAATACAGACACATAAACAGCCGGATATATATCGTCCGGCTCAGTCTGAGTCTTCCACTGTAAATGTCAGAGTCTGTGCGTGTCCAGTTGCAGAAACAAGAGCTCCCTGTTTTATATTGAAGTAAATTGGGTATTTACAGCGTCCACGTGGTACAAAGGAGCAGTTAGTGCGGCGTAATGTTCTGTACATTATGTACTTAGGTATGGCTTGGTACACTGTAACATTTGCAGGGCAGGTCAATTAATCCCCCTATCTGCAGCTCTCCTCTGGGCATGAGATAAGAGCCAGCCCGGATCATAGAGTACAGCTGAGCCAAAGCCGATCGAATCTGCAGGAAAAGATCCAACCACAGATTCAACAAGTTTAAAGTTTACACATGCGAAGAAATAAACCATGTGAACTCTGCAAGGTCACACACAGCACAACTTTTCATACGTCTGTCATAAATACACTGACAGTTCATACTATGTACATGTACTACACAGACTTTGCTTTATTTGAATGAAATAACTGTTCTGTCCAAATTTTTTTACTTTAAAATAACCAAAAAAGCTAATATATACAACTTTGAGAATAAATAATTTGTGCATTCAGAATTTTTATTTTATTTTTTTACTTTTTTCCCATTCAGTGTAACATGTCTTCATAAATAATGTTAGTAAAAATAACTACTTCAGGCATTTGCATAATTTCCATTCCACGTTGAACTGGTTTTACACCTTTTTCGTGTTACATCATCATCATCATCATCATCTTTATTCTGGACTCATGGTCCATTTTAAAAACAGACAAGGACAGTAACAATACAAAACAATAAACACTTATGTTTTTAAAAGACAACCACACCAGTGTCTCCACTACCTGACTGATATCTTATTGCACTGAATCTCAAATTTGTGAGTGACATTATTATTTCATTGTCTGATTTGTTCAGTCTGCAGCTAAAACTGTATATTAAACTTCTGCAGCTTGCAAAGTGTTCACTCTTGCAGTAACAAACATTTCAGTCACACTCGTCCATCGTGGTCTCCTCAAAAACACCCGTAAAGCGTCATTGTAAACACCTGCACTATAACGGTGTACAATATGATTTAAACAATAACAACTTTAAATCATTTTACAATTTCACTTATTTTACAGATTTTATTTTGAACTTCTTGTTCCACTTACATGCATCTTGCTTTAAAAATAACAGTATCGTGTAACTTTAAAGAGCTCATCTTACGCTGTTGTTCCCTCATCAAAGACATTACTCAGAGTTGTGTTTTGCTTCATTGACACTTGTTTCACACACAAACCCTGCATATTTAGGCTGAGTTTTCTCTGTTCCACCTTGTAAAACACAATGGAGCATTTCCTGTATTGCAACATGACATCATGAAGTAATACAGGAAGTGCTCCATTCTGTTTTTAAACTGCATACTCTTTCACTCGACTTATTAGAGAATTACAGCCCTGGAACTGCCAATCTCTACTGGACATAAGGTAAAAAGCAGCTGCTAACTTGAAAACTACTACTACAAGAGCATTTTGAACTTTGGAGATGTAAACAGAGAATAATAAAGAGTTACTCAAACAAATCACAACTCCATGTCTGTTTTTGACGAGGTAACGGCATTATAACATGACTAAGAGTAATTCTGCGTACTCTAGGACCTTAAAACTAAACCAGATTTCTTAGCGCGTTTCAATAAAGAGCTCAAAGGCTTTTTTATTGCTGACAAAGTTGAGAGTCTAAAAACAATGTCTCTTGTAACTGTTGGTCTTATTTTAACTCAGCGTCCTAAATGCTGACCACACTCCCACAGCTGTGAAGTCATCCATCATCTTTCCTATGGCTATGGAGCAGAGCCAGAGAGACCCGCAGTGACCCCTCTCATACCCCTCATGTTATGGAGAGGCGTGGGCTGACACAAACCAATGAAATCAGATCAGAAAAGACTCCACTGGATTAACAAACACTGGAGAATTGCCACTCTAAATACACAAAAAAAGAGTGGTATGGAAAAGTGCGGATGAAGTCAAAAGCGAAGATACAGATAAGATACGGCTGTTTATATGGGACGATCATGCAGTAAAAAGCTGAAATATCAGATAAAGCTCAAATATATTATCGTTATTGGTGATTTTATTGTTGCATACCATCTGCTGTACTTCTCAGATGTCGCAACGCTGGTATAATTGTCTGCAAATGGGTTAAGGGCCTGTTTTATGTGTGTTTTTATATGGTTATGTCTGTGTTTTTGCGGTTTCTGCGATAAAGATATCGATCTGTTTATATCAATTTGTGAGGAAACACCTAGGTCCTGATAAGTCAAAACAGGGCAGGTGGGAGAAGTGTCTTGTCTAACGGCACAACAACAGCCACATTGAGGTGTCAGCATTCTTGGCTCCACAGAGATGTCATTGCTTTGACTTGAATGTTCCACACTATGGCATTAAACTGAAATCTGAAACTCACGATATGGTGGGGATGCTCAAGATAAAGGATGTAACAATTTCCAATAATACAACAATAATAATATATATATAATAATAACCTTGACAAGATTTAATCAAAAGAACTAAGACTTAAAAGTGCTTAGTTATTTCTTCACTGAAATGGAGCAAAGGATCATGGTCTATGTAGTTCCCTCTGTCTTTTTTAGCTATTGCTGCACCATAACTCTTAATTTAAGCAACTTTAAGACTTCAAATTCGATATATTGTGATGTTCCACGATATTATTGTGAGAACTTTGATACGATATCACGATATTTCGGTTATTGTTAAATTCCTACTAAGAATGCATGTTTTTCAGTAGTGTTTTTTAGCAGTAACACTTAGAGATGTAATGATATCCAAATCTCTCGGTACGATATTATCACGATATTCATCTCACGGTCCGATATTTATTCCGATATTTTGGAGAGGCTGATATAATTGTAGATAAGACACGTTTCTGCTTTTAAAATACCTTAACGCGATTTTGATGTGAATTATTTCCAAGAATTCAAGTAAAAAACATATCGCTTCATGTTGTTTGCACTGAAATGCATCATGGGATATGTAGTTTCCCAAGTTTATACGCTGTTGCTACTATAAAACCATGCATTTAAGCAAAGGAACTTGTGATTCAATATATTGTGATGGTCCACGATATTATTGTGTGACTTTTGACGATAGGACAAGACAAGATAAGCTTAATGTGATACTGTGAAACGTTCCAAAGCAATACAGCATCTCCGTGGAAACAAACAAGTGGATGAACCGTGCTAAAAGTTACGCAGTGCCCGTTGAACTACTGAGTGAAATAACTGCTCTCCCCAAAGTTCCAAATGTGCCTGGTCAGTTGTTCACATGCAATAACGCTCTCCCAAATCCATCTGTCCACGGCTGAGAACACCAAATCCCGGTTCAGATCTGATGTCTGGCTCGTGCGGCCGATCTGTAATGTTATTAAGTCTGATTTCCTCTCACTATTGACCCTGGTGAGCGCCGTGTACTCTGCCTCACTTTGTTGTTATTGCTCTGCTCCTGGCGCGCACAGGCAGCACAAGCATATGTCTACAATCACTGTGTTTGGCCGCTCACACTGCACGTTCTGCCAGTCTCTCTGTCTCTGTGTATCTCTCTTTCTCCTCCGCTACTGCCTGTCAGGCGGACGTGTGTTCCCCTGCCAGGCTTTCACTACACCGGACTTATCTAGGCTGAAGAAAGAGGGCGAGACGGGGAGAGCGAGGGAGGGGGAGGGATAGAGACACAGAGAGGGAGAGAAGAAGAGAGAGAAGAAGCGATAGGGAGAGGAAGAGAGAGAGGTCAGGAGAGAGGGGGAGAAAGAGAGCGGATACTGGAGAGAGACAGGGAGAGCGAGAAGGGAGGAGAGAAAGTGGAAGAGATGGGGATAGGGGGAGAGAGATGGGGAGAGGGGGGTGGAGAGAGGGGGGAGAGAAAGAAGGAGAGAGAGTGGAAGAGATGAGGAGAGGAAGGGAAAGAGAGAGAGAGAGAGAGAAAGGGGGTAGTAGAGAGGGAGAGCGAGAGAGAAAAAGGAGGAGAGAAAGTGGAAGAGATGGGGAGAGAGAGGGAGGATGGAGGAAAATAGAGATAGAGAAAAAGAGAGAGGAGAGGGGAGAGGAAGAGATAGGGAGAGAGAAAGAGAGAGAGACAGAGAGGAGGAGTCTAGGAAAGAGAGGGAGAAGGAATTAGAGAGAGGAAGAGAGAGTTAGTGAGAGGGAGAGGGAGAAGAAGAGTGAGAGAGACAGGAGGAGCAGAGAGTGGAAGAGGGTGGGAGAGACAGGGGAGAGAGAGAGAATGAAAGAGAGGGAGAGAGAGAGAGAGAGAGCGAGAAAGTGGAAGAGATGAGGAGAGAGAGGGGAGAGGAAGAGGAGATGGAAGGTAAAAGATAGGGAGAGAGAGAGAGACAGAGAGGAGGGGTCTAGAAGAGAGAGAGGGAGGGTGAGACAGAGAAAGGAGGAGAGAAAATGAAAGAGATGTGGAGGGGGGGAGAGATAGAGAGGAAAAGATAGGGAGAGGGAGAGAGAGAGACAGACAGACAGAGAGGAGGGGTCTAGGAGAGAGGGGGAGAAGAAATTAGAGAGAGGAAGAGAGGGCTAGTGAGTGAGGGGGAGAGGGGGGAGAAAGAGCGAGAGAGAGAAAGGAGAAAGAGTGGAAGAGATGGGGAGAGGGCGAGGGGAGAGGAAAAGAGAGATAGAGAGGAAGAGACAGGGAGAAAGAGAGAGAGGAACAGAGAGGAGGGGTCTAGGAGAGAGAGAGAGTGAGAGGGAGAAAGGGGAGAGAAAGTGAATGAAATAGGGAGAGAGAGGGAGGGGGAAAGAGAGAGAGAAAAGAGGAGAGAAGGTGAAAGAGAGGGAGAGAGAGGGAGAGACAGAGGAGAGGTTTAGTAGAGAGAGGGAGAAGGAATTAGAGAGAGGAAAAGAGGGTTAGTGAGGGGGACGGGGAGAGGAGAGAGGAAAAGAGAGAGGAAGAGATAGGGAGAGAGAGGAAGAGAGGAGGGGTCTAGGAGAGCGCGGGAGAAGGAATAGGAGAAGGAAGAGAGAGACGGAGCGAGGGAGCGAGAGGGGGAGAGGTGGGGCGGCGCATTGGCTCGAACTTATGACAAACTTCCTTGAGATCAGCTGGGGAAATCTGGCTCCCGCTGGTGCTACTCAAAGTGTTAGAGCAGCTCGGAGCCAGAGGGACAGTGGTACAAATACACACTGTGTTTACTACTGTGGTCTATTTATAGAGACGCGAGTGGCTCACACAGTTTTGGGCACATTTTCACTGAGCTGAACAAAACTGACGCCCATCCACACTGTACATCAAACAAATGTCCAACAAATCTGTACTGCGGAAAAGAACTGAACCGACGCAGCTTGTACAAAGACAATTACAGTAAAATAGGATATGAAGCAGTAAATAAAAAAGGGAAGATACTAAATAAATTTGATTCAGAATTTCAGGAAACCACCCAAATACCAAAAGTGAGATAACTAACAACAAACACCACACCCGCCATGAAACACACTGCATTTTATAGATAGAACTTAAAAGTGAATTGCGTAACTTTTCCAACAGAGGGTCTGAACGGAAATGTTGAAAAGTAATTTGTCTAGAATGTTCCACAGTAAATATTAAACACAAGCAGGTTACAGCGCTACACGATTAAACTTCAGATCTGTGGAGAGTTATTGTATTTTTGAGCATTTTTGAAACCCCTATCATGAATAAACGCTCGATGGAAATGTTTAAAGTCACACCATAGAACATTTCAGGCGATGCGATAACATCAATATTTAAACTGCATTAATGAGCCTGTATCAGAGTTACAGCGGTTTAAATTTATGGTCTTTTGCTCCAGATAATTCCCGAATATTTCTTCTCCCACATGAGCAGTCCTGACTTCAACCTCTCGGCTCTAGGTTGTCTGCAAACTGATGTCACCAGGTACATTGGAACCATAAATTCTACCTCTCTCCTTCCTCTTCTCTCTTGCTCTCTGCCTTTTTTTTTTTTTTCCCTCTCTCTCGCTCCCTCTCTTATGGGCCATTATAATGTGAGAATCAGGCAGACCTTGAGGGCAGCAGCAGCAGCGGTGAGCAGCTCGTCCCATTTGAGAAAGGTTTATGGATTGACTTTGACCTTTGACCCCTGAAGGGAGGTCAAAGGTGCTTTAATCTGGCGGCAATCCAACTCCGCGCTCCAAAGTCCACATGTGTGTTCATGAGATGGTCTCCTAACACTTTTGTTTCCTTCTTAAAGATTAGATTCTGTGACCAAAATATAAATTCAATATATCTCTAGTTCACTGAAGTATTGACTTGCGTTTAAAGACACTATAGGGATGTAACGATATCCAAATCTCTTGGTACGATATTGTCACGATACACATCTCACGGTATGATATTTATTGTGATATTTTGGAGAGGCTCATATAATTGTAGATAGGACGTGTTTTTGCTTTTAAAATACATGGACAAGATTTTGGTGTAAATTATTACCGTCATAATCTCAAGAAGTCAAGTAAAAAACATATTTCTTCATGTTGTCTGCACTGAAATGAATCATGGGATATGTAGTTCCCTATGTTCATAAACTGTTGCTACTGTAAAACCATGTATTTGAGCAAAGGAACTTGTAAGTCGATATATTGTGAGGCCCCACGATATTATTGTGAGACTTTTGACGATACGATATCACGATATTTCGATTATTGTTACATCCCTATGTCTAAGCATTTTTGTTTCCTTCTTAAAGATTAGATTATGTGACCAAAACATAAATTAAATATAACTCCAGTCCACTGTAATAGTGTCTTAAATTTAAAGATACACTATGTAACTTTTCTAAATGATTCCCTCAATGCAGTGTTAGTATGGCATTTGACTTATCCATGGAAAAAAGCTGAAGATGCTGTTAGAGCAACTTACAAGTCAGATCTGTGAAGGGTGGACCCCACACCCAGAATAGTAGTTCTACCCACGTACCTAAGTAAATTTAAGATACAGTAGGTTTAAATGTGAAGCTGTGAAACAATAGCCAGGCTGGTGCCACCTGGTGCCTCCGCTCAATTTCATTTCTCTCCAGCGACTGGATCAGGAATCAGAAGTGTGAGTCCAGGCACCAGCCAATCATCGAAGAGCTGTGAAGCCATGACGTCAAACTCAAGTGTCTGTCTGGGTCCCTTTTGTGGTGCAGCACAACAGTAAACAAAATGGTCGAGATGGATGTAGACGAAGACAGACATTCTGTGTTGGCAACGATTCCAGAGATCAAGGATTTAAAGCCGGAACAAAGAGAATGTTTGGTGAACTTTATCAAGCGGAAAGACGTTATTGCCCTTCCTCCTACGGGATTTGGGAAAAGCTTAACATAATAGTTAGCCCCGTTAGCAGAGCATTACATACGTCATGACCAAATAGCAGTGACTGGTTAAATAAAAAAAGTACTTGCCTACCGTTGAGCAAACAAATCCTAATGCTGCGAGGTCAAACAGTTTCCACAAAGTGAAACTGGCTCCTGAATCAGGCAAGTGAGCAAAATATAATCTCCGTGGAGACGAGACGAGCAGGTGACAGACTCAGAAAAAGTTACTTCAAGCACATTTAAGTCAACAGTGTAAGTATAAAAGCACCTAGACTAAACTACAACCATGGATCACTATGGAACCCAACTGGACGACTGAGGGATTACACAGATATACGCCACGTGGTAATAGAAAAGAAAGAATAAATTAATGCTGAAAATAGCATTCTATTGTCTAAAGAAAGAGTGTTTTTTATTATCGTCGTGGTATTAGGATAGGCATTGAGTTGTTGTATAACGTCTTGCTCGCTGCTATCGCACGCAATGTCAAGCAGCCAGAGCCGAGTTTCCAGATCTCCCAGAAACAGTGTAAAAATCATCACGCACATGTGGTATCCGCTGGGTCAGTCCATGCTTTACTTGGATCGTGTATCTTTGAACACTTTTTACAGTAACAGTACTCTTGGCTTTTGTGTGGTGGTAATAGAGACCTGACAGCTATATATGACGTGTGATCCAAATCGAAGATAAAATTTTGCCATTTTTGGTGAACTCTGGATGTCCTCTAAGCGTGCATATGTTACAGCCATCATCAGATAACTGCAATCTGCTCTCAAATCAGAATAAAAGTGTGGATCTTCTATAGTTACTTATACAGGCAACGCGCAGGCTTTAATGTGTGGAACAGGACTTGAGATGTTTAAAATAGAGGAAGGTATTTTTAAAAAGTCATATGTCAACAAGCGTAGCAGCCCGCAAGCACATTCTGAGGCTATTGGCAGGAATATATTAGAATTAAAGGCTCCAGAAAATACATAGGATATCTAATGCATAAGCTCTTTTGGGAGATGGAAGTAAGGCTGCGAAAATGGTTTGAGATGGACCGGATAAAGTATATATTTTGGGATTTTTCCAGTGAAACTTGAGAAAGAAAATGTATACTGCGATTGTTAGATGCCTGCTTTTATAATCTACAGTAGTGATAGTGGTAGTGCAGTTTTACCCTTCAAGTTGTAACATAACTAATACATACATACTTTATTCATTTCAATTACTGTATTTTTGTATCTAAAGCAATGATTGTACGATGATTCGAGGGTTGTCAAAAGTATCAATACTAAAACTAGTGTCGAAACTAGACGTTTGAACAAGTATTAATACAAAATGTTCCCTTTCACAGGACAGAAATACTGTAAACCAGGGGGTCATCAAATTAAGGCCCTCAAATCTCCCAATCCTGAAAAGTTGTCATGGCTTATTTTTTTAATAACTTTTTGGCAAATAACAACATGTCTGCATCTTGTATTTTGTTGTTGATTTTTTTTTTTTTTTCAATTAAAAAAATTATATTTATTTTTGGATTGATATTTGGATTTAAATAATTATATGACATATTTACATTTGCCGCCGAATTTTTGTAACCTGACAAACTCGAGATCAAACAGTAACAGTCAACGCACGTGCAGAGTTCTGTAGCGCAGTTAAGGACAGCAAAATGGCTCGTGTTAAAATACAAAAAGTTGACAGAGAGAGAAGAGTTTTCAAAGAACAGTGGACGACCGACTATTTTTTTGTTCAGTGTAAGGAGTGTGCAGTTTGTTTTCAAAGAATATAATCTGCATCATTAGGGTCAGACAATTCTGTTAAACGGCCGACCCGACCGCAGCCTCCATCACAGTCAGGAGCGATAATGTGGTCCCAAGAGAAAAAAGTTTGGTGACCTCTGGTGTAAACCTTTCCTGAATAGCTTTAGAATTGTTTTGAGCTGTTTCAGAGTCAGTATCATTTATACAAACACATAGACTAGTATATGTACATGGACCACTGTGGAACCTACCTGGACCACTGAGAGATTACACAGATATAGGGCCACATAGTAATATAAGTTTTGAATTACTTAATTAATGAATCATTGTGGAATTGGAATCAGTATCGGAACTTAGTGTTAGTGACACTAGACCACTGTTTCCCAAAGACTGGGTTGTGACCCTCAGGTGGGTCACAAGAGATTTTTTGTGGGTTGCCTTGTCACGATCTGCATGTGGATCTGCAATATACAGTTCTGACACATGCTGAAATGTTAAGACATGTTTGTAAAATTTCTAATCTTTTTGTAATTATTTTATTGACTATTTTGTTCCAGTATTGCTGCTTCAATTGAATGTTGAAAAGAAAAAGAAATGGGCTACCTGGGTGACTTGTGGATCCTTTTATTGCTGGTTCAATTATTGTTTTTCATTGTTTAAAACTTGAGTAATACTAATTGTTCAGAGACACGATGACTCAGTCAACAATAAAATATCCTCATTAATGTTCAGTAATGCTCAAATCCACCTTTATTTTCTGATTTATGAATAATGTCTATTGACTTGGGTTGCAAAGGTTTGTAACTTTTAAAATATGGGTCTCCAGAAAAAAAGGTTGGGAAACACTGCACTAGACAGTACTGCATTGTCTAGCGTTGTTGTATCCTTGGGCAAGACAGTGTGGAACTAGTTGCATAAGAGTCTGAGGAGCTGCTAAATAATGAACTATAATGTAAAGCACATTGACATAACTGCGCAATAATTCTTGTAATGTTCTAGTCTTAAAAAAGAAACTATTTTCAACAGTCTATCCTAATAGTCAGAAATACAATGCATCCACTTCCGGCTTTTGTTCTTTGTACTTGTTCAAAGTACATTAGTGCATTATAGTCTGAAAATGTGGTTTAAATCCATGACTATGTTCAATTCTTCCACATCTGCTTCTAACTTAGCAGGAGCCAGGTTAATGGATGCCATTTTGGTCCAGGCTTACATGCATGCATAATACAAAAGTGCACCGCTATACAATGAAATAATAGACTTCTTTTTATGAGTTCCAAATATCACATATATTATTAATTTGCCCTATTCCTCCAAACGCGCTTCTAGTCTTTGTGTAACTGTAATTAATGCAGGGTTGAAAAGTAGATTTGTTGCCCTTGAAATATGCTAATCAAAAGCTATTTGTCTTCCTTTGTGTTAGCATGCCGGATTAGCTTTGCATTAGCTTTTGTCTAAACGTTAGGGCTAATAACGATTACAACCGAGCCGTTTCTTGAGTGACATAATTCAAAACACCTAGCTCTCGATGCTAACACGCCAAACAGCATATGCACATGTATTATATCACCAATGGGGACCGCAGTGCATTGATTTAAACCAGGCCGGAGTCATGTACAATGGGGAAACAAAGAGTGTGTGTGCGCCAAGATAAATCAATAACAGCAACAAGCGCACAGAAGGGGAAAGTCACTAAATCATCTCTAATGCGCTGCAAAGTTGTCATCCAGCTAGCATCTCCGGTACCACTCGCACAATGTTGTTTTAACAGGCCAGCGTCATGTACATTCAGCCGCTTTTAAAACGCTTTACAAGGAAACGCCGGCTTAGTGATTTAGGATAACATGACTCTGGTTCAAAGGATCAATGTAGGGCTGTTGGTTAATAAGTGCGTTGGAGAGGCTAGATAGACATCATGCCGTAAAAATGCTAAAAATACAAGGGGGGGAAGACAAGCTAACAGCAAACAGTAGAGAGGGAGTGAGAAGAATTGAGAGTGTTAGTTAGATGATGCATGCAACCATGTGTAAATAGTAGACCGCAAGTTTGGGTTTTGGAAAGTAGTAAGATTTATGAGATAGGGAGTTGCCACATTGTAGTTAATAGTCAGAATTTACAGTTTGAATGGAAAAAATACTACGTTTGTAAGTTAGTTTTTAGTGAAATGTATAGATTTGTGTAACATTTTGTAGTATTTTTGTATACGAGAATATGCTGTTTTTGTTTACATCCAGCTTTTCCGCACATGCTCAGTGGCTGGTAGGCAAAAAGTCAGTGGGACCGCTTGTTTGTGTTGACAGTTGCGTTGCGTATGTCTGTCATGAGATAACTCGTCTTATTTTGAAGTAGGTTTTGCATTTAATTGTTTTGACATGACTTCATCATCTTACTCTAACTCACTGAATGTTGAGGATCAAAAATTTTACTTTGAAAAGTTAAAACCTGCCGATAACTGTTGAGGATGTTGATGTTGTACTGTTGTATGACGATTGTTGATGTTGTACGCCGATAAATGTTGACGATGTTGATGTTGTATAACTGTTGATGTTGTATGCCGATAAATGCTGACGATGTTGATGTTGTACTGTTGTATGACGATTGTTGACGTTGTACTGTTGCATGACGATTGTTGACGTTGTACTGTTGTATGACGATTGCTGATGTTGTACTGTTGCATGACGATTGTTGATGTTCTACTGTTGTATGACAATTGTTGATGTTGTACTGTTGTATGACAATGTTGACATTGTACGCCGATAAATGCTGACAATGTTGATGTTGTACGCAAATAACTGTTGATGATGTTGATGTTGTACTGTTGTATGACGATTGTTGACGTTGTACTGTTGCATGACGATTGTTGATGTTGTACTGTTGCATGACGATTGTTGACGTTGTACTGTTGCATGACGATTGTTGATGTTGTACTGTTGTATGACGATCGTTGATGTTCTACTGTTGCATGACGATTGTTGATGTTGTACTGTTGTATGACGATGTTGACATTGTACGCTGATAAATGCTGACAATGTTGATGTTGACTGGTTGATACAGACACTTTTTGCCTACCAAAATGGCTGACGTGACTTCATCATGTTTTCTCTTATTGGATCTAATATTAAAATTTTATTCAGGTGAGGTTTTACAACAATTTAACTTTGTTTGTGATATTTTTTTTTTCCTTTACAATTGCGAGATAACGTCAGACGAGATATGACCTCAAAAAAGCAAAGAAACAAATGAAGGATTTAAGTGTTTTTTATATAGTAAGATTTGGTAGAGATTTAACAACTAAACTTTTAGAAATCCAGTTTGATTTGAAAGCAGGTTTAGAGACTTGCTATTAGAATTGCAAGATAGGGCCTTAATGGGGGTGCACAGTATTTTTCAATATTAAATTACAATGAATGAAGTAGCTCAGTCCAAAAAAAAAAAAAAAAAAATGAACGTTTTGATGATTTTAATAATAAACCCAGCAGATGTAATTTTATTTGCAAATGACATCTGAATACTTGTGTTACTGTGGCGTGTTTCAGATTCAGAATTCAGAATTGATTTTGTGTCACGCGGTGCTCAAGGCTACAGTAAAATTTATTCAGATAAAATCCAACCGAGCAGAGAAGGACACGAGGGGTCAGTCTGCAGGAGCTGGAGAGACGATTTGGGACTTCTCTGAACACCAGCCAAAAGTCCTGAAGCAGTAGTCCAGAGCAGAGGAGCGGGAGGACCAAAAGATAAATAAATGCTCTGAATTTAAAAAAGGACTGCACAAAATATTGTAATTTCACTCTTAATACATCACATTACATACTTGTTCTTAAGGCGCACTGGGGGTCTGCCAACTGCTCATCTCCATGGAGATGTTATTGCACTGCCTTGAATGTTCAACAGTATGGCATCAAACTAATCTGTCTCCATGGGGAAGCAGAGCCAAGTTATAGGTCAGGTCTACGGAGAGTTGAGCCCACTCACAGCAAGAATGTATATATTTTACTGCATATTTTAGCAGTAAATTAATGGAAGTTTAATGCATAGTCCAGAATATCCACATTAAAAAAAACTCCAGTGGGATACAGTTCATCAGAAAAGCTACCTACTGCACCTTTAAGAAAGAATCAACCATACTTTTAGTGTTTATTGGTCACTACGATCCTAAACATTTTTGAAGATGCAAATTTCAATTACTTTTCAATTAAAGGTACACTGTGTAACTTTTCTTGTGAAGGGTGGAGATGCCATTGCTTGGTCTGAAATGTTTCGCAGTATGGCATTAAACCTTTCTATCTTCATGGAACCCAAACCAGACCAAGTTACAGGTCAGATCTGCGAAGAGGTGACCCCACTCACAGCCACAATGTCTGTTTTTCAAGGTATTTTTGAGCAATAAAACCAGATGTAATTGAGTAAGGTAAGGTAATAAGGTAGAGCTGTTTATTGTCATACTGTGGAACATTCCAGGCAGAGCAATGATATATCCATAGTGCACCTTTCAGCACCAATCAGTTGTAGCTCGATTTAAAATGTGCAAATATAGCCGTGAACAAAGGAAAGGAAATTAAAACTACTATAATTATCCTTCAACATAGTGATCATATTGTAGAAGCCCCACACTGTGCAGTACTGTTGTAGAGACAGAGAGGAGACAGATTTGGAGTGCCTGCATACAGTAGGCTACAGAGAGCTGCCAGCGTGTTTGTGAACATGTGTGTGGGAGTGAGCATGCTCGGGGGTTGCTATGGCGACAGCAGAATCTGGGGAGTGGGTTCCGAATGGGAATATTGTTAGTTTTAGGATGTGCACGGAGCCAAAAGACATCCAGAGCTCTTCTGTTGTGTGAGACGAGAGAGAGAGAGAGAGAGGACCCCCGCTGGCTTTGAAGATACAATATTTTTGCATAAAATGTGATTGGAGAAAGCTGCAGAGCTCGCCGTGCATAGTTTTGGTAAAATTGGGACAAGTTCGCAGATTGAAATTCTGTCCGTCAAGGAATAAATCGAATGGGAATAATGATTCAATTAGATAAGGCCTGGACTGGTACGATGGTGAGTGTTTTGAAAGGAAATGCAAACTCCACACAGGGAGACCTCATCTACGGCAGAAATCAAAACTTTGTGGACGTGTGGCAAAAATACTCACCGCTATTCCGCTTCTAATATGAAAAATGTAAAAATGGCAAGATTGAAATGACAAACTTTTCCAGGTAAGGGGTATAGGTTCTGTCCATTTTAGGCATTCTAAAAGAGAAAATCATTAAAACAATATTTGAGTATTTGCAGCCTTAATAAAGTACAACAAAAGAAACTGTCTATTAAGAATGATTCAGGCTTAGTAACTTAAGGTGGGACTAAACACCTAAACTCCACCCACAACTATATTTCAGATAGAGCTGCTAACTTGGGAGAAAGGGGCAGGGTCTGGTGGTATAAGAAACAGCGTGATTGTTTTAACAGGTATCCACAATTCAAACTCCACCCCAATCAGGGAAGTCTTGTGTGATGTCACATAATACTTGAAATTGCAATAGCCACACACACAATGCTGCAAATTTTAGTAGGAACAGGAGATAATGCAATTAAAACACCAGTAGCACTTTCTTAAGAGCAAGAAAGTTGATTTAGTGTTTAGTTGCACTTTAATTAAGGGGTAAAGAATTATGGGTCAGGGTATAGATAGCCTGAATCATTCTTAACTAGTATTTTTTAGTAGCAGTTGGTGCTTATATATACTAGGGATGTAACAATAACCGAAATATTGTGATATCGTATCGTCAAAGTTCTCACAATAATATCGTGGATCATCAAAATATTTCGAATTACAAGTCTCTTTGCTTAAATTAAGAGTTAAGGTGCAGCAAAAGCTAAAAAAAAGACAGAGGGAACTGCATAGACCATGATCCTTTGCAATAAATATCGTACCGCGAGGTTCGATATCGTATCATGAGACTTGGATATTGTTACACCCCAATTGTTGACGTTATCTTGGGTCTTAATTCACAATGCATTTTTACAACCGTATGTTTCTGGATTTGTGAAGGTATATATAAAATGTGTAAAATGCACATTAAAAAGGCGAGAAAAAAGGCTATTTGAAAATCTGCACAACCGAAAACGTGATAATTAAACGGCTAATAGTAAAGCCTAGGTGTCAGCTGCTGAGCTAGCTTCTTTCAGCCATAAATGTGCAGGACTCCACACCAATGGGAACAATACACAATAATGCCTTATATGGCTCTGTAGATCTCTGTGGGATTATGATGAATTAACACACAAGACACAAGCTTACAAACTGGTGAAGGGGTATAGGCGAAAGTGCAGTTAAGATAGTCCATTATTTATAACTGCTTTGGGGTAGGGTTAAATGTTTATACAAGGGACTGAAATCAGGATTTGTCATCATTACAGCGTTTCTTTGCCATGGCGAGTGAGACAAAAGAGTTCAAAGGTCATGAAAGAGGCAGTTTTGTGATGTAGTCTGTCTTTTTTATGGACGTGAACTTGGCTTATGTCTGAAGCTGAGCAAACAACTGCTCCCTACTTCCATCCATCTATGTGGGACTCATTATAGCGTGTAGGATCATGGGGCAAAGTATTTGTTGAAGAGCAGAAAACCTTGTCCTGACGATCAAAGACTCCTCAGATTTCCCATTCACAACACGAGATAAAGGCTCAGTTAATATTTGCTAAACATACAGGAGCTTCTGTGGGATATGTAAAAAGAATGGCTAGCCTAGAGGTACAGATTTGGTGTTCAAGTGTAGTGAGGTCTTAGCCTCATTCAACGCCTGGTTTCACTTCGTAGAAACAATCTGACCTCGCAGTGTTGGAGTTCGTTCGCTTGATGGTAGGCGGGTACTTTTTTATTTAGCCAATCGCTGCTATTTGGTTGTGATGTATGTAATTTTCCCAATCCCGTAGGAAGAAGGGCAATAACGTCTTTCTCCTTGATAAAATTCACCAAACATTCTATTTGTTCCGGCTTTAAATCCTCGATCTCCGGAATCGTTGATAACACAGAATGTATGGCTCTTCGCTGATTGGCTGATTCCTGACCTAGTTGCTGGAGAGAAATGAAATTGAGCAGAGGCACTAGGTGGCGCTAGTCTGTCTAGTGACGTCTTTGTTGTACTGAATAAATTGAAGTAGCCTGTAGTTCAGTAGTAATGCGGTTCATTCCAGTCCAGTCCAGTTTGGCTATACTTCTGTTGTAGGGAGTATTATACTTCTGATGACATAGGCAAAGTTAATAAGGACTGAAAAAGAAAACCTTCTGAAAATAGTAGCTGATATGATATAAGTTTCAATTCAGTACAATACAAAATTTGAAGCGGTTGAGGAAGTGCAAATAGCAAACTATAAAATAAATTGTGCAACATTGTTTTTGGGCTAAATGCTTCTTTCCATGGAAACACAAAACGCTTTTCAAAATATGCCTCATTCTTTTTTTTTACAGGCTCCTTGTGGCTGGATTGATGTATTGATGAAAAATAGGTAAGTATGGAGAACAGAAATCAAATAACTTTTCCAAGGGCCCTAAATTATAATGACATAGTTTAAATAAGTGTATTACTGTCACAACCGAGCACCAATATTAATGTTATAATCTCTGATACTATTACATTGGGGAAAAGTGTGGATAATTTAGTTTCTCAAGTCTAGCCAAAACAAACTCACATCCGTTGCCCCTTTAAATCCATCTGTCTGTAAGTGTATTTGAGTAGCGTCGCAGAAGCGGTGCTGTATTATGTAACAGAGGGTTAAAAACATCACATCCTTATGGAGAAGCCTGTCATAGCACATCACATCAGACACAGCCACCATCCAACCTTTAATACTCCTCTACTTATGAATTAGGTCAAGGGCTAAAACACAACAGAGCCACTGACAGAGACGGTGATTTTCAGGTGCAATTACAGATCACGACCACTAGTTGTAATAAGGGAATTTGGTTGTACAGTATCACTTTTAGGTTAAGGTACACTTTATTGTAGACACATTTGTTTGCATTTGATCTATCCTTCAATGCCACTGTCAGGAGCAACAGCAGGTATAATGTTTTTCAGGTGCAATTACAGATCATGACCACTAGTTGTAGTAAAGACTTTGGTTGTACAGCATTATTTTGAAGGAGAAATATTGTACAAAATCATGTTTTTTGTTGTTTTTCCAAGTGTCTATCTGCTATTTCAGTAAAATCAACATGTCATGATTCATTGATTTTCTCTTGAATGCAGCTCTATGTTTAAATAAAGTCTTGTCCCCGCCCACACCTCCCATTGGTCAACCTCTGAGTGACTGACAGGTGAATTTAAATAAATTCAATGAGGTGTGAACATGATTTTAGTTGCTGCTAAAATCAAAACTTTCCTGGAGTTTAAAATGACATTACAATGGTTTTACAAATTCATTTTAGATCAGCATTTAGAATTAACAAACTGTAATGGTGATCTTCATGTATAACAAATTATCATTAAACACCCAAACCTGTTCTGTTGCTATTTCGGACCCAATGTATTAGATAAAAACTAAAATCTATAATGAAGCTCACTCAAATTAGCATATTCTCAAAAATATTTCCTCACTAATGAATCCGTTGTACAAGACTGGAGTTTGAGTTGTGAATAATGAATCTGGCTCATCAGGCCCCTGGCAAAATGCAAAACCAACGATGTACAGTACATTTCAAATAAACCTTTATGAAATACATCCAATATTTAGCACATATGTACGAATGAAGAGCCTATAAAAAGATACATGAGAAACTGTCAGAGGGCTCTTGGTAATGATGACTTATTGACACTGGTGTTAAAAGGAGGGATGGTCACAGTCTTTTATTATACTGTATATCACCAACACTCTTGTAGTAGTATTTACATTATTATTTATTTAGACAATTTTGCTTTTAATTTAGCTTTTAAAATCCATAACGATACATCTTAAGATCATAAATTAGATCATAAGAAGTTTTTTACAAGTTGCCAAGGTTCTTTTGTTTTATTTTTCAAATCAAGTAACAAAAAGAGAAGAACTTGGCAAACTTGGACATTTTGTGAATTAGAAAGTTAACAAAGGTTATGTTCAGACTGCAGGACTTAATGCTCAATTCAGATTTTTTTGTGAAATCAGATTTTTTGGGAGAGATCGATCACATTTCCAATTAAATGCGACTTTTATGTGATCTCCAGTGTGAACTTTAAACGCCCCGAAAGTGTCCAGCATGAGCACTGGAGAACGTGACGACATCGCACGCAACGAGTAGCCTAAACGCTGTGCTTGTCTTCCAAAATACTGTCAAGTTTTTGGTAAAATGGACAGCTTACACGTCCAGGGCCGCTTCGTTTGTTTGAGTCTTTAGCCTCCTTGTGTTTGGCTCACAGGCTCTTTACTTTTTGTTGACATTGGAGCCATTTCTTTGTCAATCATTTCAAAAACCCCCCGGTTCCGATAAGACATAAGACCTCTCCAGTTTGGCCTGAATACAGCGATCCCTACAAATATTAATAAACTCACTAACTTCGATTTCTAGACTCTGAGCCTGAGATGTAGGTGGGATGAATGTGACCTGGCCGTTCAGACTGAAGTCGCATGTCAAAAGATCAGATATGTATCGGTTTTAGAAGCACATATCCAAGTGGTATGGGTCACATTTGAAAAAATCTGATCTGTATGGTTCAGACTGTCACTAAAAGATCAGATTCAGGAGCATAGGGGGCAAAAAAATCGGATTTGGGTCACTTCACTTCACTTCACTGCAGTCTGAACATAGCCAAACAATAACATTGATTTGAGAGTTAATTTGCGTAACAGGTCATCAGCAGTTTAAAAGCCAAATGTATTTTAGCGTGACCAAAATATTACCCCATCCATCCTAGATAAAATTCTGTAAAAGATTACTTAGTTACTGACAATTTTTCAAAATAGAGGTATCTAATTTTGCAACTGAACTTTACATTTGTTGAATTAGTGACCCCTTGTGGTCTTGTGGTATTTCGTCCCTATCTTGCAATGCTATCCATAGAGAATCTCCCAAATATCCAACATCCTGTCCTCTATTAATTTAATTACTTCTTCATGGGAATGTCATCAAATTCCACCAGGACTTTGTTATCCTATTTAACAAATAACAAATAATCCAGCGTAAATGAAACAACCTCGGTGCGATCTTGGCTGTGTTTACCCATATTTAGACAACACATGAACAGATAATGTCTATAATTACGTTGAATGAAGTTGTAAGCCTAGCCTCATATGACTCTGCCCATTTGCCTGTGAACTTCTCTAAACGCTATCACATGGCCTGTATATACGGTCAGTCATTTTCCAGGCATGTTATCATAACTTAGCCTTGGGGTGATGGATCAGTAAATGTTCCACCTCACATTTTATGATAGAGATATTTCATATAAACACATTCCAATTAAAGAGCGCTCGGAGCTGTTCTCTGTGCTTTTCGTGTGCGCAGGTGTTTTCATAGCTGATGGGAGAATTGTGCGTTTAATCCACGGTCTGGCTAAGTCTTCAAACATTGGTCTGTTTAGCAGCAAAGCGTTATACCTCTATTTTCCTTTCCTTTTATCAGCTCTGTCTATTTTTAGCACCTTTGCAGCAGTGGCGCTCAGTACAGTATGTTCCATAAAAATCACAGCACATCCGAAGGCATGCCGTGTGCTATATGCATGCTAGAATTATCCCGACAGGACCGCCGAGCGAAAGGAGGGCACATACGCCATGGTAAGGACATGTAAAAATAGAGCGCTGCGTGTACGATGCAGAGACGGTTATAAACATAGGGAGACATGAGACAGCTAAGCAAGGACAGGGTGGTGCGCTGGTCTGAGTAAACAATAGGGCGGACTGCATTGAGAAAAAATATATAATCGCGATTTTTTTGGAGAAACATTGCGATTGTGATTTGATTTGAAGGTCCATGTTATGCTATATCTGATGTTGTTGCTTCATCAAAAATATGCCTGGATTTAATTTAGCTTCATTTACACATGTTAAACACGCAAACCCTGCATATTTATATTTAAAGGGACAGTTTGGAATTTTGGGTCTCATGTCCTAGTGAGCCAGAGTGTTGGAGACGTGTGGAGACACTTTTTCAAATATTCCATCCAGTCCTTGTATTTGCAGAGGTCGCTGGTGCTAGGCTAGTGGCATGTCAATGGCCATAGTTATCCTGCCACTAAAAACAGTCTTACCCACTCCACAAAACACCCGAAACAAATCTATTATTACACCAGACTGTCCATGTGAATGTCTGTGTTGACAGAATCATGTTTGAAATAAAACTAACCTTGCATCGCATGAATCGTTGCATGTTGAGGGACTAGTTTCTCATATATCAGTCCGTCACTGCCAAGTTTTCTATCAGGAAGTACAACTCGCTGCTGCTACGCACACATAAATCCTTCAAAAGCAAGGTTAGTTTTACTTCTAAAATCAACACAGCCATTTACATGGACAGTCTGGGGTAATAATAGATTTGTTTCGGGTGTTTTGTGGAGTGGGTAAGACTGTTTTTAGTGGCAGGATAACTATGGCCATTGACATGCACTAGCCTAGCACCAGCGACCTCTGCAAATACAAGGACTGGATGGAATATTTTAAAAAGTGTCTCCACACGTCTCCAACACTCTGGCTCACAAGGAAATGAGGTCTTATGTCCAAAATTCTGAACTATCCCTTTAAGCTATGTTCTTCTCTCAAACTGAAGACACGCTGTTCCACCTTGTGATGTCATGTGGTAATATAGAAAGTGCTTCACTGGGTTTTTTAAACTCCATACACTTTCACTAGAATCGTTGTCAGCCTGGGAATTGTCAATCTCTACTAAAGTAACAGGTAAAAGGTAGCTGTTAACTTGTAAACTACTGCTTCATGACATCACAAGGTGGAACAGAGCATTTTGAGTTTGGAGATGTATATAGACTAATAACAAATGGTTACTCAAACATGTGTTAATGAAACAAAACACAACTCCAGACATGCTTTTGATGAGGTAACAACATTATAACATGACATAAAGCTCACAAGAGTCGGGACCTTCAAACAAGTCCAGTAAAAATATGAACTGACACATACAAGAATCACATTTCAGAACACGCTTGAACAGATCTAAACTACGGGGTTTAGCAGCTTTTATCCAGAATAAGACATCACATTTTGTTGGATGTGGAGTAAATTATGCTACTTCAAAAACTGCAGCCTTTGCGATTTGTTAATTACATCCATTCAAATTGCGGTTTCAATCAGATCACGATTAATCACGCAGCCCTCGCTAATAAACAACAGACCAGCGAATGCAGTAGAATACAGTAGATCTGATGGATAGAGCAGTGACATGCAAAAATGAAAAGTGGGACGGGGAGTTCCAAGACAACTGTCGCCGCGGCTACAGCAAGCGTTCACAAGCAATGTCATGGTACAGCATCAAGGCAAATATCTATATTCTGGAGAAGACAAAATAGCAGTAGCAGTGGGATGCTGTCACGGTGCTCTGATCTATTTCTGCAGTCTCGCTCACAAAAACACACGGCTTCAAATCCGCTCCTGCAATACTCCATCTGGAAAGATTTGTTCAGTTTACACAAAGAAATAGGCTCTACATTACAGGGAAACTCGTAGAAGAGCCGTGCCCAAACGCGATGAGATGCAATCTGAAGACTTGTTTATACCGATGGTTGTGAAGTGTACTTAAAGATACACTATGTCATTTTTCAGGTGGAGAGTCTGCCACCTCCATCTTTCCGTGGAGATGTTATTGTTTTGTCTAGAATAGTCCACGGTATTGCATCAAACTTGTTTCTGTCACCACGGAGAGAAGCATGTGGCACTACTAGGCCAAGTTACAGCTCTGATCTGTGGAGAAGTGATCCTGGTTTAGAGCTGGGTATCATTAAGAAGTTGCCGATACGATACATACCTCGATACACAGGCCACGGTACGATACATATCTCGATACAGTGCAGTTTCAATTCGATACGATATGTTTCAAAGTGATTCGATATGGTTTAATAAAAATGAATAATGGCTGTGATACTAAAAGTTTTTGTTAAAACACTTCTTGAGCAAAGTTAATATAAAACACACTGATTTTACTCATCAAAACAGTGAAAATGCCAAATGTGTCGCATAAATGAGTTTCCTTCCACTAAACAAACAAGAAAACTGTAGCTCTGCAGCAAAATAATTGAATAAAATATACTAAAAAATACTCTTGGTGATACAGTATATCGATACACCAGCTCACGATATTGATACTGTATCATCACATTAAATTATACAAAATAATAATAATAATAATGCAATGTTTTTCAAGGTATGTTTTTGGCAATAACTCACCTGTAATTGTATAAATGCAAGATAAGTTTAATGCCATACTGCAGAAGATTCAAAGTAAAGCAATCACATCTCCATGGAGACAAGCCCACCAGACAATTTACAGAGTGCACCTTTAAGCTGAATTATTATTTGAATTATTATTTTTTACATGTATTCTGACTGTCCATATTTAACTTCTGATCTGTTTTCTAGCTCCAAATTGCATTTCAGTTTGCATCGTACAGTGCTCTGTATGTTATGGAGGAAGTCATGCAGCAAAGTAACACGTAACAGCACTTGACATGAAAGCTTCACACCCAAGGACAGAGGAAAGGAGACAAGGCTGACGGGCAGGAGTCATGTGACCTCAGAGGCCCTCCAGGACTGCCCCCCTTCCCACACACACACACACATGCACACACGCAGCTACAGTCTATAGTCCATACAGTCCACAGAGTGAGGAGGAAGAGGGGGAGGAGAGGAGGGTGAGATGGCCAAGGTCACTGTTATCGGACACAACTTGCTCCTGGGGATTGTAAACAGACTCAGAGGTGGTGTGGGCCCAACAGAGACCAGCTACTGTTGCAGAGTTACACCGACTAATGGAGATCGAAATACCAGAGTGCACCACTGTTGTTATTGAACATTGTCAAAAGAATTCTGCCTCAAAAGCCAAGCTGACCAGCAGCCAACTATCGAACAAGAATGTTTTCCAAAAAGATCAGAACAGCGAAAAACTGCACGCACGCAAACGCACACACATGTTGAGGTTTTAGGCGTCTTGGGAATATTTTATAACTTAACCATATTCAGTACTCGTCTAACTTTAAAGGAAATTTTCTGCTGGAGGGTTCACCACCTTCTTGTCTCTATGGAGATGTTACTGCTTTGTCTGGAATGTCCCGGTATGGCATTAAATAAACGTATCCATCTTGCATTTACTCAATAACATGGCATAATTATTGACTTAACAACATGCATTATTACTGTGAGTAGGCTTGCCTCTCCACACATCTGACACGTAACTTGTCCCTGTGAGCTCACCTGTTGTCTTTGTAGAGATAACTAAATATAATGCCATACTGTGGAATATTTCAGGCAATTCCAGGCAATATTTCCATGTAAAAAAGCAAGCCTACACCAGAAAAGTTACACAGTGTAGCTTTAACGTAGCATGGAAACCTGATTTGATGATGAGGGTGCGTACAGATTTGAGTCCGCACTGTGTGATAACCTCGCCCAACCGAACAGGAGGTGTGTTCGACGCACAGTGAGTTTTAACAAGGGTAACCTTGAGTGAGCTGGCACCGGCTCATTACATGTGGTGCTCTGCCAAATGGCACGTAGGTAATTTATGTTATACTGATAATACCTGAGCAGTGAGTGTACAGTGAAAGTGAAAGGAAAACAAAGACAGACTTAAACCGGAGCCAAAGTCACACGATGCCAGCGACTTAATCCTTTCTATTAATATTCCACAATCATCTTTTTCTTATTAATAATAATAGAGGGATTATGTCAAGTTGGATGCAGAAAACAATAATGCTTATTATTACAAGGCCAGGTGTGGTTTTAAGGATTTTTCTGTAAAGCAATGGAACAAGTACAGACATTTGGTCATTACTCAGTAACAATACATCCAAACAAACAATAAGAATAAGTGGCAAAAATTATTAATGATTCAGGTTTAGTAACTACTTAGTAAATACTATAACCTTAAGCCCTTATTTAAAAGTCTATATCATGCAAAATGGACTCTTGTGAGTTTTAAGCCATGTTATAAGCTGTTATCTCATCAATACATACCAGGAATAGTCAGATGAAGAGGTAGAGTGCTTCACTGGGTCATAAAAGAGTTAAAAAACAGCAGTACAGGTGCTCTACGAGGGTTTTATTTCATTCACACGTTTGAATAATCCTTTATTATTAGTCTGTATACATCTCCAAAACTCTTAATGTTTCATTCCACCTTCTGATGTCATGAAGCCATAGTTTTCAGCTACTTTTTGCTTTTAGTTCAGTACAGATCGACAATTCCTGGTTCGGAAATCATCCAAATGATTCTATTGAAGGTGTACAGAGTTTAAAAACACAGTGAAGAATGTCATGTATTTCCATATGACATCACAAGGTAGAGCAGAGTGTTTGAGTGAAGAACACAATGTAAATATGCAGGGTTTGTGCGTTTAACATGTGTGAAGGAAACAAAACACAACTCCAGGTCTGTTTGTGATGAGAAAACCTTATAACAAAGATCAAAAAATGGCATAATATGGGCCCTTTAAGTAGTTACTAAGTCTGAATTGTTCTTAATAAACCATTTGTTGTCTTCGCTTATGCTTTATTAAGGTGTAGTTATTATAAAGTGACCCCAGATAACTTCATTACTGACCTCTTGTGGCTGGAGTTTGGATTTGATTCCTATCTTGCAATGCTACACAATCGCTAAATCTTCACTATCCTGTCTTCCAAAAATCAAATTACTTCTTTCTTGCCAGTATTGCCCTTTGCCGGAAATGTCATCAAACTCCAATCAGCGCAGATACAGTAGAGCTAAGGTGACGAGGTGTGGTTTTAAGTGGATATTTCTGTAGAATGAAACTCCCTCCACATAGCTTCAACTAGTTATAGCAAGTTAAAATCACGCCCCGGGCCTAAAATTCACCTCTTAATGGGGCGGTGCAGAACATGGCTGCATAATCTGGAAATGGGCCAAGCGCAGCACCTATAGCTCAGGTTGGCATTCCAGCATCTGTCCTGACTGTGGCGTACAAGTTAGTGCACGTAGTTAGCATGTCTAGTGAGAAGAGGACAACATATGAAACCACTGTAGCATTGTCCTTTTGTGTAGTGTTGACAGCTTGCACACAACGCACAGAAACTCCCCCCGAGCCTTCACATAGCTGCATGATATTAAAAGACTGCGTAGTATTAACTGTCAAGGAACAACGAAACCGCGAGTGAGACGCCGTCCCCCCACCCCGGGCATTTCGAACTCCTCCGTCGCTTTAATGCAAGACCCAAGGAGTTCACTGTATTTGTGCAGAGGGAGAGAGGAAAAGAGAGGGAGATAGAGGAAGCGAAACAGAGAGAGAAAGAGAGCAGTGAATATTTGTGGTCTTGCAACAAAAGAGCAGGAATGCCCTTCTCTAAACTTGTTAATGCTGCCAACCGCTCACTACCATGCCCACGCTGTTTTTTCCTCTATTTATTTGTCTTGCTTAAAGGAACCATATGTACGAGTCAGATTTTAAAGTCCATAAACATTAACTGTGTCCCGAGATATGTTCAAATCAAATATAGATATTACTGGTAACAATTGTAGTGCTCATTTAGTCTTAGTTACAAAAACGTGTCGGCTAAGTTGTTGATGTTTTCATTTGCTGTTGTGGTTCTCGAGGTGATTATCCGATCAGAAAGCAGAATGGCTCTCAAATGAGTCTCTCATTAGGGTTCCCAAATCCAGATCCAGATGGTTTAAACCTAAATAAGACTGTTTCTTCTCTAAATTCTAGCAGCCAATCATGAATCAGTGCTAGTGCAGCTTGTGTAGATCAGTGAGTCAATTCTTGAGGTTCTGAGCTTTCACGTGAGGTTCATATTATTATTATATTTATTATATTATATTTTATATAAGATAAATATGCTAAAAAAATAGGGGTGTGCAAAAATACTGAAATATCGCTATATCGTATTCGTTTAATGTAATGATACAGTATCAATATCATAGGCTGCTGTATCGATATATAGCCAAGAGTATTTTTTGGTATATTTTATTAAATTATTTTGTCACAGCGCTACAGTTTTGCTGCTTGTTCAGAGGAAGGAAACTTGTTTATGCTACACATTTGATATTTTCACTGTTTTGATTAAAAAGGGAAGTGGTTTCACAAAGACTTTTAGAAACACGGCCGTTATTTAGCCTTTATTTTCATTGAACCATATCAAATCAATTTGAAATATACTGTAGCGAATCAAAAGCTCACTGTATCAAGATATGTATCGTATCGCGGCCTATGTATCGAGGTATGTATCATATCGGCAACTTCTTAATGATACCCAGCCCTACTAAAAAACTTGTATGTTTATATAAGTTAACGCACAGTTTGTGATTGTAGTACTTGTTTTAAACTGTAAAAGCACAGGCGACATATTAGGGATGTAACAAAAACCGAAATGTCGTGATATTGTATCGTCAAAAGTCTCTCAATACTATCGTGGACCATCACAATACATCGAATCTCAACTGTCTTTGCTTAAATTCTTTGTTATGGTGCAGTAACAGCTAAAGACTCACAGGAAACTACATAGACCATGATCCTCTGCTCTGTTTAAGTCCTAAATACTTTATTAAGCACTTTTAAATCTTAACTCTTTGGTTTATGACAGAACCAAAGGCTTGTTAAGGTAGTATATTCACAGTTTTGTTTGCTTCTACAAAAATATTGCAATAAATATCGTACCGTGAGAAGGACATCGTGAAAATATCGTGCAGAGAAATGTGGATATCATTACATTCCTACTGCATATATGTGTAGTACATGTAGTTCCTTCACTCCGTGCTCGTTCCCCTAATGGCAGTTCGGCATGGTCTTGATTAAAGAATTACGTCTTTATTCTAAACTGGCCATGCAGCTTACCTTCATTTGACCTTAATAAAACATGCAGGCTGCACATACTAACACTGTACGAGACTCCAAAAAGCACCCAGCGCTAGACTATTACAGAAAACAACAGTGACGCTCGAGATTAATGTACAGAATTACCCACAATGCACTTCACTATCTAAAAATCCCTGGGAGTAAGCAGATGAGGCAGCATGTTTTCACAGGTTTATAGCATGTGAAACAAAATGACCCACTTTCTCTCAGGGGTACTTATCTGTACGGAGTCGCTATTTATGACGCTCGTAACGCAGGCAGACGCTCCGAGACTTGTCCTTAAGTTGAGGTAAGTGCTCAGACTAGCGCACATGCTTTCTTAATCTATAATCCCATAGCACGGAGTCACCGAGGACATGGGCAACCAGGCCATAGCTAAGTCCATCTCTTCAGTCTGTTTTCCAGTCCAGCCGGGCACGTATATTACATACTGTATACATTGGGTTAGCGCCAATTCTTTGAACATGAACTCGTGGTGGTAAAGCTGCCGGCTGCACCTGTTTCATGCCTCCAACTGACATTGCCCTGAAGGGGGGATTAGCCAGGACAGGGAGGGGCAAGAAGTAGTCCCTAAATGAAATGAGAAAGCAACATAAGACAGGTCCTTATATAGTGAGATCTGATGGTATATGTTCTATATGTTAAGTATAAACACAGATGCGAACTAAGTCGTATCATGAGTCGCAGTCGCCATAAAAGTCGTATCAGGGAGAGTTGAAGCATCAGCGCGGCTATTTCTGTGGCTGTATCTATACGGCCGCATATCTAATCATGAACGTAAAGAGAAGAGCCATACACAAACTGGCAGAGGGCACAAAGGGCACGCTATGTACTTTCAAAGGGGGATTTATGGTTTTAGTGTTTGTAAACAGTTTGGCTTGCGACACAGTTCAGCAGGTTCAGCAGACTAGAATGCTCTCTCCGCAGACCAGACCACGCCATGTGTTTTAATGAAAGGATCTTGTAACTGTAGTTTTCAGAGCTCGACAAGTTCTTATTTCAGTCTTGTCCCCGATGTAATCCTATTTCTGTAACATATATCGTAATTGTAATACTTTGAAAAGTTGTGTAACTCCAGGAGACAGCGATGAAGAAATGTTGGGGGGTGTAACGATATCCAAGTCTCAAGATACGATATTGTCACGGTATGAACCTCACGGTACGATATTTAGTGCGATATCATGGGAAAGCTCACGATATGGTGGGGAGGCTCACGATTAGGGATGTAACGATATCCAAATCTCTCTGTACGATGTTTTCATGATACACATCTCACGGTACGATATTTATTGAGATATTTTGTGGAGGCTAAACAGCTAAAACTGTTAATACGCTACTTTTTCCTCTTAAAATGCTTTGACAAGACATAATCCAAAGATTTAAATCCGAATAAATTAACTTAATCCTAAAATTTAAAAGTGCTTAGAACTGTTATTTCTTTATGTAGTCTATGATGAAATGGAGCAAAGGATCATGGTCTATGTAGTTCAGGTCTATTGCTGCACCTAATTAAAGCAAAGAGACTTGTAATTCGATATATTGTGATGGTCCACGATATTATTGTGAGAACTTTGACGATACGATATCACGATATTTTGGTTCTTGTTACATCACTACTGAATATATCTTATAATTTAAGTGGTAACAAAATTATTGTAGTAAATAGCCACAAAAAAAAAAAAAAGCAGGGAACAGTTTATTTTAGGGAATTTTGAGTTTGCCAGATTTATATTTTTATTTGATTTGATTGCTATAATTTTTAAGAGGTTTAGGACTATTCTTTGCAGCATCGTAATGTGTGAGCTTCAGTAAGTTCCACTGTGGATCAATAAATTTTTTTTCTAAGATTGGAAAAGTCAATGAAATGAAGCACCATCTTTGATTACTCAGAGCAAGAAACTGACAAAAAATACCAAAAAGCAATATCTCTCCAGTGTGATGTCAGACCAGGATCTTTGACTTATTGGTCCTCTTGAGAAAGCAATAAAGTATAAACCCTGAAATTCAATCTTCT